>NC_092141.1:2298774-2612774 GCF_043159975.1 Macaca nemestrina | reverse complement strand
CGTTTAAATGTCTGCATTCTAAGAAGCTCAGAGAAGCTCGTATTGCCTAGGCCTGGCTCTCCTCAGTCACCCGCTATCCCTCCTCTGCCAAGAACCATGGGTCAGTGTGGAGTCGTGGGGCCCAGTACACAAGGGTTCCTGGAAACTAGGGACCGTGGTGTCGCCGGGCTTGTAATCCAGTCTCCACAGACTTCACTCTGCTCCTGCCCTCTCAGCACGTTCTCTATCCTCCCATTTCTCCCACTACAAAGCTGAATTCCGGACGTGGCTAGGGCAGTAGCAAGGCCTAGTTTAAGTCTGGATCAACTTCAGCCTAAAAATGCATTTCAGAGCATTTTTCCAGGCACTGAGGGAGACTGGCACAGCAGAATCTCCAGAAAGGCAGAGAGGGGTGGTGTTTTTGATCCATACCTCGCTAGTCTTCCCTCCCCCTCCCCTGCAAGCATCTCTCATGATTCCACCATGCAATGCATGGAAGCGGCTTTGCAGGCAGAGGAAAAAGATTGATAATCAATGCTTTCAACGAGCCTCAGTTTCAGTCCAAATTGGGATGTATCTCACCACTGAGCACCAATTTTGACAAAGCATAAGGATTCCTCTATCCATGGGCCCTGAGACACCTGGCCTGACTTAGCCTGATACTGTTGGAACCTCTCCTGCTCCTGTTCTCAGTGACTGTGCCGAACCCAAAGCAGAGGCAGCACGCTGGCAGAGGAACCTCTCCTGCTCCTGCTCTCAGTGACTGTACCGAGCCCAAAGCAGAGGCAGCACGCTGGCAGATGCTGGCAGATGTCTTTTGTTTGGCCCACACAATTTTTTTAAAAATGGGAATTAGCTGTCAGTATTTAAAAAATAGGAAATTTCTTTCTCTCTCTCTTTTTTTTTTTTTTGAGACGGAATTTCGCTCTTGTTGCCCAGGCCGGAGATCTCGGCTCACTGCAACCTCCACTTCTGGGTGGAAACAATTCTCCTGCCTCAGCCTCCTGAGTAGCTGGGATTATAGGCGTGCGCCACCACGCCCGGCTAATTTTTCTTATTTTTAGTAGAGATGGGGTTTTGCCATGTTGGCCAGGCTGGTCTTGAACTCCTGACCTTAAGTGATCCGCCCACCTCAGCCTCCCAAAGTGCTGGGATTACAGATGTGAGCCGCCCCAGCCAAAAATAGGAAATTTCATGTAAAAACCCAGACTTCTGGCTTCAAGTGAGATGAAAATAAAACAGAGGCCATGAGAAGCCTGGGCCCAAATTCCTGCAAGAGCCAAAATACGGGCTGCCTGTCTTCACACAGGGCAAGTGCCGCCGGGTCACCTCAGTCTCCGCCACTGCCTCACATCCCGCTAGCTTCCCCTGCAATCCTTTGTTGTCTGGCTCTGTAAGCACTGAATTTCCTAGTGGTGGCACTAAGGCACCTCCTGAGGACTGACAGCACGGGGCTCCTCTTGCTCCTGGGCAGTTTAGAAGCCTGGAGACTCGAGGGCCTTATTCTCTTCCAGTTACTGAAACTGACTGAAAGGAGAAAAACCATTCCTTTGGAGTACGATATCCCTGCCTTCTGGAAAGAGCCCTCAAAGTGGGGTCCCCAGACCTACTAGAATCAGAACCTCTAGGACTGGGACCCAGAAATCTGTGTCTTACCAAGCCCTTCAGGTGACTCTGATGTATGCTAAAACGTGAGAATTACTATCCTGGGGAACTAAAAATATGCAGATTCTTCATCCCTGAAGATCTCGATTTAGGAGGTCTGCAAAGGGGGCCAAAGGGGAATTCTTTTTTTTTTTTTTTTTGAGACGGAGTCTCGCTGTGTCGCCCAGGCTGGAGTGCAGTGGCGCGATCTCAGCTCACTGCAAGCTCCGCCTCCCGGGTTCACGCCATTCTCCTGCCTCAGCCTCCGAGTAGCTGGGACTACAGGCGCCCGCCACCACGCCCAGCTAGTTTTTTGTATTTTTAGTAGAGACGGGGTTTCACCATGTTAGCCAGGATGGTCTCGATCTCCTGACCTCGTGATCCACCCGCCTCGGCCTCCCAAAGTGCTGGGATTACAGGCTTGAGCCACCGCGCCCGGCCTGCCAAAGGGGATTTCAAAAGCTTCCAAGTTGCTTTGGACTTGCAGCCACATTTGAGAGCTACTGACCCTGAGGACTCATCTTTTCCCGGCCCCAGGCCAGTGTCCTCAGCTCCAGACCCGCCTCCCATCATCCTTCAGTCCCTCACTCACCACATAAAGCAATGATGTGCTGCTGTCTTCATGCACAAACTTCAGGCAGAAGACAAAAGGGAGAGCCTTACTACTCTCCAGGACCCCGGTGGACTGACTGGAGGGGAGCTGACAGCTTCTTCTCACGCTAATGGCCTGAATGTGAGACATCCACAGCCTCCTCCTGCCTCATGCCCCTTTTCCCTGCTTCTCCCAGGGCTACCCACACATGGCGCCCATGCACAAGCTGTCTGCACCGTTTTATTCTGTTTTCTCTAGTGTGTGTGCTTTGATGAAGCCCAGCACCAAGCCACGCATAACTGGGCTGCCAGCACAGCCCTTCTGGCGACAACAGACACTGGCAAATGTCAAGAGAACATAGCACAGGAGGAAAGGAAGAGAATTCTAATACTTTTTTTTTTTTTTTGAGACGGAGTTTTACTCTGTCGCCCAGACTGGAGTGCAGTGGTGCGATCTCGGCTCACTGCAAGCTCCACCTCCCAGGTTCACGCCATTCTCCTGCCTCAGCCTCCCAAGTAGCTGGGACTACAGGCGCCCGCCACCACGCCCGGCTAATTTTTTGTATTTTTAGTAGAGACGGGGTTTCACCGTGTTAGCCAGGATAGTCTCGATCTCTTGACCTTGTGATCCGCCCACCTCGGCCTCCCAAAGTGCTGGGATTATAGGCGCTTGCCACCACGCCCTGATAGTTTTTATATTTTTAGTAGAGACAGGGTTTCACCAAGTTGGCCAGGCTGGTCTCGAACTCCTGACCTCAGGTGATCTGCCCGCCTTGGCCTCCCAAAGTGCTGGGATTACAGGCGTGAGCCACTGTGCCTGGCTGAGAATTCTAATACTCTTCAAAGCTGCTTATCATAAGACTGGCATGCTTTTTTTTCCCCAGAGCATAGGTTCTGCTGAGAAAAACTGAGGTCAGGCTGTGTCTTGTAAACCTGGGAATCATTATTCCATCATCTCAAAGAACTAGGAAAACCTTCCCAAATGGACATGGCGTGAACACAAGTCCTACAAACCTCCCTTCAGCCTCAACACCCCAAAGGAGGAGAGACGAACATTGTTTGAGCACTTACAATGCTACGAACAAATGAACATTTACACGCATCATCTCAATCCCCACAAAAATTCCTTCAGGTGGGAATCATCACCCTGTTTTTAGAGGAGCAAACTGAGGGTGAGAGAAGTTAAGAAACTTGACCAAGATGACTTAAAAGGCAGGACGCCAGGATTCAAACGCCAGTCTGTCACTCAGACTCTGCTCAGAGGCTGCCTCTCCCTGACTGCCCTCCCACATCTGTTTTTTCTTCCTAGCTCTTATCACGTGCTAAGTTGTTGGATGATATATTTACTTGTGCATTTGTTTCCTGTCTGTCTCCCCAACAGAATGCAAGCTCCTGTGGCAGAGACTCTGTCCATCTTGTCACTGCCATTTCCTTGCACGATGAACAGTGTCTGGCACCTGGTGAGCCCTCGGTGGGGATCTGCTGCTGGATGGGGGGGGCAGTTTGATCTGCTGCACCACATTGCCGTCCAAAAGCATCCCTTTCCTTGTCTGTTCTTTCATTCCTTTCCCTCCACAAACCCCAACACCAATCTCAGAGGCCAAGGAATACAACACAGAGAAGGCGAATGGTTCCCTGTCCCTTCAGATGGGGGGTTGAGAGGAAGCTCGAATTCCTAGAAATCCAAGGAAAGTCTGTGTGTAGAGATAGGCTTGCTCCTACAAAGCAAAAGTCTTCACGCTGAGAAGGAGGCAATGGTTTGTAAGGGACTCTCTCCTTTCTGGGGCTGGAAGGCATGGCCACCCCTCCTGGCCCATGTTCAGGCTCTTTTGCATCCAGTCAAGTGTTTGGGATTAGGATGATGGAGCAACACGCGTGCGATGATACAGAAAGGGAAAGTGGCACAGAGCATCCAAAAAGCACAAACCCCTCTCTGAAGTTAAAATCCAAATCAGTCAGAGCACTGGTTCCTGAACTCAAATGACCTAGGGCAGCGGCTCTCAAAGTGGGGTCCTCAGACCTACTAGAATCAGAAACTCCAGGATTGGGACCCGGAAATCTGTATTTTACCAAGCCCTTCAGGTGACTCTGATGCATGCTAAAAATGTAAGAATTACTATCCTGGGGAACTAAAAATACGCAGATTCTTGACCCCTGAAGATCCTGATTTAGGAGGTCTGCAAAGGGGGCCAAAGAGGATTTCAGAAGCTTCCAAGTTGCTTTGGACTTGCAGCCACATTTGAGAGCTACTGACCCTGAGGACTCATCTTTTCCCGGCCTCAGGCCAGTGTCCTCAGCTCCAGACCCACCTCCCATCATCCTTCGGTCCCTCACTCACCACATAAAGCAATGATGTGGCTGCTGTCTTCATGCACAAACTTCCTGGTGACGGCCTCCTCCATGATTTGCTTCACCTGCGGACACATGGACAGCATCACTGCTTTTGTTATTATTTTTCCTTTTCAAAGACCTCTGGGCAAACAAATAGTTTGGTTCTGCCCTTCTGGTCTGAAGTCACTTTCAGACACTTGCAGAGACGACAGGGAGGAGAGGTGTGGGGAGGCAAAGTTTCTTCAGCACAGTCTGATTCGAGTCTTTTGGAGAGGAAACCAGGGAAAGCAATGCCAAAAACCCATCAAACAATGAGTGCATGTTCCAGCCCAGGTGGAAGTGCCCCGCCTTGGAGAACGGGAATAGGATGCTGTTTGCTCATCTGTTCTCAGGTGGAGAAGGGCTTCTGGGCAGACATACCGTCCTTTAGAGACAAACCATCTTGGTCCAGCCTGCAGACAAACAACCTGCCCCTCCTCCTTTTCTCCCTATTCTCTGAGGTTAGGGGTAGGTCTCATACCTTCGGGACACCCTCTACATGCCCAAAAGCCCGGCCTTCTTTCCACCTAGGGTCTAAAACTCTGATGTTTGGGGTTCCCACTTGGATGTAAAAGTTCCCAAATACCTTGTAAGGTAAACAGTCATTTCTATTTTTTTGAGACAGAGTCTCGCTCTGTCGCCCAGGCTGGAGTGCAGTGGCACGGTCTCGACTCACTGCAGCCTCTGCCTCCCGGGTTCAAGGGATTCTCCTGCCTCAGCCTCCTGAGTAGCTGGGACAACAGGTGCATGATCGCCACCACGCCCTGCTGATTTTTGTATTTTTAGTAGAGACGGGGTTTCACCATATTGGTAAGGCTGGTCTCGAACTCCTAACCTCAGGTGATCCACCTGCCTCGGCCTCCCAAAGTGCTGGGATTACAGATGTGAGCCACTGTGCCCAGCCGGTCATTTCTTTCTTTAAGAAAGCACTTAAAAAGAAACCTTTTTAATTGATGTGCAGTAAACATATAAAATAACTTATGTCACAATTATACAGAGGGGTGAATTTTCTTTTTTTTTTTTTGAGACGGAGTCTCGCTATGTCGCCCAGGGTGGAGTGCAGTGGCCGGATCTCAGCTCACTGCAAGCTCCGCCTCCCGGGTTTTTACGCCATTCTCCTGCCTCAGCCTCCCGAGTAGCCGGGACTACAGGCGCCCACCACCTCGCCCGGCTAGTTTTTTGTATTTTTTAGTAGAGACGGGGTTTCACCGTGTTAGCCAGGATGGTCTCGAACTCCTGACCTCGTGATCCGCCCGTCTCGGCCTCCCAAAGTGCTGGGATTACAGGCTTGAGCCACCGCGCCCGGCCTGGAGGGGTGAATTTTCACACAATGAACACTCCTGTGAAATCAGCAACTACAGCAAAAAACAGAACATGTGACCAACACCATCACCTCATCACGTTTCCTTCTAGTCACTATTCCCCCTAAGGGTACCCACTCTCCTGATTCCAACACGATAGTTTTGTGGGGTTTTATACGTTTGTTTTTTTTTTTTGAGATGGGAGTTTCACTTTTTTGCCCTAGCTGGAGTGAAGTGGCGTGTTCTCAGCTCACTGCAACCTCCAACTCCGAGGTTCAAGCGATTCTCCTACCTCAGCCTCCAGAGTAGCCGGGATTACAGGCATGTACCACCACGCCCAGCTGTTTTTTTTTTTCTTTTCTTTTCTTTTTTTTTTTTTTTGTATTTTTCGTAGAGACGGGGTTTCTCCATGTTGGCCAGGCTGGTCTTGAACTCCCGACCTCAGGTGATCCACCCACCTTGGCCTCCCAAAGTGCTGGGATTACAGGTGTGAGCCACAGCCTGGGTTTTCATACTTTTCATAAGTGGAATTACTCAGTGTGTAGTGTTTTGTGACTAGTTTCTTTTGCTCACCTGTGTCATTCTGAAATTTGTTCATGCCGTGTAGAATTATAGATTGTTCACGCTCCGTGGTGTGAGCGTACAAACAACTGGCGATTGGGTTGTTTCCAGTTTGGGGCTGTTATGGGTATTGCTGCTATGAACACTGAGGACATGTCTTCTGGTGAACAAAAGTTTTGGATTTATATTTCTAGGCAAGGAATGTCTGATGCATACACTTTGCTTTATTAGATATTGCCAAATTGTTCTCCAGAGTTGGTTATACCAGTTTATACTCCCATGGATGAGGTTCTGGTGGTTCCCAACATTTAAGCCAAACACTGTTGATGTCCTGGGGGAACCTGCTAGCAGGCAGATACTAGTACTGGAGATTAGAGAGATTACCTAGTGTAGAATGTTACACATAACGTAAGCCCTGGGTAGAGCTAGTCTTCCCCATTCTTTAAACAGGAATGTAATTTCTGATGCTGCCCAGGTTGCTAAGACCCTTAGTCAGGACTGTATAGTTCGGAGGGTGGTAGAACCTCAAAACGCTGGGGAGGCGGGAAGAAGGACCTAGAGGCTCCTCCCTGCTGGAAACTGCTAATGGTTAGTGCTCAGGTAAAAGGGGAACAGATCGATTTATGCACTCTGAGCTGTTAAAAGCTTCCTAGATGGTTGGGCATGGTGGCTCACGCCTGTAATCCCAGCACTTTGGGATGCTGAGGCGGGAGGATCACCTGAGGTCGGGAGTTCGAGACCAGGCTGACCAACATGGCAAAACCCCATTTCTACTAAAAATACAAAAATTAGCCAAGCATGGTGTTGGGTGCCTGTAATCCCACCTACTCAAGAGGCTGAGGCAGAAGAATCACTTGAACCTGGGAGACAGAGGTTGCAGCGAGCCCAGATTGCGCCATTGCAATCCAGCCTGGGCAACAAGAGTGAAACTCTGTCTCAAAAAAACAAAACAAAACAAAACAAAAAAACAAAACAAAAAACTTACTAGATTACCTCCCAAGGATGTTTGCATTCAACAGAGGATAATGTCACAGCTAAAGACCTGGAGGCATCTGAAGCAGGCTGATGGGGCAGATTTTTGGGTTAGGAGGATCTGCAGATGCCCCTAGAATTATACCAGTGGTCCTTTGTGAAAGGCCAGCCTGGTCTACCAATATTCCTGTTATTTCTCCTTGCAGAAGGGACAGGATGTTTCTCTAGAAATCAAACACTGGGCTGGGCGTGGTGGCTCACGCCTGTAATCCCAGCACTTTGAGAGGCTGAGGCGGGTGGACCATGAGGTCAGGAGATCGAGACCATCCTGGCAAACACGGTGAAACCCTGTCTCTACTGAAAATACAAAAAATTAGCTGGGCGTGGTGGCGGGCGCCTGTAGTCCCAGCTCCTTGGGAGGCTGACGCAGGAGAATGGCGTGAACCCAGGAGGTGGAGCTTGCAGTGAGCCGAGATCGCACCACTGCACTCCAGCCTGGGGTTGGAGACTGTGTCTCAAAATAAATAAATAAATAAATAATAAATAAATAAATAAATAAAACACTGAAGTAGGAAAGGAGAAACACTGAGTTCAGAGCAGGTCAACTTTTGTCAGGTATGATACGTAGCTGTGGCATATTCTGACATTTCTCACATTTTCTTAGGAATCACTTTTCGAGCAGTATACTCCTAACACTGTTAGAAACAGTATAGTTTCTAACACTGGTAGAAAAAGTCATCATCCTCTTAAAAAATATTTCCTGGCCATTCACAGTGGCTCATGCCTGTAATCCCAACACCTTGGGAGGCCAAGGCGAGGTCAGGAGATTGAGACCATCCTGGCCAACATGGTGAAACCCCATCTCTACTAAAATACAAAAAATTAGCTGGGTGTGGTGACATGTGCCTATAGTCCCAGCTACTCAGGAGGCTGAGGCAGAGGAATCACTTGAACCCGGGAGGTGAAGGTTGCAGTGAGCTGAGATCGCACCACTGCACTCCAGCCTGGCAACAGAACAAGACTCCATCTCCAAAAAAAAAAAAAAAAAAAAAAGGATTTCCCATTATCTGTGACTAACCTCCAAAACTGAATCACACCTATAATCCCAGCATATCCACCTCTAGTGTGGGTACAGGTACTTTTCTATTTTGTTTGTATTGTTCAAGTCTCTGTCACTAGACTGCTTCCTTTCAGAGGAGAATCAAGATTTCTCTTTTTTTTTTTTTTTTTTTGAGACGGAGTCTCGCTCTGCTGCCCAGGCTGGAGTGCAGTGGCCGGATCTCAGCTCACTGCAAGCCCCGCCTCCCGGGTTCCCGCCATTCTCCTGCCTCAGCCTCCCGAGTAGCTGGGACTACAGGCGCCCGCCCCTGTGCCCGGCTAGTTTTCTGTATTTTTTAGTAGAGACGGGGTTTCACCGTGTTAGCCAGGATGGTCTCTATCTCCTGACCTCGTGATCCGCCCGTCTCGGCCTCCCAAAGTGCTGGGATTACAGGCTTGAGCCACCGCGCCCGGCCCATAAGATTTCTCTTTTCACTGGGGAGAGCAGAATTGGGCTTAAATGCTGACTTGATACACCCCTGGCCTAAGAAAATCCTTTCTTGGCCTCTTCACAGCAAAGACTCAAAGAAGCTTCTCCCACAAGCTGGAAAGCTGATGGCTTCAACTACATCTTTGCCAAGGGGAGGGGTGGGAACAAACTTTAGGGCATAGTAGCCAGGCCATGGCTAACACATGAGAACCATCTAGAGCTTTCCAGGATTTTTTTTTTTTTTGAGATGGAGTCTCGCTCTGTCGCCCAGGCTGGGGTGCAGTGATGCTATCTCAGCTCACTGCAATCTCCTCCTCCCGGGTTCACGCCATTCTCCTGCCTCAGCCTCTCGAGTAGCTGGGACTACAGGCACCCACCACCACCCCTAGCTAATTTTTTGTATTTTTAGTAGAGACGAGGTTTCACTGTGTTAGCCACTATGGTCTCGATCCCCGGACCTCGTGATCCGCCCGCCTCAGCCTCCCAAAGTGCTGGGATTACAGGTGTGAGTCACTGCGCCGGGCTGGAGTGCAGTGGTTCGATCTTGGCTCACTGCAACCACACCTCCTGGGTTCAAGCGATTCTCCTGCCTCAGCCTCCTGAGAAGCTGGGATTACAGGTGCCCTCCACCATGCCTGGCTAATTTTTGTATTTTTTTTTTTTTTTTTTTTCCGGTAGAGATGGGGTTTCACCATCTTGGCCAGGCTGGTCTCGAACTCCTGACCTCGTGATCTACCCGCCTCAGCCTCCCAAAGTGTTGAGATTACAGGAATGAGCCACCGCGCCAGTCTGCTTTCCAGGATTTTATGAGAGCCCAGACCCTTCCCCAGCCCTGAAACTCTAATTAGGACTCAGCTAAGGTAAACTTTTTTTTTTTTTTTGAGACAGAGTCTCACTGTGTCGCCCAGGCTAGAGTGCAGTGGCACAATCTCGGCTCACTGCAACCTCCACCTCCCAGGTTCCAGCGATTCTCCTGCCTCAGTCTCCCAGGTAGCTGGGTTTACAGGCACGCGCCACCACGCCTGGCTTATTTTGGTATTTTTAGTAGAGACGGGGTTTTGCCATGTTGGCCAGGCGGGTCTCGAACTCCTGAGCTCAGGTGATCTGCCCGCCTATGCCTCCCAACGTGCTGGGATTACAGGCGTGAGGGAAACTTTTATATATAAGGTAGGCAGCATAGAGAGGAAGAAATCTAGACTCAGAGAAGTTAAGTAACTCACTCAAGGTCACACAGACTAGGTCCAGACTATTCCAAAATGTATGCTTTCCAAACACCAGGCCTCGAAGTCTCCAAAATCAGCACATTTATTTACCAAACAGTCACGGAGTGCCTACAGTGTGCCAGGCACTGGATACAAGGTAGTGGACAAAACAGAGGGTCTCCCCTGGTGGAGTTTACTTACCAGGCGGAAAACAGCCATAGAGGCAGGCAGGGGAAGGAGGCCCAACGCATTCTAATCTGCGCTGCGGGTTTGAGCTCTCCAGCTCTCACATGGGAGTGAGTCATTCATATGGGCACTGCCCCCCACCCGAAATGGAAATGGGCTTTTGGGCAGGGTCAGGGTAAACGGAGTTAGTAGAGGGAAGGACTGCTTCTCTTTCTGAAGTAGGGGGGCTTCCCTCAAAAGGGAAAAACTTCCGAGTGTTAAAAACCATTCTCAAACAAGCCCCTGGTCCCTGGGTAAGGAGGTGGGCGTGGAGGGAGAAACTGAGGTGTGCGGTGAACCCCTCTGGCAGCGAGCACTCCATAGCTGGAGGCACAGCGGAGGGGCAGCGTTGGACAAGGGGGAGCTCAGCCCGCAAGACACCCCCTGAGGACAAGGGGAAGTCGGTCCGCACGACACCCACCTGCGCCGCGGGAGCCCGCGCGGGGCCCCGCCCCCTCCCCCGGCGGCGCGGGCACTGAATGGGCAGCTCCGGCTCCAGCCGTCCCCACCATCCCCGCCACCCCTCCCCCGGCCTCGGGCTCCCAGTGCCGCTGCCGTCACAGGGCGGGGAGCTGCGGGGCTGAGAAGCAAACAAGCCCGGAGCGCCGGCCGGAGCCCCCGGGCCGAGGGGCGCTGCCCTCCCCCATCCGAGAAAAGGGAGGGAGGCGCAGCCCGTCCAGGACCCTCCCCTCCCGGCGCAGGTTCGGCCCGGGTGCCCGCGCCGGGGGGTGGGCGCGAACCTTTCTGCCCCCTGGGCCGCGCGGGCCAGGACACGAGCCCCCCGGGGTCCTTGCCTCGACTTTACCTCCTTCTTCACGTTCCACAGCAGTTTCTCTTTGACTGCGTCCTCTGCGCTGCCCATGGTGTGGCAGGAGGCGGCGCCGAGCGGCCCTCGGAGCCCCCGCGCCCCCGCCGCCTCCGCGACTCTCGGCTCAGCGCCCCACGCGCAAGGCGGAGCCCCCGCCCGCCGCGCTCCCGGCCCGCCGCCGCCGCCGCCGCAGCCACTGCCCGGTGCTCGGCTCCGCAGCCATCTTCCGAGCCCCGCACAGACGTCAGGCGGCAGGCCCGGCCCCTTCCCACAGCCGGAGGGGGGTTGCGCACAGCGACGGGGGATCGGGGCGGGGAGAGGCCGTGCGCGCCTAGGGGCGGCAGACCCGGGCGCGCGCCACAGGGGTCGCTGTCATGGAAACGCACCCGCTCCCGCTGGAGGGCGCGAAGCCGCATTGTGAGCGCCGGCCCTGGGGCCCGCGGCCCGGCGGCTGAGAGCGAGCCTCGGTCCCGCTCAATGTCCCCTGACTTCTCCCTGCTCCCTCTCCCGACGGGACGGAAAGGGCCGGGGCTCGGGCACGGGATCCCCTGCGGTCCGAGCCTGGCCACGGCGAAGCCGGTGCAGCCTGGCCCCGTGACCCCTCTGAATCCCCGTCCGGCCGTCGCCATGCCGTCGCCAAGTTTCTGGGAAGATTAGTGGGAGCGCAGCCGCCGGAGCCCGAGGGCCGGAGGGTCGCAGCCAGTCCCCCTCGCCGGGTCGCCACGTCCCACAGGGTCCTTCCCTGCCGCTCCGTGGGAGGCGGGGCGCGGGTTGGAGTAACAGGGACGGGCGTGAGCTGGTACAGAACCGGGCAAGGTGAGAGAAGTGTCTTCCACGCGATTCCCAAGCCTCGCTAGGGAATTGAGGGAGAAGAAAGGTTGCTCAGAGTGATAAAGAACACGCCATTGCAAATGGAAGAGCAACATGCCCGAATCTAGGTGACAGGAAGGGCTTAGGCCTTTTCGGCACGAATGGAGCCTTCCAGTCAACATGTTTCTATGTGATGCAGCTTTATGGCGCAAAAAAAATGACAATGCAAGGGGCACAAACAGCCCTGCTGGAACAATAGCCCAAGCCTCGAGAGTCTACATCGGGCGCCTTCAAGCCTCCAAACCACACACTTGCAGCGTGGGAAAACTTCCCATCGTGGCTTGGCAGAGCGACTAACGCGGCGCGCTCTGGGGTGGCTGGAAAAGACCGTCGCGAGAGGGCGCAGGGAGTCCCGCCCCACTGAGAGCCCGCCCCCTTGGAGGGGACAGGAAGCGTTCGTCCTGGCCCGGAAGCAGTGTTGACTGTACACGCGCGCTGCGGCATGGCGGCTCACCGCCCCGGTCCGCTCAAGCAGCAGAATAAAGCTCATAAAGGCGGGCGGCATCGGGGTCGGGGATCTGCACAGCGGGACGGCAAGGGTAAGAAGATAGCGTAGAAGGAATAAGGGCTATTTGGCCATTATTAACTCTTTTTCCCCATGCCCAGACTGAGCTTTCTGTCTCCCGTCTGGGCTCCACGCGAAAGGGCCTTTCTAAGGTGGGCGGAGAGGAGTCCCTTTTCTTGACCTTGTTATGGGGTCGATCACACCAGCCCCTTCTAATATGCCCTTCAGGCCGTCTAGCACTGAAAACTCTAAGCAAGAAGGTGAGAAAAGAACTCAGCAGAGTCGACCGGAGGCATCGCGCCAGCCAGCTCCGAAAGCAGAAGAAGGAGGCGGTGAGAGGAGCGGGATTTGGGAGAGTGCGGCTTCTCTGCTGTTCTAGGTGGCTATTGCCTGGAACTGGAAAATGCGACCGGGTGGGGGTCCAGGGATAGAGCATAGCCCTGGAGCACGTGTCGAGCCTGCAGGTCTAGCATTTTTTGCTTTCGTCAGAATTCCTGCCACCCCGCCGACATACCTGTGGTCTGCTACCAGAGAGATGCTGGTTGTGGGTAGAGGGGGCATCTGTGGGAATGGAAATTCAATGCTGGCGTGAAGTACTGACACGCTGAGATGTTCTCGGATATCTTTCTATTTTCAGGTTCTGGCAGAGAAGAGACAGCTGGGTGGCAAGGATGGCCCTCCTCATCAGGTACTGGTGGTGCCCCTGCACAGCAGAATTTCCCTGCCAGAGGCCATGCAGCTGCTTCAGGATAGGGACACTGGAACAGTACACTTGAATGCATTGGGAAACACCCAGAGCTTTATGCTGCTATGCCCCCGCTTGAAACATCGGTGGTTTTTCACGTCAGCAAGGCCAGGTTAGAGTATACACCAATATTTTCTATTATGTTTGAGTAGTGGTAATTTTTTTTTTTTTTTAGCATAATATGCCGGTGCCAGCCACCTCTTCTTACTGTGTCTTCTGTCTCCAGGGGATCTGCACACTGTGTTAGACATGGCTAAAGTAGCTGATACCGTCCTGTTCCTTCTTGATCCACTAGAAGGCTGGGACAGCACCGGCGATTACTGTCTTTCCTGCCTCTTTGCTCAGGGCCTTCCCACCTATAGTAAGTGAGTTAGCATTTATTGTGCACCTATAATTTGTCAGGCACTATGCCTGGCATTTTATATAGAAGTACAACTGATGGATCATATTCAACTGATGGTGGGATGTATACATATGGATTAAACTTGATCCATTGTTTACAGATTATCACTCAGTGTGTCTTTTTGGTTTTGGCTCTCCTTTGCCCAGAGAAACAAGGATATGAAGTTTGATTTCACTGTGAAATTCCTTCAGGGTAGTTAAGTGTTGGGTTTCCCAGTGATCTCTGGGCTTGCAACTGAGCTATTAGGTTGTTTGTGAACTGCGGAGGGATTTTTATGTAATGAAGCAATAGGTCATGAAGCGTTTTCTCTTTTGCTTACAGCACTAGCTGTCCAGGGGATTTCTGGCCTCCCACTGAAGAAACAAATAGATGCCAGGAAGAAGCTAAGTAAAGCAGTGGAGAAGCGCTTTCTGCATGACAAATTCCTCTTGTTAGACACTCAACAGGAGGCAGGGATGCTGCTTAGGCAGTTGGCTAACCAGAAGCAACAGCATCTTGCGTTTCGAGATCGGCGGGCCTACCTGTTTGCCCATGCTGTTGATTTTGTTCCTAGTGAAGAGAATAACTTGGTGGGCACCTTGAAAATTTCAGGCTATGTTCGAGGGCAGACTGTGAATGTCAATAGGTTGCTGCATATCGTTGGACATGGCGATTTCCAGATGAAACAGATAGATGCCCCTGGAGACCCTTTCCCTTTAAATCCTAGAAGAATTAAACCCCAGAAGGACCCAGACATGGCAATGGAGGTAAGACTGATATTCTTAAACCATGTTCATGTGAAAGTTGGCACAGGAAGGAAACTTAAATTCGGAGAAGGTAGTCTGTTCACTTAGGTGAATGAGGAGACTGCTAGTCTGAAGTAAGGCAATAGTCAGTTATAAATATGTTGATAAATCACATTTATCCAGCACTTTCTGGGTACTCTGCACTGCAACTGGCTCTGAGTTTATAGAACACACTCAAGACGTGGTTGCTTTCCTCAAGGGACTTAATTGGGCTGGAACAAAATGGCGTCTGTGAAATAAAGATTGAGATAGCATATGGTTAAGGTGTGGACCAGCAGTGGAAGTTGAGAAAGTAGACTAGCAAGCTTCACAGAAGAGATCAGACTTGAGCAAGGTGTTGAGAAGGATGAATGTGATTTATGAGTTGAAGAAGGATAAAGGAATATTCTAGAAGATAGAGACAGAATGAGCCTAGGCACAGTGGTGGATCAAAGGGTTTATTTGAACCTTGAAAAATCAGCTTGATGGCAGTGAGGTATGTAATAAATGGGTAGGAGTGGGAGCAGATTAAGAAAGACCTCAAGAGCCAAGCAGAGACTTAAAATACCCTGGAAATTAGAAAATGGCCATTTGAAAAGTTTTGACAAGTTTTAGCATTCTGTTGCATTCATCTTCTACGTGAGGACTGATATTTCTGGGTCTTTCTGGTTACTATATTAGATTTAGGAGATTTTTGGTTCATGGTTGGCTATCACCTGCTTTTGGTTTTCAGATTTGTGCTACGGATACTGTAGATGATATGGAAGAAGGCCTTAAGGTCCTAATGAGGGCAGACCCTGATAGACAGGAATCCTTGCAAGCAGAGGTTATTCCAGATCCAATGGCGGGAGAGCAAACCTGGCCCACTGAGGAGGAGCTGAGTGAGGCAAAGGGTTGGTATTGGTAAACTTGTTTGTAATTCATCTGACCTGGAATTGTGGATTTTCTCTAGCTGTTCCAAGTGAGGGCCCTATAGGATAGAGTGGGATGGGGATATAGTTGAAAGTCTTTCCTCACCCTCAAATGCTGTATGTTTTCAGTAAACAAACATTACACACAGCTTTGTTCCATTTCACAAAATTATTTGTGTTAATGTTTCATCGTGAACAGATAAACAACTTTGCATTCATTGCAGGGATTATTTAGCTGTGTAAGTATTGCTAGTTGTGAGGCAGCTGAATTAAATTTGGAAGTAGTCAGTTCTATTTACAGTGTCTGCCAGAATTTCCCATGTTGGCAGCAGTATCTGGTACCTTGCCTAGGTGAGAATAACCAGAGGGATAGGGAAAGGAAGTCTATAATTTACTTAATTTGTTTGGGCTTTTACAGATTTCTTGAAGGAAAGTTCAAAGGTGGTAAAGAAGGTCCCCAAAGGAACATCCAGTTACCAGGCTGAATGGATTTTGGATGGTGGCAGCCAAAGTGGTGGGGAAGGAGATGAATATGAATATGATGATATGGAACATGAGGATTTTATGGAGGAGGAATCTCAGGTAAGGAAATGAGGCCTTAGGCCAATTCTGCATCTAGCTCCAAATGTAAGGCAAAATGCAATTGTGATCTTGAGGGGTGTGTATGGTTAGTTTTTTGTTTGTTTGTTTGTTTGTTTTTGAGATGGCGTCTCACTCTGTCGCCCAGGCTGGAGTGCAGTGGCACGATCTGGGCTCACTGCAAGCTCTGCCTCCCGGGTTCACGCCATTCTCCTGCCTCAGCCTCCTGAGTAGCTGGGACTACAGGTGCCGGCCACCACGCCCGGCTAATTTTTTTGTATTTTTAGTAGAGATGGGGTTTCACCGTGTTAGCCAGGATGGTCTCGATCTCCTGACCTCGTGATCCGCCCGTCTCGTCCTCCCACAGGGCTGGGATTATAGGCATGAGCCACTGCGCCCGGCCGTGTGTGGTTAGTTTCTTAGGAATGACTCTAGTTGCCAGGAATGAGGTTTTTGTTTTTATACTTTAGACTGTATTAGAATTTATGTTGGTTGGGAATAGGGATCTAGTACAATTATTTTACTCTTAGCTTATTGGCCTTTGGGGTAGAGACAGGTGTGGATTTCTTCTGAAATAACTGTAATCCTTTATTCTACAGGATGAGAGTAGTGAAGAAGAAGAGGAGGAATATGAAACTATGACTGTCGGGGAGTCTGTGCATGATGATCTGTATGATGAGAAAGTGGATGAAGAAGCTGAGGCAAAAATGTTGGAGAAATATAAACAAGAAAGACTGGAAGAGATGTTTCCAGATGAAGTGGACACCCCCCGTGATGTGGCTGCTAGAATTCGGTTAGTCAACAAGTCTATCAACAAGTCTAAATTAAATCAATAGGTTTTTAAAAACTTGGCTCAGAGCTGTGTCACTGTGATGCAAAAGAAGTGAAACACATTTTTCCTGCTCCTGAAGAGCTAACGTTTAATATGGGAAGCCAAGACATACATACAGGAAATGGTCATATATAATCAAGTTCTAGACTGTGGTATAGACTAACGTTACAGGACTTTGATGAAGGAGAAATACTAAGGTTAATTAGCAAATACTTCTTCCCAAAGGAGCCAATACTCAATTGACTTACATAATGTTTGGAGATTTTAGGGGGTTTGGGTAGAATAGCGGAAGTAGAAGAGTGAAGATGTAGATGATTATATCTGTTCTGGGGGTGAGTGACTAAAGCCAGTGAATTAACTTTGGATGTTAGGGAGGTAAGGCTATGTATTAGGTCTTTCTCGCATTGCTATAAAGAAGTACCAGAGACTGTGCAATTTATAAACAAAAGAGGTTTAATTGGGTCATGGTCCTGCAGGCTGTACAGAAAGCATGGTGCTGGCATCTGCTCAGCTTCTGGGGCGGCCTTAAACAATCACGGCAGAAGGCAGAGGGGGAACAAGTCATGTCACACGGCCAGCGCAGGAAACAGAGAGCAAGGCAGGAGGTGCTACACACTTTTAAACAACCAGATCTCATGAGAACTCACTCACCAAGGGGTATGGTGCTAATCCATTCATGAGAAAATCTCCCCCCTAATGCAGTCACCTCCCACCAGGCTCCACCTCCAACACTGGGGATTATATTTCAGTATGAGATTTGGGCAGGGACACACACCTGAACTATATCAGGCCATTACCAAGCATCTTTTTTGTCAGGTTAAAAAGCTCCCTGACAGGTAACAGGGAGCCACTGTAAATACTTTGTCTTTTGTCAATGGGAAGCTTGGGTATGGTTCTGATAGAACTCGTTACAAGCTGTTTTGGAGTGTGGTCTTGGTTGAAGCTGTTGGGTTGTTTGGAGAGAGAGTGATTGGAGTTCTTTTCAGCTAGCTCCTTAGCCATTTTAGCAGTGACGAGTCTATATAGCACCATATAAATCTGACTTAATTTTTTAAAAATCTTCAATATCCTAGATTTCAGAAATACAGAGGGCTTAAGAGCTTCCGGACATCTCCATGGGATCCGAAGGAAAACCTTCCTCAAGATTATGCTCGGATATTTCAGTTTCAGAACTTTACTAATACTAGGAAAAGCATTTTTAAAGAGATTGAAGAAAAAGAGGTTGAAGGAGCTGAGGTATCTATCCTCCTTGTTCATCTTGTATGTTGCTTTCATTTGTCAACATGCTCCCTACTTTATTCCTTCTCTTGGCATGAAAATATGCTGCATTGGGGGATTAGGGGAGCCCCTGAGTCATTGAGTAGAATGATACTGGGAACAAAGAGGTATCAACTATGTTAAATGAAAAAGCGTGATCTGGGTAGTGAAGCATCTTGAAGGGTGAGTGTAGGCTTTAAGAAGGTCATCTGAGAGACTCAGCATATTTGGAGGAAGCTTCCTCATTATTGGGACTTTGAAGGGTAACTCCATGATTGCTTTCTGCTTTCTTATGGCAGGTTGGCTGGTATGTCACACTTCATGTCTCTGAAGTCCCTGTCTCAGTGGTCGAGTGCTTCAGGCAAGGAGCACCCTTGATTGCATTTTCTTTACTACCTCACGAACAGAAGGTAAATTAGTGTCTTGTAGGAAAATGGGAGGTTCCGGGCGCGGTGGCTCACGCCTGTAATCCCAGCACTTTGGGAGGCCGAGGCGGGCGGATCACAAGGTCAGGAGATCGAGACCACGGTGAAACCCCGTTTCTACTAAAAATACAAAAAATTAGCCGGGCGCGGTTGTGGGCGCCTGTAGTCCCAGCTACTCGGGAGGCTGAGGCAGGAGAATGGCATGAACCCGGGAGGCGGAGCTTGCAGTGAGCCGAGATCGCGCCACTGCACTCCAGCCTGGGCGACAGAGCGAGACTCCGTCTCAAAAAAAAAAAAAAAAAAAAAGAAAATGGGAGGTTATGAAAATGGGAGGTTATGAAACTTTGCAGCTGCTTCTGACAGTCTAAAATTTTGTTTATGTATGACTAACATTTTGCTCATTGGGATGCAGAAAGTCTCCCTTTATGATTAGGAATTGGAGAATAATGGAGAAGTCAGTGATGGTTTTATTCATGTTGTCTGAACCTGTCTGAAACATCGGTGATGCAATCTCTGGGTGATTCTGAGACTTCTCTAAGTGTGTTTTTCAGACCAGATTTTGAACAAGGGTTGGCAGCCATTAAAATAAAGGTTTGGCTGGGCGCGGTGGCTCACGCATGTAATCCCAGCACTTTTTGGGAGGCCAAGGTGGGCGGATCACCTGAGGTTGGGAGTTTGAGACTAGCCTGACCAACATGGAGAAACCCCATCCCTACTAAAAATACAAAATTAGCCAGGCGTGGTGGCATATGCCTGTGATCCCAGCTACTTGGGAGGCTGAGGCAGGAGAATTGCTTGAACCCGGTAGGCGGAGGTTGTGGTGAGCCAAGATTGCGCCATTGCTTTCCAGCCTGGGCAACAAAAGTGAAACTCCATGTCAAAAAAAAAAAAAAAAAGTTTGTGCCAAGGTGCAGATCTCTTTTCTTTTGGTGGCCAGTAGTTGTGTATGTTGTGGGGGTATGTGATAGTTCTTTGATGGGTTTTGGTAAGGGCTCAAGAAGAAGGGGCTTGAATGAGTGTGGTTTTGAGATTGTGGTGAGTGAATGCCTTGAAGGCCACTGATTTTTGTGTGGCAGATGTTGAGCTCTTTTCTGTTAGATGCAGGAAGGTAGGTTAGCATTGAAGGGTGCCTGAACGCTCCGATCAGCCTACGTTCGGCTTAAATGCCAGTCATCGGTGGAGGGAAAGGATGAGCCTGTGTTTCAGCATCTGCACTCCCCATTAATTAGCATTGTCAGTTCTTAGAATGAGTCTGAATCTGCTAGTTTGGTTTGCCTTCTTTCAGTTTAGGCAATTGTATTCCTAGGCTATGAAGATTTTTATTTTTCTTACTTGGTCCCCAGATGTCAGTATTGAATATGGTGGTGAGGCGTGACCCTGGCAACACTGAACCCGTGAAAGCCAAAGAAGAGCTCATATTCCACTGTGGATTCAGGCGCTTCCGAGCCTCACCTTTATTCTCTCAGCACACTGCAGGTTAGCAGTGGGGAACCTGGGTTCTTGTCCATCTTGTCTTTTGGGAAACTGACTTGTGGAGGGGTACAGAATATGGTTTCAGAATCTTACATCTCTGGATTAGAGGTATTTTCAGTACTCTGGCTTAAGAGCCAATGATGTTTTTACTCAAAATGTCTGAACCTGTCTGAAGCATCCCAGTGATGCAACCTCTGTGTGATACTGAGGCTTTTTTGCCATGAGTATTTGTTCCAGAGCAGGTTTTGAGTAGAAGTTGGCAGCTCTGTAAAAAGGGTATTAGGGTGGGTGAAGTGGTGCAGTGGCTTACACCCATAATCCCAACACTTGTGGCATTAGAATGGGGAATTGAAGACCAAAAAAGCTAAGGTTTAATCATATATATATATATATATTTTTTTTTTTTTTTTTTTTTTTTAATTTTTTTTGAGACGGAGTCTCGCTCTGTCGCCCAGGCTGGAGTTCAGTGGCGAGATCTGGGCTCACTGCAAGCTCCGCCTCCCGGGTTCACGCCATTCTCCTGCCTCAGCCTCCCGAGTAGCTGGGACCACAGGCGCCCGCCACCACGCCAGCTAAGTTTTTGTATTTTTAGTAGAGACGGGGTTTCACCGTGTTAGCCAGGATGGTCTTGATCTCCTGACCTTGTGATCCACCTGCCTCGGCCTCCAAAAGTGCTGGGATTACAGGCGTGAGCTGCCACCACGCCCGGCCTGGTTATTTTTTATTTTATTTTATTTTTTGGAGACGAGTCTTACTCCATTGCCCAGGCTGGAGTGCAATGGTATGATCTCGGCTCACTGCAATCTCCGCCTCCTGGGTTCAAGCCATTCTCCTGCCTCAGCCTCCCAAGTAGAGTAGTTGAGACTACAGGCACGCACGACCACGCCCAGCTAATTTTTGTATTTTTAGTAGAGATGGGGTTTCACCATGTTGGCCAGGCTGGTCTTGAACTCCTGGCCTCAGGTGATCCGCCCACCTCGGTCTCCCAAAGTGCTGGGATTACAGACGTGAGCCAGCGTGCCTGGCCTTTTTTTTTTTTTTTTTTTTTTTGAGACGGAGTCTCTCTCACTCTGATGCCCAACTGGAGTGCAATGGTGCCATCCAGGCTCACTGCAACCTCTGCCTTCCAGGTTCAAGCAATTTTCCTGCCTCAGCTTCCCGAGTAGCTGAGATTACAGGCGCCTGCCACCACGCCTGGCTAATTTGTGTATTTTTAGTAGAGACAGGGTTTCACCATGCTGGCCAGGCTGGTCTTGACCTTAGGCGATCCTCCTGCCTTGGCCTCCCAAAGTGCTAGGATTACAGGCGTGAGCCACTGCACCTGGCCAATCATTTTTTTATTGTTTCAAAATGGTTTTGATTTTTTTTTAGGATGAAATAACTATTTTCATATTTTAGACAGTTGGGAAAATAAGGAATAATGTAAAAGTACAATTATCTTAGAGAAAATTCACTTTTATTTTATACATTTTCATGTGGATCTTTTTTTTTTTTTAAACAGAATTTGGATTGTAATTGTAAATATGGTGTTAAACATTGCATTTATCATTTAATTAATTTTGATCAATTTTCCATAAGATTAATTAGTTTATGAGACTTTTAATGCTTTATTGTCATTTGGATATATTCCAGTGTATGTGATGTACTGATATTTATTTGAGCTTCTACAGGTGAGGACTTAGGCTATTTCTAATGTTTTGCTCTAAATTAGATCTGTGTGCATAAAACTTTATTTACTTCTCTGCTTATTTCATAAAGGCAGATCCTTAGAACTGGAACTAAATCAAAGTCTTAGTTCCAGAGACTGAGGCAGGAGGATCACTTGAGGTCAGGAGTGTGAGACCCCTGTCTCTACAATTTTTTTTTCTTCCCGATACAGAGTCGAGCTCTGTCACCCAGGCTGGAGTGCGGTAGCATGATCTCAGCTCACTACAGCCTCCATCTCCCGGGTTCAAATGATTCTGGCGCCTCAGTCTCCCAAGTAGCTTAGACCACAGGCGTCCGCCACCACGCCCAGCTAATTTTTGTATTTTTAGTAGAGATGGGGTTTCACCACGTTGGCCAGTCTGGTCTCAAACTCTTGACCTCAGGGATCTGCACACGTGCCTTGGCCTCCCAAAGTGCTGAGATTTTTAGGGATGAGCTACCATGCCCGGCCTCTACAAAAAAAATTTCATTTTTGGGGAGATGGAGTTTTGCTCTTGTTGCCCAGGCTGGAGTGCAGTGGCAGGATCTTGGCTCACTGCAACCTCTGCCTACTAGGTTCAAGTGATTCTCCTGTCTCAGCCTCCCAAGCAGCTGGGATTATAGGCGTGTACCACCATGCCCAGCTAATTTTTGTATTATTAGTAGAGATAGGGTTTCACCATCTTGGCCAGGCTGGTCTGGAACTCCCTACCTCAGGTGATCCGCCTGCATCGGCCTCCCAAAGTGCTGGGATGACAGGCGTGAGCCACTGCACTCTGCCAAAATTTTTAAAAAACTTAGCCAGGTGTGGTGGCATGTGCTTTGCAGCCTCAGCTACTTGGGAGGCTGAGGCGAGAGGGATTGCCTGAGCCAGTGAGCCCAGGAGTTTGAGGCTCCAGTGAGCTGTGTTCACACCACTGCCCTTTAAATATTTTAATGAAAGCTACATTGAAGGTAGAACATCCCATACAGTCCAGGCTCCAAGATTCTGACTCCAGATAAAAAAGTTACTGATCGGGCGCCTGCAATTCCAGCTATTCGGGAGCCTGAGGTGGGAGAATCGCTTGAACCTGGGAGGTGGAGGTTGCAGTGAGCAGAGATGGTGCCATTGCACTCCAGCATGGGCAACTAGAGCAAGACACCATCTCAAAATAATTAAAAAGTTACTGATACAGCCTGGCACTGTGGTTCATGCCTGTAATCCCAGCACTTTGGGAGATTGAGGTGGGCGGATCACAAGGTCAGGAGTTCGAGACCAGCCTGGACAACACGGTGAAACCCCGTCTCTACTAAAAATACAAAAATCAGCCGGGAGTGGTGGCGGGCACCTGTAATCCCAGCTACTCAGGAGGCTGAGGCAGGAGGATGGCTTGTTCCCGGGAGGCGGAGCTTGCATTCAGCTGAGATCACGCCATTGCACTCCAGCCTGGGTGACAAGAACGATACTCAAACTCAAAAAAAAAAAAAAAAAGTTACTGATAGGACTAGACTATCTTTTAGGTGTATTGAGGCAGAGAAAATTTTTGAGAACTGGTGGATTAGAGAAGTAGAAGCTGCCATAGGTTTAAGAGTTGCACTAATCCGGCTTTTCACAGGCCTCTATTGCCTCTGGTTTCTCAAAATGGTTTTGGTTTTCATATTTTAACCCTTATGGCAGCGGACAAACATAAATTGCAGAGATTCCTGACTGCTGACATGGCCCTGGTGGTGACAGTCTATGCACCAATCACTTTTCCTCCTGCATCTGTGCTGCTTTTCAAGCAGAAAAGCAATGGTAAGTTGAGCCACAGAGATGAACAGACCCTGCAGGCCCTTAATAGGATGAACACTGTTTTCTCTTCTGTATTTAGATTTGGGAGCCAAATGGTATGGAGAAGGTAATGATGGTTTTCAAAATACAGTAAGTCTTCACTTAACGTTGTTTTAAGTGAAACAGTGTATAGCCAGTCTTCAAATAACTGCCTTTTGTTCAACATCCTTTCCTTGTAACAACTGATGAGAAAAAATACGGTTTTGCTATACATCATTTCTCTTCAAGTACAAGTTTTCAAGAACCTATTGACAAGGTTAAGTGTGGACTTAGCAGTTTACCAATCTTAGCCTCAGATTGGGCTAGGGCAGGGATGACAAACCAGGCTCTTACATGGGTCTTTAGATGGACTGGGGCAATAAATGAAGACTTTGGCCTGTAAATTCCTAAATAGCTTCTTTGCTTTTGTGCTTTAGGAATGCACAGCCTCATTGCTACAGGCCATCTTATGTCAGTAGATCCAGACAGAATGGTCATCAAGAGAGTCGTTTTGAGCGGTCATCCTTTCAAAATTTTTACTAAGATGGCAGTAGTACGTTACATGTTCTTCAACAGAGGTAGATATGAAGGAGGAGGATGGGATCTGATTGCCTTTGTGGTATGAAGGTTGGGTTTACATTTTGTGGGTAAATATTTCATCTTGGTGTTTTATGTGTTTGATTCTAAGAGGATGTGCTGTGGTTTAAACCAGTGGAACTGAGAACAAAGTGGGGCCGGAGAGGACATATCAAGGAGCCTTTAGGTAAGGAAACATGGGATTTGGGACCATGTCTACGTTTCTGCAGTGATGCTAAATGACTATTGGGTTGGAAGTCATTGCTTTAAAATTTTCTACTTTTAATTAGACTGACTTGTTCTGTTTTCTTTCTAGGTACCCATGGCCACATGAAATGCAGCTTTGATGGGAAGCTAAAATCTCAAGACACAGTACTGATGAACCTCTATAAACGAGTTTTCCCCAAATGGACTTACGATCCATATGTACCAGAACCAGTACCCTGGGTGAAAAGTGAGAGTTCTTCAGTAGTACCTCAGGAGGGCATGGAGTAATGGATTCAAAGAGATTCCTTCTTACTGGTGCCAGCCAGTAATCAGGGATGGGAGGCACAAGTTGTGATTGGGCAGTTTATTTTCTATGTCAGCCTGTCAGTCTGCTGCCCCATTTTGCAAGACTTTTTTTTAGCCTTGACAAAATGTCTCAGTTAAGTATGAAAGTTTTTCTACTACTTAGTCCAAAAAAACTATTAAATCTTAATGAAATAACCACTCCATTAAGAATCTGATAACTAAGAGTTGACTGACTAGGAAACAAAATGTCTTCAGTATCTAAAGACACTGAATCCCACCATTTCCTTTTCTGTAAATTAAACAGAAACAGACTGATAAGCTGGCCTTTCAGCCTGCTTCACCCAAGTTATGGAGGAGGTTAAGTCTACATTTCCACCACTAAGCACAATACAAATGTTCTTTACTTCTGGGGAAACAGTTTGAAAATGTTGAGACAGCACAGCAGCCACTCCAACACCAGCTGTAGGTTCAATGAGTAGTTTCATCCTCTCCCACACCAGCTGGGTTGCACGCTGTTGATATGGAAGGGAGTAGGAATTAGTTAAAGGGGAGTCTAGTTGGTTTACTTATAAAGGTCAGATGAGAATATATGTCCAGTTTGAATTTTCTTATCACTGTGTATACATGCTTCCCAAAGCTTTTCTTTAATTCTAACTCTGCTTCTGTCAAGAGGGTTGTCATTAATACATCTAGGGTACCCTCCCATGTCATGAAGTTACCTTGTCAAGTTCCCGTGGGTCACTTGCTACTCCTAACAGAAGGTTCTTCTGCCTAAGAAGTTATACCATGCTTTGTTATTTCTTTTCCTGTTGGAGCCTTACCTTAATTTCATCCTCTGTAACAGTGAAGATATCATCCACAAGGTCCCTGATAATAGGCCAGGTGTTCAAGCCAATGCTGGATTTGACACCATCTGCTATGGTGTCTGGAGGATAAAGATTGGGCATCAGTTCCCCCTTCAGCTTGGACTGGTAGCAATCATCTGCATTCAAGGGTTCAGCAGCATATACTTTCACACTAGGTTTCAGAGCCTGGGAAGAGGAATATTAAGACATCTTACAACAAACCACAACATTGCCGGTATGTCTAAAAGAAAATAGGGGCAGGGTGTGGTGGCTTATGCCTGTAATCCCAACACTTTGGGAGCCCAAGGCAGGTAGATCAGCTGAGGTCAGGAGTTCGAGACCAGCCTGGCCAACATGGTGAAATGCAGTCTCAACTAAAAATATAAAAATTAGCCAGGCATGGTGGTGGGCACCTGTAATCCCAGCTACTTGAGAGGCTGAGGTAGGAGAATCGCTTGAACTCGGGAGGCATAGGTTGCAGTGAGCTGAGATCACACCACTACACTCCAGCCTGGGCAACAGAGCTATACTATCTCAAAAAAAAAAAAAAAAAAAAAGAAAAGAAAATAGGAACAATAAGTAATACATTTCTGCCCAAGTAAGAGCCTTTCATTTTATGGATATAATGAAAATATTTTCAAGCACTTTATAAATAAATTATATGTCTGATACTAGCCTTCCATTGCCTGGATCGCATCTGATTCTCCTGGTAATTTGAGAAAAGGGTAGCCTCTTGGTATGGATAGTAGCTTGATGACATGGAATTCAGGGAAAAGACTGATGGTGTCACTTATGGTAACTGCTTTTGTGCTGTAAAATTGTCATGGATTAAGAAGAGAGTTGGCCAGGTGCAGTGGCTCACACCTGTAATCCTAGCACTTTGGGAGGCCAGAATAAGGATTGCTTGAGCCCAGGAGTTCAAGACCAACCTGGCCAACATAGCAAGACCCCATCTCTTAAAAAAAATAAAAATACTAAAAATAATAAATAGCCCAGGTGCAGTGGCTCACGCCTGTAATCCCAGCACTTTCGGAGGCCAAGGCAGGCAGATCATGAGGTCAGGAGTTCAAGAACAGCCTTACCAACATGGTGAAACCCCGTCTCTACTGCAAAAAAAATGCAAAAAAATTAGCGGGGTGTGGTGGCGTGTGCCTGTAATCCTAGCTACTCAGGAGGCTGAGAGGAGAATTGCTTGAGCCCGGGAGGTGGAGGTGGAAGTGAGCCAGGATCGTGTCACTGCACTCCAGCCTGGGTGACAGAGCAAAAGTCTGTGTTGAAGAAAAAAAAATAGTAAATAGAGTAGTGAGGCAGAGACGGGCCTTCATCTCAAGTCCCAAAGGAATAAGGGGAAGGAATGGTAATGTGTGCAGAATTTTGAGCACGTGTATACAAATCATTTATGATGTAAAATAAATCCTTTGCTTGAAGTAGGGAATCTTCCAGAAGTTGCTCACCTTAATTGTAATTGCTATTCCAGCAACCATTCCTCCTCCACCTACAGGTACCACCAGTGCATCCACCAAAGGAACCTTTAGTGAAAAGAATAAAAACTGTAAATGGGCCTATTAGTAAGCAATTTTATATTTAATGTGTACATATAAAATAATTGAATATAGCCCAACAGCTTTACCAGTAGCTAACCAGGAAGAACTCGGCTATTTTACCTGGTTCAGCACTTCCAGGGCAATTGTCCCTTGTCCAGCTATCACTGCAGGCTCCTGGTTGGGGTGTACCATGATGCCTTCTGTTTCTTCTATAACTCTTTTTGCAACATTTTCTCTGGACTGAAAGTACATTAATTTAGTTTAATTGATTTGTATTTAATAGAGTCCCCAACAAGTTCCGTTTGGTCATTCAACATTTTATTGACCATCTACTTTTTTCAGACTTTGTTCAGGTACTAGAGATATATATGTTAATAAACAAAATATCTCTTCCCTCAAGGGGGTTATATTATATGGTAGAGATGGGGGAAGTAAATATATGGTATGTCTAAGTGCAATGGAGTAAAATGAAGGAATTTATTTCATATAGGGTAGCCAAGAAGAGCCTCTAGTAAAGTGACATTTTAAAAGATCTGAACAAGTGCTGTGGATGTCTAGAATATTCCAGGGAGGGGGTAACAGTGCAAAGACTACAAAGTAGGAGTGCTTGGCCTTTCTGAGGAACAGCTGTAAAGGTTAGTATGGCTGGCACAGAGAGGGCAAGAGAAGTAATAGAATATGAGGTCAAGGCTGGGGGCAGTGGCTCATGCCTATAATCCCAGCACTCTGGGAGGCCAAGGTGGGCAAATCACTTCAGGTCAGGAGTTCAAGACCAGCCTTGCCAACACGGCGAAACCCTGTCTCTACTAAAAATACAAAAATTAGCCAGGTGTGGTGGCGCGTGCCTGTAATCCCAGCTACTCTGGTGGCTGAGGCATGAGAATCTCTTGAACCCAGGAAACAGGCTGCTGTGAGCTGAGATCGAACTACTGCACTCCAGCCTGGGTTGGACAGAGGGAGACCCTGTCTCAATAAAAGAAGATGAGGGGCTGGCCGCGGTGGCTTACACCTGTAATCCCAGCACTTTGGGAGGCCAAGGCAGGCGGAACATGAGGTCAGGAGTTCGAGGCCAGCCTGGCCAATATGGTGAAACCCTGTCTCTACTAAAGAATCAAAAATTAGCTGGGTGTGGTGACACACGCCTGTAGTCCCAGCTACTCGGGAGGCTGAGGCAAAAGAATTGCTTGAACCCGGGAGGCGGAGGTTGCAGTGAGCAGAGATCGTGCCATTGCACTCCAGCCTGGGTGACAGAGGGAGATTCTGTCTCAAAAGAAAAAAAAAAAGATGAGGTCAAAAAGATAGAAATGTTTGAGTTCATCCAGGGCTTACATGATTGCAAGAACTCTGGTTTCCACTGTGTATGAGATGGGAAACCAACAGAAAATTTTGACTTGAAAAGAGACGAGTTCTGACTTTGTTAAATGGAGAGCTCTGTTGCTCAAAAACCCTATAGTGGGGCAAGGGTGGATGCAGTGAGACCAGTTTGGCTACTGAATTGAATATAGGTGAGAATTGATGTTGGTTTGAATCAGGGTGGTTAACGGTAGACCCAGAAGCAGTTGGGTTATGGAAATATGTTGAAAGCAAACTGAGATTTGGATGTGGAGTATGAGAGGGTTATCAAAGATGATTCCTGGCTGTGTGCAGTGGGTCATGCCTGTGAGCCTAGCATTTTGGGAGGGCAAGGTGGGAGGATTGCTTGAGCCTAGGGGTTTGAGACCAGCCTGGGCAACCGTGAGACCCTGTCTACAAAAAATAAAGGAATTAGGTGTGGTGGCATGCACCTGTAGTCCTAGCTACTCAACAGGCTGAGGCAGGAGGATCCCACAACATAGGAAGACTCCATCTCTAACAACAAAAAAAAAAGTTTTCAGAAACACAAAGATGACTCCAACTTTTTTTGTTTGAGTAACTAGAAGAATAAAAATTGCCATTTACTAAGATGAGAAACCCTGGAAGGGAAGAAATATAGGGAAGTAAGATCAGGAGTTTGGTTTTAGATGTAGTTTGAGATGCCTTTTAAGACATCAAGTGGGAAAATTAGGTAGCTGTTGGATATAAAAGACGGCTGTTAAGGGGAGAGAAGTTGGAGTTGTTAGACCATAGGTAATAATTTAAGCAATGAGACTAATGAGATCTTGTGAGTGTAGATAGAGAAAAGGTTGAGCATGTAACAGAAATAAAGAGGAAACCACAAAGGAGGCTGAGAAGGAGCAGCCGGTAAGGTAGAAAGAGCCATTGGTCAAATGAAAGCTATTAAGGTGGTACCAAACACTGCTCTCCTTACCTCATCACTAGGTTCACAGTATACAATTGACGCTCCGTAGGCTTGTATTGCAAGTTTTTTACAGTCTGGAGCTGTCTGGGGCACCACAATATAAGCAGGAATTCCTGGGAGAGGAAAACATGTTTGGTTACTACAAGTCAGGAGAATGTAGAACAGAAACTTATGTGGTCAGATGTGGTGGCTCACGCCTGTAATCCCAGCACTTTGGGAGGCTGAGGCAGGTGGATCACGAGGTCAGGAGATCAAGACCATCCTGGCTAACACGGTGAAACCCCGTCTGTACTAAAAATACAAAAAAAAAAAAAAAAAATGGCCGTGTATGGTGGTGGGCGCCTGTAGTCCCAGATACCTGAGAATGAGGCAGGACAATGGTGTGAACCTGGGAGGTGGAGCTTGCAGTGAGCCAAGATCATGCCACTGCACTCCAGCCTGGGCGACAGAGCGAGACTCCTTCTCACAAAAACAACAACAACAACAACAACAACAACAAACAAACATGTTCAGCCAGGTGTGGTGGCTCACGCCTATAATCCTGGCACTTTGGGAGGCCAAGGCGGGTGGATTGCCTGAGCCCAGGAGTTCGAGACCAGCCTGGACAACATGGTGAAATTAGTATTTTGTATTTGTAAAATAAAAAAAATTAGCCAGGTGTGGTGGTGTGCACCTGTAGTCCCAGCTACTCAGGAGGCTGAGGCAGGAACCCGGGAGGCGGAGGTTCCAGTGAGCTGAGATCACGCCACTGCTTCCCAGCCTGGGTGACAGAGCAAAACTCTTGTTTTCAGAAAAAAAAAAAAAAATTAAAAGAAACTGATGTTCATATTGCTTGCAATCAGATGGAGATTTCTTTGGAAAATTACTTCCCAAAGCTATCATCACTCTCATGGAAATTAAGGACACTTTTCCCCTCCTTTCTGATGATCTACCCAGTACCTTGAGAAATCAAGTACCTTCCAGTTTGGCAGCATAGGTGAGAGCCTGGCCATGGTTTCCACTGCTGTGAGTAACAACAGCTTTCGGCTTCCCTTCTAAAGCATCAGGAACCAAGCTTCTGACGGCATTAAGAGCACCACGGATCTGAAAAAGAGGGATGGTGAATTCACATATTTGATTAAAACATTGTTTTGAAAAGCAAGGAGCTTTTCTAGATTTTCTATACTTAACATGCACATCCAATCTGTTACCAAATCTTATCGATTTACCTTCTAAATATCTCATGTGCATCTTTATTTTTTTATTTTTTGTTTTTTTGAGATGGAGTCTCTGTTACCCTGGCTGGAGTGCAGTGGCCCGATCTCAGCTCACTGCAACGTCCGCCTCCCCACACCACACCTACCCCCAGGGTCGGGTTCAAGTGATTCTCCTGCCTCAGCCTCCCAAGTAGCTGGGATTATAAGCCCCTGCCACCAAGCCTGGCTAAATTTTTTTTTTTAAGACCTAGTCTCGCTCTGTTGTCACCCAGGCTGGAGTGCAGTGCTGCAATCTCAGATCACTGCAACCTCCACTTCCTAGGTTCACACCAATCTCCTGCCTCAGCCTCCTGAGTAGCTGGGACTACAGGTGCCCACCACCATGCCTGGCTAATTTTTTTGAATTTTTAGTAGAGACGGGCTTTCCCTGTGTTACCCAGGATGGTCTCGATCTCCTGACCTCGTGATCCACCTGCCTCAGCCCCACAAAGTGCTGGGATTACATGCGTGAGCCTCTGCGCCCGGCCTTTTTCATTTTTATTTATTTATTTATTTTTGAGATGGAATCTTGCTCTATCGCTCATGCTGGAGTGCAGTGGTGCAATCTCAGCTCACTGCAACCTCTGCCTTCTGGGTTCAAGCGATTCTCCTGCCTCAGCCTCCCAAGCAGCTGGCATTACAGGTCCTGGCACCAAGACCGGCTCATTTTGTATTTTTAGTAGAAAGGGTTTCACCAAGGCTGGGCGCTGTGACTCATGCCTGTAATCCCAGCACTTTGGGAGGCCAAGGCGGGCGGATCACGAGGTCAGGAGATCAAGACCATCCTGGCTAACACAGTGAAACCCCATCTCTACCAAAAATACAAAAAGAAATTAGTCAGGCGTGGTGGTGGGCACCTGTAGTCCCAGCTACTCGGGAGGCTGAGGCAGGAGAATGGCGTGAACCTGGAAGGCGGAGCTTGCAGTGAGCTGAGATGGTACCAGTGCACTCCAGCCTGGGGGACAGAGCGAGACTCCGTCTCCAAACAAAACAAAATGAAAAAGCGTTTCATCATGTTGGTCAGGTTGGTCTCGAACTCCTGACCTCAGATGATCTACCTGCTTCAGCCTCCTGTAGTGCTGGGATTACAGGTGTGAGCCACTGTGCCTGGCATATATTTGTATTTTTTGTAGACAGGGTTTTGCCCTGTGGCCCAGGCTTAGATCTTTTATATTCATAATGTATCCATGTGTAGCAAGTTGGTAACAGTGAATGCTTAAACTTGGGTCATATACAGAGTGATCACACTTTCCAATTTGCCTACAACAGTTTGGGTGTCTCAGTTTAGACATTTCAGGTTGCTTCTTTTAGTCTGAAACATGTCCTAGTTTGGATAATAAATTATGTCTTAGTTTAGATGGTAAGTGATGGTATATATAATAAAATCATGCTTTCCTTAAGGATGGGGATATGTTTTGAGAAATGCATGATTTGGCAATGTCATCATTGTATGTGCATCAGAGTGTACTTTTATACAAACCCAGCTGTTATAGCCTATTGCTCCTAGGCTGCAAACCCTGTGTAGCATGTTACTGTACTGAATACTGCAGGCAGCTATAACACAATGACAAGTATTTCTGTATCTAAACACAGAAACAGTACAGCAAATGTATGGTATTATAACCTTATGGGGCCAAGGACCACCATCATATAGGTGGTCTGTCATTGACTGAAACATTATGTAGCACATGACTGTATTTTATGTATATACTATATATATACACACACATACATATTATATATAAAAATTACTTGGATAGTTATATATATGATCTTAATTATAAGGATTTTGTGACTGTGTAAAGTGGCTTATCAACACTATGATGCTAGGTAAAACAAGAAACAAGTTCTTGGCCGGGCGCGGTGGCTCAAGCCTGTAATCCCAGCACTTTGGGAGGCCGAGGCGGGCGGATCACAAGGTCAGGAGATCGAGACCATCCTGGCTGACACGGTGAAACCCCGTCTCTACTAAAAAATACAAAAAACTAGCCAGGCGAGGTGGCGGGCGCCTGTAGTCCCAGCTACTGGGGAGGCTGAGGCAGGAGAATGGCGTGAACCCGGGAGGCGGAGCTTGCAGTGAGCTGAGATCCGGCCACTGCACTCCAGCCTGGGCGGCAGAGCGAGACTCTGTCTCAAAAAAAAAAAAAAAAAAAAAAAAAAGAAGTTCTTTTTTTCCCTTTTTTCCAACCGTATAAAGGCATTAATTTACTTCTCTGCCTGTCTCATTGGGTGGTCACAATCAAATTGATATGTGAAGGGGTTTGAAAACAAACATGATACGCTGAGAAAAAGGATTGTTACCTTAAAAGATCCTGTCTTCTGGAAGAGCTCACATTTGAAGAAAAGATTGCGCCCTGTTAGTTGATTCAAAATGGAGCTTGTTAGCACTGGTGTGAGGTGGATAGAATCTCGAATGTTGATATGAGCTTTTTCAACATCAGCAAAGGAGATGCAGTACTGAGCACACATGGTTCTGAAACCCAGGAATAAGAAAGGGGTCAAAGCAAAGTCCGAGACAATATGTTTATTGAAGAGATTTTGAAAATATGTAACAGAATAGACCTGGGGCCTGTGGTATCATGTGGAAACTCTCCATTACTGGAGTGCCAGAATTTCTCTAAAAGAGATTTGACTTGCAAGCTGAACGAAGCTTTTCTGGTGAAGCTTTGAGGGAAGTTAACTGATGATGATTACAGAAGGCTAAAGCCCATTCCCCACCACACCACCCATCTCTTAGCACTGTTGGCACTGCCACTGGTCTCCACCTTCCTTTTTTTTTCCTTTTCTTTGAGACGGAGTCTTGCTCTGTAGTCCAGGCTGGAGTGCAGTGGCATGATCTCGGCTCTCTGCAACCTCCGCCTCCCAGGTCCCGGTTCAAGCAATTCTCCTGCCTCAGCCTCCCGAGTAGCTGGGATTACAGGAATGTGCCATTGTGCCCAGCTAATTTTTGTATTTTTAGTAGAGACAGGGTTTCACCATGTTGGCCAGGCTGGTCTTGAATGTCTGACCTCATGATCCACCTGCCTTGGCCTCCCAAAGTGTTGGGATTACAGGCGTGAGCCACTGTGCCCAGCTCCACCTTTCTTTTAATCATTGTTATGAAGCTACTTGAATGAACTGGATTCAATTTTTATATTATTTTTAATTTATAAATTTAATTTTTTAATTTTTAGTAAACATTTAATAAATTGTTTATTGATACAGAAAAAATAGCTAGACTTTTCCATTTAAATAACTATGTTCATTTTCTTTATTTCCCTCTGCATTTGCTTTTTTTGTTTTTTGAGATGAAGTTTCGCTCATGTTGCCCAGGCTGGAGTGCACTGGTGCAATCCTGGCTCACCACAACCTCTGCCTCCTGGGTTCAAGCGATTCTCCTGCCTCAGCCTCCCGAGTAGCTGAGATTACAGGCATGTGCCACCATGCCCAGCTAATTTTGTATTTTTAATAGAGATGGGTTTCTCCATGTTGGTCAGGCTGGTCTCGAACTCCCGACCTCAGGTGATCCGCCTGCCTCGGCCTCCCAAACTGCTGGGATTAGAGGCGTGAGCCACCGCACCCAGCTCCTTCTGCATTCTCAATACACATTACATAATAGTTGAAGCAAGCATTTTGTTTACTCCTATTACATTTGGCTCAGTTTATTTACAATTTTCATAATTTTTTTTTTTTTTTTTTTTTTTTTTTTTTTTGAGACAGAGTCTCGCTCTGTCCCCCAGGCTGGAGTGCAGTGGCGCGATCTCGGCTCACTGCAAGCTCCGTCTCCCGGGTTCCCGCCATTCTCCTGCCTCAGCCTCCCGAGTAGCTGGGACTACAGGCGCCGCCACCTCGCCCGGCTAGTTTTTTGTATTTTTTAGTAGAGACGGGGTTTCACCGTGTTAGTCAGGATGGTCTCGATCTCCTGACCTCGTGATCCGCCCGTCTCAGCCTCCCAAAGTGCTGGGATTACAGGCTTGAGCCACCGCGCCCGGCCCAATTTTCATAATTATAATTTTCAATAACTACATTAAGCTTCCACTTTCCACTGTGTTTATTGTAGTAGTTAAATATGAAGTTCCTCTATTTTTTCCTTATTACAAAATAATCTATCTTTATTAGAAAACCGAGTTAATCTGAAAATACAGAGATACAAAAAGAACATGAAAATAGACACTAAACCTTCCTACTTAAAGACAGTTGCTATCTAGTGGTTTACCTTTCCAGGCCCAACTACATGTGAAGACAAAACTCTTTGGTAGGTTTGGTAACTTGTTTTTATCAGACAATAATATGAATATCAGTGAATCTCATCAGTGAGTACATTTATCCACCTTTTTTTTTTTTTTGAGATGGAGTTTCGCTTTCTCACCCAGACTAGAGTGCAGTGGCATGATTGCGGCTCACTGCAACCTCTGCCTCCCGGGTTTTTTTTTTTTTTTTTTTTTTGAGACAGTCTCGCTTAGTCGCCCAGGCTGGAGTGCAATGGCGCGATCTCGGCTCACTGCAAGCTCCGCCTCCCGGGTTCACGCCATTCTCCTGCCTCAGCCTCCCGAGTAGCTGGGACTACAGGCGCCCGCCGCCTCGCCCGGCTAATTTTTTGCATTTTTAGTAGAGACGGGGTTTCACCGTGTTAGCCAGGATGGTCTCGATCTCCTGACCTCGTGATCCGCCCGCCTCAGCCTCCCAAAGTGCTGGGATTACGGGCGTGAGCCACCGCGCCCGGCGCCTCCCGGGTTTAAGCAGTTCTCCTGCCTCAACCTCCGGAGTTGCTGGGACTACAGGCACCCACCACCACACCCAGCTAATTTTTATATTTTTAGTAGAGGCGGGGTTTCACTGTGTTGGCCAGGCTGGTCTCTAACTCCTGACCTCAGGCAATCCACCTGCCTCAGCCTCCCAAAGTGCTGGGATTACAGGCATGAGCCACCGTGCCTGGCTTTATCCAACTTTTAAAATGACAAAAATACAGTAATTTAGCTGGGTGCAGTGACACATGCTGGTAGTCCCCTCTACTTGGAAGGCTGAAGCAGGAGGCTTGCTTGAGCCCAGGAGTGTGTTATGATCATGCCTAGGAATAGCCACTGTATTGTGGCCTGGGCAACCGTAAGCAAGACCCTGTCTCTTAAGAAAGAAAAAATCATAATTTTAAGTTTACATAGCTCAAATGAACATTTGGATTTCCTTTTGTTGTTGGCTGTAAGAACGATGTAATGAATAGCCTTGTTGCAAGATTTTTGTGTACCTCCCTCAGTCCTTAGGGTAGATTTCACCAAATGGTATTTTGTATCAAAAGGCATGCACATTTCTAAGACATCTGATACCCACTGCCAAACTGATCTCCAGAAGGGTCCTATATTACATCAATTTGTACTCCCAACAACAATTTTAATGGAATGCTTATTTTCCTTCATTCTTTCTATATCATTTTTATGCCACTTTAATTATGTCTAGTAGTTGTTTTATTTTTGAGACGGAACCTCGCCCTGTCGCCCAGGCTGGAGTGCAGTGGTGGGATCTTGGCTCACTGCAACCTCTGCCTCCCAAGTTCAAGTGATTCTCCTGCCTCAGCCTCCCAAGTAGCTGGGACTACAGGTGCCTGCCACCATACCCGGCTAATTTTTTGTATTTTTAGTAGATACGGGGTTTCACCGTGTTAGCCAGGATTGTCTCCATCTCCTGACTTCGTGATCCGCCCGCCTCAGCCTCCCAAAGTGCTGAGATTACAGGCGTGAGCCACTGCGCCTGGCAATGTCTAGTAGTTTTAATTTACATTAATTACTAGTGATCAAACTTTTTTTTTTTTTTTTTTTTTGAGACAGAGTCTCGCTCTGTCACCCAGGCTGGAGTGCAGTGGCCGGATCTCAGCTCACTGCAAGCTCCGCCTCGCGGGTTCACGCCATTCTCCTGCCTCAGCCTCCCCAGTAGCTGGGACTACAGGTGCCCGCCACCTCACCCGGCTAGTTTTTTTTGTTTGTATTTTAGTAGAGACGGGGTTTCGCCGTGTTAGCCAGGATGGTCTCGATCTCCTGACCTCGTGATCTGCCCATCTCGGCCTCCCAAAGTGCTGGGATTACAGGCGTGAGCCACCGTGCCCAGCCGACTCAATATTTTTTAATGTCAATTATGCCCCCTCGGCTGGGCAGTGGCAGGAAGATTGCTTAAACCCAAGAGTTCAAGGCTGCCGTGAGTTATGATTGCACCACTGCAAAAGCAAGACCCTGTCTATTAAAAAACAAAACAAAACAAAAAAAAACGAGAGCAAAAAATAGTTGGCTGGGCGTGGTGGCTCATGCCTGTAATCCCAGCACTTTTGGAGGCCAAAGCGAGTGGATTCCCTGAGGTCAGGAGTTCGAGACCAGAATGACTAACATGGTGAAATCCCATCTCCATTAAAAAAGCAAAAATTAGTGGGAGTGGTGGCATGTGCCTGTAGTCCCAGGTACTAGGGAGGCTGAGGCAGAAAAATTGCTTGAACCTGGAAGGCAAAGGTTGCAGTGAGCCGAGATAGTTCCACTGCACTCCAGCCTGGGCGACAAAGTGAGACTCTGTCTCAAAAAAACACAACAAAAAATCCCAAAAAACCATGCCAGGCCTGAAGACTCAATATTTTTATGAATAAATGTCAATTATGCCCCCTTGGCAGGGTGCAGTGGCTCATACCTGTAATCTCAGCACTTTAGGTGGCCAAGGCGGGTGGACTGCTTGAGCTCAGGAGTTCAAGACCAGCCTGGGCAACATGTTGAAACCCTGTCTCTACCAAACATACAAAAATTAGCTGTGCAGGTGGCAGGCGCCTGCAGTGGTAATTCTATGATAAACAGTATGGTACTTTCTCAAAAAATTGAACATCAAATCATCCTATGATCTAGCAACTCCATTCCTGCATGTAGACCCTGTCTCTCAATAACAACAACAAAACCCAAAATACAAAACACCCACTATCAAAAATGAGATATGTTTTGGAGGTTGTAAATAGTTAGTCCTCTTAGTTGCAAGTGATAGAACCTCAATCTGAACTACCTTAGTAGGCACAAGGTGAAGGTGTTGAGATTTACTAGCTTATGGAATCCATGAAGAGTTGAATAAACCGTTGTAATGGGAGGAATATGAAGCTTCAGGAACAACTGGAACCAGAGATTTGAGAGTTTCCCAGACTCTTAGTCTCTCACCTCTGCTGCTTTCTGCATGTCGGCTTCTTTTTCACTGCAGGCGAGTTGGTTCCATATGGAACCAACTGACACATGGCTGCTGACAGCTCGTATGTTTTACATTTTATGGCTTCCACACTGGAGGCAAATTTTCTTTCTCAGTTTCAGTTCAAAAAATTCTGGGTAAGGACTCTGGCCCATCTTGGCTCAGAACCAGTGGCCAGGGTATGAGGTCATTTAAGACAACAGTATGCAATAGTCAGAAGTATTTACATAAACATGAAAAAGAAACAGAATGAGATCTGTAACACAGTATCAGTTAGGTACACTTAAAACACATACATACATAAAATAACATTACATATTACTGAAAGATACATGTACATTCAAAGACATATATCAAACACATTGGAGTGACTACCTAAGGAGGGAGAGAAAGAACATGAGTGGAAATTGGAATGAAGAGAAAAAAGATAAAATGAGAAAGGCCTTGTTAATGACAGTGTGGATAAATGAGTATGACTGGCTCAATTCCCTGCACCTGAGGGGAAAATAGCAAAATAAAGGAGTGATGGAGGAAAGAAAACAAAGAAAAGAAAAAGTTTTTTTGAGTGGGAGTAAGGGGCATTTTCCAAGTGAAAATAAAGGGGAGAATGCTGGGGAGATGATTCCATACATGTTCATTCCAGGAACAGAAGAGACATATCCTGATAGTGGATTGAATGGGGGACAGAGGTGTGAAGAATAAATCCTGGGCCAGGTATGGTGGCTCACACCTGTATTCCCAACACTTTGGAAGGCCAAGGTGGGAAGATTGCCAGAGGTAAGGAGTTTGAGACCAGCCTGGGCAACACAGGGAAACCCTGACTCTACAAATTATTATTATTATTATTTTGAGATGGAGTTTCGCTCTTGTCGCCCAGGCTGGAGTGCAATGGCGCAATCAGGGCTCACTGCAACCTCCGCCTCCCGGATTCAAGCGATTCTCCTGCCTCAGCCTCCCAAGTAGCTGGGATTATAGGCATGTACCACTACACCTGGCTAATGTTTTCTGTTTAGTAGGGATGGGGTTTCACCATGTTGGTCGGGCTGGTCTCAAACTCCTGACCTCAGGTGATCCACCTGCCTCAGGCTCCTAAAGTGCTGGGATTACAGGTGTGAGCCATCACACCCGGCCAAATTTTTTTTTTTTTGAGATGGAGTCTCACTCTGTCGCCAGGCTGGAGTGCAGTGGTGTGATCTTGGCTCACTGCAACCTCTGCCTCTTAGGTTCAAGTGATTCTCCTGCCTCGGTCTCCCGAGTAGCTGGGATTACAGGCGCCCGCCACCATGTCCAGCTAGTTTTTATATTTTTAGCAGAGATGGGGTTTCACCATGTTGGCCAGGCTGGTCTCGAACTCCTGACCTCCAGTGATCTGCCCACCTTGGCCTCCTACAGTGCTGGGATTACAGGTGTGAGGCACCGGCTTGAATAGCTTGAACCCGGGAGGCGGAGGTTGCAGTGAGCCAAGATCGCGCCACTGCATTCCATTCTAGGTGACAGAGCGAGACTCCGCCTCAAAAAAAAAAAAAAGGGAATAGTAATAACTACTCTTAGCAGATCTTCGAGGTCTCAAGTAATGGCCCGCGGTGCTAGTCCGGGCCTAAAATTGTTGTTTTTTAAAAAAATTCCAAATACCTAGAATTTTTTGCTTAATTTGTGGCTATTCATTTCTAATTTTATTACTTTGTGCTCAGTAAAAACGACCTGTAGAATTTTTACTTTTAGAAACTGAATTCAGGGCTGGGCGCCGTGGCTCACGCCTGTAATCCCAGCACTTTAGGAGGTTGAGGCGGGTGGATCACCTGAGGTCAGGAGTCCGAGACCAGCCTGGTCAACATGGTGAAACCCCATCTCTACTAAAAATACAAAAAATTAGCCGGGCATGGTAGTGGGCACCTGTAATCCCAGCTACTCGGGAGGCTGAGGCAAGAGAATCGCTTGAAACCAGGAAGCAGGTTGAGGTGAGACAAGATTGTGCCACTGCACTCCAGCCTGGACAACAAGAGTGAAACTCCGTCTCAAACAACGAAAAACAAAAAACAAAAAAACTCAGCACCTTTCATTGTTAATCAGACCTAAATATGGTTGTCTTTCCTTTCATTTCTTTTTACCTGGTATTTCATGAATCCTTTAAATCTGAGAATTCAAAAATTTCCACCAACTTAGTAAATTTTCTTCTACTATTTGATTATTGCTCTTCTGCAGTCAGCTCTATTATCCCCTTCTGGAACTCATATATAATTATTAATTTTTGGTACCCCTTCTCCATGTCTCCCATCTTTGTCTCTCAGTTTTTATCTATTACCTTTTCCTTCTGAGTTCAGGTAAATTTTCTTGAACTGGTTTAACTTTTGGCATATCTAATCTGCAGTTCACTGACACTGTTGCATTACATTGGCAGTGCCATTTGTCCTAAGAAAGTTTTCTTGTTTTCCATTATTTTTCCATCTTAAAAAAAAAAAAAAAATTCATGCGATGGCCTCTCAAATTTCAATGTGAAACAGATTATTTTTTAACACTTCTTCCTATTTCTCTCAAATCTGGTGGCAAAGGCTGTCATTTGCCCTGACCACTCAAATGATTCCTCTTCTGAACTGTTGGATCTTTTCATCCATCTACTGACTTTCTCCTTATGCTTAACTTTCTGGTGACAAAATGTCACGTAAAAGGAACTGAAGGAGTTCTGTCAGAGGCTGTTGCAATCCCTTCGGCTCAGACTAAGGAATAATTGGTAACTATTCTGTGATGGGTGTGTTCTAAAGGCCTCTGGGGCTGTGAAGGAGCAACAGGTGGAGGCAGGCAGCCTTGGGGAAGGGAGCTTCACCTCTGCACAGTTCTCCAAAAAAAGGTTCAAGTACCAGTCTTCTGGTCTAGTTAAATTTTAAAGATGGGAAATTAAAATGTCAACCTGAGATCCAGAGCAGTATTTTTTTTCAAGAATCCACAGTGACACAGAAACTCCCAAATTGACTCTTTTTTTTTTTTGAGGCGGAGTCTCGCTCTGTAGGAGACTCCCGGGCTGGAGCGCAGTGGTGCGATCTCCGCTCACTGCAGCCTCCGCCTCCCGGGTTCAAGGGTTCAAGCGATCCGCCCGTCTCAGCCTCCCGAGTCGCCGGGATTACACGTCCCAAATCGACTTATATACCTCCTGATGTACTCCCTTCCACACGATTCCAACTATATCGTATGTATTTTTTTAAAAGTCAGGGGGCGGCCGGGCACAGTGGCTCACGCCTGTCATCCCAGCACTTTGGGAGGCCGAGGCGGGTGGATCACCTGAAGTCAGGAGTTCGAGACCAGCCTAGTGAAACCCCGTCTCTACAAAAAATACAAAAATTGGCCGGGTTTGGCGTCGTGCACCTGTAATCCCAGCTGCTAGGGAGGCTGAGGCAGGAGAATCGCTTGAATCCAGGAGGCGGAGGTTGCAGTGAGCCGAGATTGCGCCACTGCACTCCAGCCTGGGCGACAGAGCGAGGCTCCGTCTCAAAAAAAAAAAAAAAAAAAAAGAGGTTTTGGGGATGTGGCTTGCTGTCATGGAAAAGGCTCTGGTAGGTACTGATCCGCGGTGTCACCCTGGGCAATTTACTTCCGTTCTCTGGGATTCAGTTTCCTAATCTTAGAGAGGCTGAGGCGGGAGAATGGCGTGAACCCGGGAGACGGAGGCTGCAGTGAGCCGAGATCGCGCCACTGCACTCCAGCCTGGGCGACAGAGCGAGACTCCGCCTCAAAAAAAAAAAAAAAAAAAAAAAAAAAAAAGGGAATAGTAATAACTACTCTTAGCAGAGATCTTCAAGGTCCCCAGTAATGGCCCGCGGGCTAGTCCGGGCCTGTGGCGGGCGAGCCCGGCCTAAGGTGTCCATAGGAGCCCAGGCTGCGGGGTGTCTCTGTCAATCCGAGTCCCAGACTAGTACCAGTGTCCTCGGTGGCCACGACAACAACAACGGCAGCCACCGCCGCAAAGGCCCGGCCTCGCCTCACCTCAGCTCCCCGCCGCCGCGCCTCCAGCTCCAGCCTCCGCGAGCCTCCCCGGCCGCACCTCTGCGCACGCGCAGCGCCCGCCCGCCCCGCCCAGGCTCGCGCTCCGGTCCCGCCCCTCTGGAATCGGCGTTGGACGCTTTTTCTCCCAGCGCGGCCACCGTCGTTCGGCCAGGGAGGGCGGGAGGGGGCGGGGAAAGGCTGGGAGGTGGGCGAGCGCGCGCGCCGCCCGTCTGTGGTGGTTTCCTGGCTGCGCGCGGTGGTGGCGGAGTAGCTACGGCTGTAGCAGCAGACGCGAAGATGGCGGAAGGGCTGGAGCGTGTGCGGATCTCCGCGTCGGAGCTGCGCGGGATCCTGGCTACTCTGGCCCCGCAGGCCGGGAGCAGAGGTGAGTCGCGCCGCCCAGCTCCTGGGCCGGGCCTGCCCGCCCCGCCTCCCTCTCCTCCTCCCCTGCCTCCTCCCCGCTCGGCCCGCGGCTCCGGAGCCCCCGCCCCTTCCCCCGGCAGTAGGCGCTGGGGCCGCGGCGGACCCTCGCTGCCTTGCCTCTCCCGCGGGTCCGTGCGGGGTCGGGCTCGGCCAGTCCCGGCCGGCTCCGGGAGAGCCTGGCCCGAATTCCTGCCTCCACCCTCTTTTTCGCCGCGAAGGTGACTGTTCCCCTTTGCCCCAGCCCTCTCAGACCCGCCCGCGGATTCCCAGGCGTCGGGAGACACGGAAAGGAGTGGGGTCTGGTGGAGGCCCCGGGCGTATCGCTCTCCAGGCCGCCCTCCGCGGGCCTGCCCCGGCCACCGCTTTAGCGTCGGAGAGAAGGATTTGGGGAGAAAGGTTTAACAGCCTGCGACTTCCTTGCTGAACTTTTTCCCCCCAAGACAGGCTTCCGAAAGCTGCGCCATTGGAGGGATCCGGGACCTCTGACTACTCGGGTTTGGCCCTGGCATGTGTGGGAGCAGTTTTTATTAGAGAGAATGCTCAGTTTGCAAGTTAATTTCGAGTCTCCAGCCACGTCAGGAAAGTAAGAAAGATTCTAAGTGTCTCACCTCCCCTGCGTTAGGCAATAGAGTTGTGTAGAATGCTAGCTGTGATCGGTGGCTTCTCTAGGTTTGCGGCCAGTCTGTGAAATTGGTTTTTGTTGATTAACAGAATTGGATGGTTAAGGCTGTTTTCTCCCGCTGCTCTAGAAAGTAGTAGGAAGAGCTCTCCCCATCCCTCCTCCCCCCCCCCCCACCAAGTTACAGAATGCCGAGGGTGAGGTATGCTTGGCTTAAACTGCTTTATCTTTGTGGATACTTCATGAACCTGTCTTTTAAACTTCTGAAAATAGTGAAGCACTTTCCTAAACCTGAGTCTCTTTTTTCAATAGTGAAGCACTATCCTAAACTTCAGTCTCTTTTTTTCCCGTTTTGTTACATCTGCGAAAAGTAAATGTACGTGCTAGAGCATATGATTCCTATGGGCTTGTTTGCATTTATATTTAGAGAGCAATACTAGGATTAAAAACGTTTTTATTGTTATTATTTTTCGAGACGGAGCCTCGCTTTGTCGCCCAGGCTGGAGTACAGTGGCGCGATTTCGGCTCACTGCAACCTCCGCCTCCCGGGTTCACACCGCTCTCCTGACAGCCTCCGGAGTAGCTGGGACTACAGGCGCCCGCCACCACGCCCGGCTAATTTTTTGTATTTTTAGTAGAGACGGGGTTTCACCTTGTTAGCCAGGATGGTCTCGATCTCCTGACCTCGTGATCCACCCGCCTCCTGACCTCGTGATCCGCCTCTCTCGGCCTCCCAAAGTGCTGGGATTACAGGCATGAGTCGCCGCGCCCGGTCTATTGTTATTATTTTTTTGAGGTAGGATCTCACTCTTTTGTCCAGGCTGGAGTGCAGTGGAGGGATCTCAGCTCACGGTAGCCTCCACCTCCTGTGCTCAAGTGATCCTCCCACCTTAGCCTTCCCAGTAGCTGGAATTACAGACCTGCACCACAACACCTGGCTATTTTTTGTATGTTTTATAGAGACAGGGTTTTGCCATGTTGCCCACGCTGATCTTGAACTCCTGGCCTCAAGCAGCCCTCCCGCCTCAGCCTCCCAAAGTGCTGGGATTATAGGCGTGAGCCACTGCACCTGGCCTATGCTTGGATTTTATATAGCATTCCATTTGTGTACTTGATAACATTCTCACGAATTCTGTCACTTTTCCACTGAAATGTTTAGTGGTTACTTTTGACAATGGTAATAGATACTTAAAAAAAAAAAATCCAGATACTTGCTTGTTATATTTGTCATCTTGTTATACTTGCTGTTCAGTAAGTTCATGGAGCTCAGAGAGTGGTTTCTTTTTTTTTTTTTTTTTTTTTTTTTGAGATGGAGTCTCTCGCTCTGTCGCCCAGCCTGCAGTGCAGTGTCGTGATCTGGGCTCACTGCAGGCTCCACCTCCCAGGCTCACGCCATACTCCTGCCTCAGCCTCCCAAGTAGCTGGGACTACAGGCACTCGCCACCATGCCCGGCTAATTTTTTGTGTTATTAGTAGAGATGGGGTTTCACCGTGTTAGCCAGGATGGTCTCAATCTCCTGACCTCGTGATCTGCCCGCCTTGGCCTCCCAAAGTGCTGGGAATACAGGTGTGAGCCACTGCTCCTGGCCGAGAGTGGTTTCTAAGGTCCTGTATTATTCTTAATTCTTGAGTTCCCAGTTCTTGGTATTTTGAGAGTATGTCACAATCTTTCCATCAGCATCCAGGGAAAGTTCCCTTATGGAACTTTTTTCTAATCATAATTCCATCATCACAGTAGCAGTTAGTGTCAGTATTCTAGTACGATCGTCTGAGCAGTAGTTTGGTAACTCTGCGAGCTACTCTCGGTGAGTTGGTGAGGATGGGTGAAGTTGAAGAATGTGGAAGGAACTGCTTACTGTTTAATTTACCAGCAGGTATGTTATTTGGTAATTGGTATCCTGAAGAAGAGAATTGTCCTGGTCAAGTTTAAAGTCGAGAGTCGCATTTTTTTCCTCCAGAGATATCCAGGACTGATGATTGTTATAATACCCCCCTTTTTCTCCTTTTTTACTTTTTCCCCCTGCTGTTATGTTAGAAGAACTTAGCCACCCAGGAAAAAAGTTAAAGGCAGAAGAAAAAGCTGAGGTGGATTCACAGGCTCTATATGAAAAGGTTGTAGAGATCTTTTGTTCTGACAATAATGAGGTAGTTTGGGGTCTTGGATTTCTGAATATGACTGGGGTAACACATAAGGAGATGGGTTCCCCCATTTCCCTCACCCAAGTGTAGGTAGCACCAAAGCAATTAGGTCCTTAGCCTTGTGAATTGTTGAACAAGTGTTGTAAACCCAGAATTTCTGCTTCTACAGAAATGTCCTTCCTTGTCTACCAATATTAGCGTTTGGATGTGTAATTCTTGCTTGACTTTTTTTTGTTACTTAACCAGAATGACAGTATTTCCCCCTCCTTCCTTCTTTATGCTTATCTTCTACCTTTCCCTCCCAAACTCTCTCCCCAACATAACAGAAAACATGAAGGAATTAAAGGAGGCCAGGCCACGCAAAGATAACAGGCGTCCAGATCTGGAAATCTATAAGCCTGGCCTTTCTCGGCTAAGGAACAAGCCCAAAATCAAGGAACCCTCTGGGAGTGAGGAATTCAAAGATGAAATCGTTAATGACCGAGATTCCTCTGCTGTTGAGTCCGTTAAAGATGTCTGTAAGGAACTGAACAACCAACAGCAGAATGGTCCTGTAGACCCAGAAAATAATCGGGGACAAGAATCCTTTCCTAGGACTGCTGGACAAGAGGATCGTAGTCTAAAAATTATCAAAAGAACAAAGAAACCAGACCTGCAGATCTATCAGCCTGGACGACGTTTGCAGACTGTTAGCAAAGAATCAGCTAGTCGGGTGGAGGAGGAAGAAATCCTCAGCCAGGTAGAGCAGCTGAGAGTAGAGGAAGATGAGTGTAGGGGAAATGCTGCGAAAGAGGAAGTTGTGAATAAACCAGACAGGGCTGAGACAGAAAAGAACCCAGGTGGTGACAGAGTAAGGGCTGCAAAGGGAGAAAAAGGAAAGAGAGTTGAAAAAGGGGAGGGGATGAGGAAAACCAATGATGACCCGGCCCAGGGGAAGCCAGGTTCTGCAAAGCGCTACTCCCGGTCAGACAAACGAAGGAATCGCTACCGCACGTGCAGTACCAGCTCAGCTGGCAGCAACAACAGCGCTGAGGGAGCTGGCCTGACTGATAATGGATGTCGCCGCCGCCGACAGGATAGGACCAAGGAGAGGCCACGACTGAAGAAGCAAGTGTCTGTGTCCTCAACTGATTCCTTAGATGAGGACAGAATTGATGAGCCTGATGGATTAGGACCCAGGAGAAGTTCAGAAAGGAAGAAACATTTAGAAAGAAACTGCTCTGGCCGTGGGGAGGGTGAGCAGAAAAGCAATGGTAAAGAAAATCGAGGCACTCTTCGTGTCACTTTTGATGCAGAAGCCATGAACAAAGAGTCTCCCGTGGTGAAGTCAGCCAGGGATGATGTGGATAGAGGAAAGCCTGACAAAGGCTTCAGCAGTGGGGGCAAAGGCTCTGAGAAGCAGGAGTCCAAAAACCGGAAACAAGAACTTCGGGGTCGTGGTCGTGGCATTCTGATTCTGCCTGCCCATACCACCCTATCTGTCAGTTCAGCAGGCTCTCCAGAGTCCGCACCTTCGGGGCCTCGGCTTTTGTTTGGATCTGGTGGTAAGGGACCTCGGAGTTGGGGCCGTGGAGGCACCACACGCCGGTTGTGGGACCCCAACAATCCTGATCAGAAACCTGCTCTGAAGACTCAGGCGCCCCAGCTGCATTTCTTGGACACCGATGATGAAGTCAGTCCTACGTCTTGGGGTGACTCACGCCAGGCTCAAGCATCTTACTATAAGTTTCAAAACTCTGACAACCCCTATTATTACCCTCGGACACCAGGCCCTGCCTCCCAGTATCCCTATACGGGCTATAACCCTCTGCAGTACCCCGTGGGCCCTACAAATGGTGTGTACCCAGGGCCTTACTACCCAGGCTACCCGACTCCATCAGGACAGTATGTATGTAGCCCTCTACCTGCCAGCACCATGAGTCCCGAGGAGGTGGAGCAGCACATGAGGAACCTGCAGCAACAGGAGCTGCACAGGCTTCTCCGGGTGGCTGACAACCAGGAGCTGCAGCTCAGCAACCTGCTCTCCAGGGACCGCATCAGTCCGGAGGGCCTGGAGAAGATGGCGCAACTCAGGTATGATGTGTTCTATTCTGGCTGGAGGGAAATGGGGATCAGCTGGAGGTGTATAGATTCCTATGGCTGAGGAAGGTAGAAACTTTTTAGCTGAGCCGCTGGGTATTATCTCCTTTTCCCTTTGTAAGGGAAGGACAGTTGGAAACAGAACAGAAGTTTTATTTTCTAGTCTTAGAAAAGATTATGCATCCTACTTTTTCTTTAAGAAAAAATTATCTTTAAGGGATCATGGAATCTTGAAATGTAAAAAGACTTTCTAGAATGCCAAGAAATGAACAGCATATAGCTTGCAGTGAAGATCTTACTTCAGTTGTTAAATTTAGGTGAAGACATATGGGAAAAAACTATTTTCCTAGACACAAGTATCTTTAGAATGACGTTCTGCTCTGCAGACTGGAAACCAGAGAGAGTAGTATGCCTACCTGGTCACAGTTTTGATTTCCTGGCAAGGGAGGTGGTTAATTTGCTGGAATCTCAAAACTTGGGTCTAGCCCTTTCCATGGTGTATTTGGAGCTGGAAGTTGCATGTATTTTATTCCAGAGCTGAACTGCTGCAGCTATATGAGCGCTGTATTCTATTAGATATTGAGTTCTCTGATAATCAGAATGTGGATCAGATCCTGTGGAAGAATGCTTTCTATCAGGTGATTGAGAAGTTCAGGCAACTTGTCAAGGATCCGAATGTTGAGAACCCAGAACAGATTCGGAACAGACTTTTGGAGCTCTTGGATGAGGTAAACTGTCATCTTTTTGTCCTTGGGGTAAAGGCTTCAGCATTCTGTAGTTATGGTGGATTTTTACTACCTGAAATACCGTCTTTTAGAACAGAATATCGACAAAAAAACTATGCCCTTTTCTTGGGTTCTGAGCCTACACTACTCCAGTTGCTTCCTTGGGACCGTAAATTACTGACAATTGGAGTTTTGAGGTTGAAAGCTTTCTGAATGCCTTGGCCTAAAAGAGAGAGAATGAGAATGTGTATATCTGTGTTTGTGTTTGTGTGGAGAGAGAGAGTGTGTGTGTGTTCATGTGTTCATATCTTTGAAGAAGGCTTAGACTGAATTTGTCCTGCGCTCAAATTGGTGGCCACTAAATATTGTGCATGTCTCCCTTTTCATAGGATGTCTGAACATTAGCAGAACTGTGAAAGGGTTGTCTGCCCCGGTTTTTGGTGGATAGGTTGGATCAGAATAGGTTAATTCAGTAATTTCTTTTTTTCTTTTTATAGGGTAGTGACTTCTTTGATAGTTTGCTTCAGAAGCTGCAGGTTACTTACAAGTTCAAACTGGAAGACTACATGGATGGTCTTGCCATTCGCAGCAAGCCATTACGCAAAACAGTAAGCTACCTTCTTTATTTATCTTAAAATTTTCATTCATTTAGTAAGCATTTATCTAGTGTTATGTGCTAGAGACTCTACTGGGTGTTGAGGATAAAAGAATGAAAGGTATAGTTCAGTGCGGGGCAGATAGATTAAACCAACAGTTGTGGTGTCATGTGTACTATGGTAGTGGCATATAGCAGTGCTCCCCAGCCTGCCTTCTTTCTTTATTTTATTTTTTTCTCTTTTTTGAGATGGAGTTTCATTCTTGCCACCTAGGCTGGAGCGCAGTGGTGTGATCTCGGCTCACTGCAACCTTCAACCTCTGCCTCTCAGATTTAAGCAGTTCTCCTGTGTCAGTCTCCCGAGTAGCTGGGATTACAGGTGCCCACCGCCAAGCCTGGCTAATTTTTGTATGTTTTGTAGGATGGGGTTTCATCATGTTGCCCAGGCTGGTCTTGAACTTTTGACCTTTGGTGATCCACCCACCTCAGCCTCCCAAAGTGCTGAGATTGCAGGCATGAGCCACTGGGCCTGGCCAATCTCTAGCCTTTTTGGCGCTAGGGACTGGTTTCATGGAAGGCAGTTTTTCCATGGACGGGGATGTGGGGGCATTAGATTCTCATAAAGAGTGCATAGCCTAAGTCCCTCACATGCTTAGTTCGCAATAGGGTTTGTGCACCTGTGAGACCTAATACCACCGCTGATCTGACAGGAGGTAGGGTTCAGGTGGTGTGGCTGGTAGTCCAGGGGAGTGGCTGTAAAGGAAGAGATTGGTTCAGGTTTGGATATGTTTATGTGCTAGCCCGCCCACCGCTCAGACCGGAGACTGATACCAGTCCACAGCCTGAGGGTTGGGGACCCCGGTATAGAGTGTTGAAGGGCCATAGAGAGAAGTGAATCTAACTTAGCCTGGTGGGGCCAAGGAAGGCTTCATGGAGATTGTCAAGCTGAGTTTTGAAACATGACTAGGGGTTTGCAGATGGGAGGAGCAGTTTAGATAGAGGGTCCAGCAAAAGAGAAACAGGCATTGTTGGGAAAGTACAGGAAGTTCAGTGTGCTGGTGTTTGTAGTGTGGAGAGGCTATTGCAGGTGGAAGAGCTAACGAAGGGGGAAGTGACTAGGTCATAAGCTCTCATCTGCTGTGCCAAAGAGTTTGGACTTCATTCTGAAAGCTCCGGGGAACCATTAATTGCTTTTTTAGTAAATGGATAAGGTAGGTTTTTTCTTAGAACCGGTCACTTGGGCAGATTGGTGAGTTTGGATGGGAGTTGGAGGAGAGTGGAGATAGAGGAGTCAGGTTGTAGGTCTGAACTCAGAGGTCGTGGAGATGGGAAAGAGAAGACAGATTGGAAAGAAAAGAAATAGAATGGAAGTGTTGACTGATTTGGTATGAGGGATGGATGAGATTGGAGGCGTGGAGAGTCTGAATCATCTCCCAGCTGGTAGTCCAGGGGAGTGGCTGTAAAGGAAGAGATTGATTCAGGTTTGGATATGCTTAGGTGGAAGTGTGTGTGTTGCAGGAACTTGAACAAATGAATATTGTGGTCTCTCTGGAGGTCAGGAGAAAGCTGGGCTGGTGTTACAGATCATGAGTCATCATGATATAGGTGGTGGTTGAGGCGAAAGTTGGGGTACTGGGAAGACTGGCAAGAGATGGGGGTTATATTTCAAGGTGGGGGTAGGTAAAATTGTCAAGTGCAATGGAGCTGTCAAATGATAAGATGACTAAAAAGTGTCCATTGGATTGGATGAACTTATCAAGAGTTAATTTAGTTGGGGAGACTGGAAGCTAGATTGTAGCGAAGAGAGATAAAGCAGTAGAGATTGCGAGAGAGTAATATAGACCATTCTTCTAAGCATCTTGGCTGTGAAGGCAAGGAGGGAAGACAGCTGAAAGAACATAGGGTTCTAAGAGAAGATTTTTTTCTTCTTTGTTTTTCATTTTTTTTTTTTTCCTTCTGTACCATGCCTGGCCAGTTTTTGTTTTAAGATGGGAAACTTGAGCATATTTAGGAAGAGGTTAGAGATTCATTACAGAAAGCAGTGTGATTTATGGAGCAGAGGCTTTCTCTTGCCTTTTTGCTCCTTATGATAAATTACTACATACAAGCTTTCTTACTGATGGACAAATGTTTTTAGCTGGGCGCAGTGGCTCACTCCTTAATCCCAGCCCTTTGGGAGGCCAAGGCAGGCAGATCACCTGAGGTCAGGAGTTTGACATGAGCCTGGCCCAACATGGCAAAACCCCATCTCTACTAAAAATTCAAGAATTAGCCAGGTGTGGTGGTGCATGCCTGTAGTGCCAGCTACTCAGGAGGCTGAGACAGGGGAATCGCTTAAACCCAGGAGGCAGTGGTTGCAGTGAGCCAAGACTGCGTTATTGCACTCTAACCTGGGCAACAAAGTGAGACTCTATCGCAAAAAAAAAAAAAAAAAAAAAAAAGTGTTTATTGAGTTCCTCTTACATGCTTGGTGGCATTTTAGGCAGAGGCAATTCAGTGCAGATTGAAAAAAATTTAAAACGTGCTCCTGTTTCTTGGAGTTTAGTGTTTGATTGGGGGTGAGTGCAGACTGACTTTCGCCAAGGATGTTGGGGGTGTATACTGTAAAGGATTAACCTAGTTTTAAAGAATCCTGGGAGACTGAGAAAGTCATAGTTAAACTAAGACTGAAGGCTGAAAACATCAGCCAGGTGAAGGTGTAGGTGAAAATGCAAGGAGAGGAGCATTCTAGGGGAAGAGGACAATATACTTAAAGGCCCTGAAGTGGAAAACAGCACGGTGTGTTAGGGGAACTGAGGAGTCTGTCTGACTGAGGTACAGAGAGTGACCGGGAATGTGGTGCTGATGAAGTAAGCAGGGGCTCAATTGTCCAGGACTTCATGCTGAGGATGAAGAGCCTTTGAAAGAATTTGTTTTTTTGGAGACCGAGTCTTGCTCTGTCGCCCAGGCTGGAGTGGAGTGGCGTGATCTTGGCTTACTGCAGGCTCCGCTTCCTGGGTTCAGCCATTCTCCTGCCTCAGCCTCCCGAGTAGCTGGGACTATAGGCACCCGCCACCACGCCTGGCTAATTTTTTGTATTTTTAGTAGAGTCAGGGTTTCACCGTGTTAGCCAGGATGGTCTCGATCTCCTTACCTCGTGATCCGCCCGCCTTGGCCTCCCGAAGTGCTGAGATTACAGGCGTGAGCCACCGCACCCGGCCGAAATAATTTGTTTTGTTTTTCTCTCTTACCAAGATGACAAAGTGGATGTAGTATGGAGGCATAATCAGTTCTCTTTGTGCTTTATCAGTTAAATACAGAGGATTCTTAACACCTTTGGGGATGTTCATTCATAGAATTTGTGGAATAGTTAGGACTTAGGGGATATGTGATATGTAGTGATATGTAACTTTGCTGAGGTACAAATTTGAGTTACATGCTAGGTAGGAGGTTAATGTGCAGTAGCTAGTTTGCTTAGTGAGTGTGCCTTCCTGAGGGGTCAGTATCTCCTTCTCAATGAAGCTTTGCTCTTTGTTCAGTGGTATGTTAATTTCTTCCGTGTGCAGTGGAGTGGATTATATTGTGTGCTGTGAAGTGGTGTTCCTTAGGGAGATATTTTGGTGGGTACATGTCTTGGGATTGGTTTACTCTGTTTTCTGAATGACAGATGCCAAGCCTATCAGTGAGAAAACATATAGTACTGCACAGTGTGGCATGTTGTTAATGTTTGATAAAACGATTCATTGTTTTAGGCGAAGGTAATATAATGCCGTGGTACAATTCTATGATATTAACAGTTTGAAGAAAGACTGTAATGATGGCAAAAAAAAGAATAGGGTGGCTGGGCGTGATGGCTCACGCCTGTAATCGCAGCACTTTGGGAGGCTGAGGCAGGCAGATCACTTGAGGCCAGGAGTTTGAGACCAGCCTGGGCAACATGGTGAAACCCTGTCTCTATTAAAAATACAAAAATTAGCTGGGCATGGTGGTGCATGCCTGTCATCCCAATACTCAGGAGGCTGAGGCACAAGAATCACTTGGGCTCAGGAGGTGGAGGTTGCAGTGAGCCGAGATCGTGCCACTGTACTCCAGCCTGGGCAACAGAGTGAGACTCTGTCTCAGAAATTATTAGGGGGAGAAAAAAGAACAGAGTAAACAATTGTCTTCATATTTGTATGTCTCTTTATAGTTTATAAAATATTTTTACATTTATTTCCTCCAGCTACCCTATAGAGTAGTTATTTCTACATTCAGATGAAGAAACTGAGTCCCAGAGCATCTCAAAGACTTCCTTGAGATCAAACACTATTCCATAGAGTCAGGTCTCCTGACTACTAATATCGAAATGTTTTCTTTCATTTGCCTGGGACTCAAGAATCTTCCTTTATCTTTCTCAGTAAATTTTGTATCACACTGTTGACTGTCTTTTTGGTAGTCAGGTTTAGGCTGAAAACTTTATACTTTGTGGACTGCTAGTGCCTTACCAGTGCTACATTGTCATTTTCACCCCATCCCTGTCCTTTGAGGGTTGAAGTTAGTGTTTCTTGGCTTTTCTACTAACTGATTGTTTTTCCTGAAGGTAAAGTATGCCTTGATCAGTGCCCAGCGATGTATGATATGCCAAGGAGATATTGCTAGGTACCGGGAGCAAGCCAATGATACCGCAAACTATGGGAAAGCACGCAGGTACTTTTACCTCCACTTCATTATTTCTCTTCCCTATGTGGCTCTAAGCTAAGCCTTACTAAGAGCACTAGGCCACTCGAGCTGCCTCCCATATGGGTGTTCTACAGGTGTCCCTATTGGTCCCTGTAGTCATGCCTTACCTCTCCAGGGTTACATCTAACACTGTACCTTATATCTTAAGTATTAGGGCTATCAGGATGAATTGGGAAAAAGCTAATCTGGAACTAGCATTTTCTTACTGTTTTTCTGTTCTAGTTGGTACCTGAAGGCCCAGCACATTGCTCCCAAGAATGGACGCCCCTATAACCAGTTGGCTTTGCTGGCAGTGTATACGGTAAGAAATCCTGTGGACAGGGGAAGTGCTTTGCAGGAGGTATCTTACAATATGGAGTTTGATAATATCAGTTCCTGGCGCTTCATTTCATCTCATCACTGTAGCCCAAAGAATATCCCCTCAAACTCCTTTCATTACAGTTACTCTCAGAATTAAGTTGTTAGGGATTCCTCACTTCACTTAACTCTGTGCTTTGTCTATCCACTTACCACTGCACTTAAATTCCTAAGGGAATGCTTATGTTCCAGCTAAACACCATTGTTTATTTCTGACCAGAGCTTCTGCTCTGAATTTTGTCTTGATTCTCTTCCCTTTCTGTTGAACTAGACAACTCATTCTGTAAGAAAAATAAGGCTTACTTCTCTCCCTTAAAGTTTGCACCTAGCTCTAAGTAGTCGGATCTTTACTTCCTTTCCCCAGATCCTGTTACTTCTTTTAACTTTTTATCTAAGGTGCCTCCATAGCAGAAGCACAGTGAGCACCAGATTGTACTTCTCTAGGTCTAATCATTGTGCTCTCAGTATGTCTCTAATGGAGAAGCAGGTCTTGGGAGCTGAGAGGGCTCCTAGGGAGAAAGCTGAATTCAAGGGGGAAAGTGGGGACCAGTGGTAGGTACCAGAGGTTCGATCATAAAAAGCAGATAAGATGCTCGTTTAGCAAGGAGAAAATTTTCTTTTCTTTTTTTTTTTTTTGTTTTTTTTTAGAGAGGCAGGGTTTTGCTCTGTCACCCAGGCTGGAGTGCAGGTGATCCTCCTGCCTCCGCCTCCCGAGTAACTGGGACTACAGGCACACTCTACTGCACCCAGATAACAAAAAACGTTTTTCTGTAGAGACAGGGTATTGCTTTGTCTCTACAGGCTGGCCTCGAACGCCTGGGCCCAAGTGATCGTCCAGCCTCAGCCTCCCAAGAAAATTCTTAATAATTATGGGTTGAAATAGTTGATTAAGTAATGTGGTTTACTGAAACACTTCTTTCAGAATTTGTTGAATCTCTCTTTTCTGTTTTTACCTCTGTCTTATTCTCTGTGATGGGATTATGGGATTTTTTCCCGCCCCTCTTTGCAGCGTTATTTTTTCTTCCCCTTTTCTGTATATCCATCTTTTCCTCATTCCTTCATTGTAATCATTGAACAAAATGTTAATTAGAAAATACAATTAACCATCACCTTTATCTAGTGTCAGAACATTTTCATCACCCCAAAGGAGACCTCATACCTGTGCTTTCCATCCCTCCATCCCCTCAGCCCCTGACAACCACTCGTCTGATTTCTGTCTCTGTATCTGTACCTATTCTGGGTGTCTCATGTAAATGGGATCATATAACGTATGACTTTTTGCAGTTCTCTAATGATACACGATGTTGAGCATCTTTTCATATGCTTCCCATCTACATATCTTATTCAGTGAGGTGTTCAGATCTTTTGCCCCAACCCCACTTTTTTGCCCATTTTTACAATTGAGTTTTTTCCCTTGTTTAAGAGTTCTTTGTATATTTTAGTTACAAGTCCTTTATCAGGTATGTGTTTTGCGTCTGTTTTCTTCCAGACAGTGGCTTGTCTTCGCATTCTTCAGCAGTGTCTTTTGCAGAGCAGAAGTTTTAAATTTTAATGAAATCCATCTTATCAGTTATTTCTTTCATGGGTTGTGCTTCTGGTGTTTTATTTAAGAAGTTGTCTTCAAACCCATAGCTAACTTAATGTTGTGTTACTTTCTAGGAGTTGTATAGTTTTATGTTTTACGTTTAGGTCTGTAATACATTTTGAGTTACTTTTTGTGAAGTGTAAGGCTCGTGTATAGATGTATTGATGTGGGTGGATATACAGTTATTCTAGCACCATTTGTTGAAATGACTATCCTTAAGGCCGGGCGCGGTGGCTCAAGCCTGTAATCCCAGCACTTTGGGAGGCCGAGACGGGCGGATCATGAGGTCAGGAGATCGAGACCATCCTGGCTAACACGGTGAAACCCCATCTCTACAAAAAAATTCAAAAAAAAACTAGCCAGGCGAGGTGGCGAGCACCTGTAGTCCCAGCTACTCGGGAGGCTGAGGCAGGAGAATGGTGTAAACCCGGGAGGCGGAGCTTGCAGTGAGCTGAGATCCGGCCACTGCACTCCAGCCTGGGTGACAGAGCGAGACTCCGTCTCAAAAAAAAAAAAAAAAAAAAAAAAAAGAAATGACTATCCTTTCACCTTTGAATTGCCTTTGCTCCTTTGTCAAAGACCAGCTGACTATATTTGCATGAGTTTATTTCTGGCCTCTCTGTTCCCATTGATCTATTTGTCCTTTGCTTAGTACCACACTGTCTTGGTTCCTATAACTATTTATGTTTTGAAGTGCAGTAGTGTCAGTCTTCCACTTTTGTTTTTCAGTATTGTATTGGCTATTCTGGATCTTTTGCCTTCCCATGTAAACTTGAGAATCAGTTTGTTGATATCCACAAACCTAGTGCGTATTAAGTGATAACTCGTTGTGGTTTCTTGTTGGATTCTCCTAGCAACTAATGATGTGCATCTTTTCATGTGCTGATTTGCTGTTGGGAGACATATCTGTTCACTTTCATTGCTCATTGAGAAAAATTTTAATTATATATGTATATATATAAGTAATAATAATAGTTATTATTATTTTTTTGAGATGAAGCCTTGCTCTGTTGTCCAGGCTGGAGTGCAGTGCTGTAGTTATCTCGACTTAGTGTAACCTCCACCTCCTGGGTTCAAGCTATTCTCCTGCCTCAGCCTCCAGGGTAGCTGGGATTACGGGTGCATACCACCACCCCCGCTATTTTTTTTTTGTATTTTTAGTAGAGATGGGGTTTCACCATGTTGGTCAGGCTAGTCTTGAACTGCTGACCTCAAGTGATCCACCTACTTCAGCCTCACACTGGAATTATATGCGTGAGCCATCACACCTGGCAATTTTAATATTTTAATTGTAAAATACTCATAAAATTTATCCTCTTACCCATATATACATGTGTGTATATATATTTAAGAGAGAGGATCGCACTCTGTCACCTAGGCTGTAGTGCAGTGACACAGTCATAGCTCACTGCAGTCTCGACCTCCTGGGTTCAGGTGATCCTCCTGCCTTAGCTTCCTGATTAGCTGAGACTACGGGCATACACCACCATATCCAGGTAATATTTTGATATTTTGTATAGACAGGATCTCATTCCGTTGCCCAGGCAGGTCTTGGAACTCCTGGCCTCAAGTGATCCTCTTGCCTTGGCCTCCCGAACTGCTGAGATTACAGGCGTGAGCCATTGCTCCCAGTCACTTACTTTTTTTTTTTTTGAGACAGGGTCTCACTTTGTCACCCAGGCTGGAATATGGTGGCATGACCTCAGCTCACTGTAGCCTTGACCTCCCAGGTTCAAGCTATTCTCCTGCCTCAGCCCCCCAAGTAGCTGCAGCTACAGGTGCCCGCCACCACACCTGGCTAATATTTGCATTTTTTGTAGAGATGGGGTTTCACCATGTTATCCAAGCTGGTCTTGAACTCCTGAGCTCCTCAGTGATCTGCCCACCTCAGCCTCTCAGAGTGCTAGGATACAGGTGTGAGCCACCAGCCCTGCCTATCTTACCCACTTTTTTTTTTTTTTTTTTTTTTGGAGAGAGGGTCTCTGTCACCCAGGCTGGAGTGCAGTGGCCTGATCTTGGCTCACTGCAACCACCCACTCCCAGGCTCAAGCGATCTTCCCACCGCAGCCTCCCGACCACAGGCACATGCCACCCCACTTGGCTAAATTTTTTGTGTTTATGGTAGAGATGGGGTTTCACTATGTTGCTCAGGCTGATCTTGAACTCCTGACTTCAAGCTAGCCACCTGCCTCCGCCTCCCAAAGTGCTGGGATTACAGGCATGAGCCAGCGCTCCCGGGCTGTCTTGCTCTTTTTCTTTTTTTGAGATGGAGTCTCACTCTGTGGCCCAGGCTGGAGTGCAGTGGCGTGATCTTGGCTCACTGCCACCTCCACCTCCCGGGTTCAAGTGATTCTCCTGTCTCAGCTTCCTAAGTAGCTGGGACCACAGGCTCATACCACCACGCCTGGCTAATTTTTGTATTTTTAATGGAGATGGGGTTTCACCATGTTGGCCAGGCTGGTCTTGAACTCCAGACCTCAGGTGATCCACCCACCTTGGCCTCCAAAAGTGCTGGCATTACAGGCGTGAGACACCGTGCCTGGCCTGTCTTACCCGTTTTTAAGTGTAGCTTCGGTAGCATTAAGTACATTCATGTTGTAGTGCAACCAGTCTCCAGAATGCTCTTCATTTTACAAAACTGAAGCTGCGTATCTATTAAATAACATCTTCCCCTTCTCTCTTCCCACAACCTCTGCAACTACCCTTCTGCTTTCTGTTACTATGAATTTGGCTACTCTAGGTACCTCATGTAAGTGGAATTATGCAGTATTTGTTCTTTTGTGACTGGGTTATTTCACTTAGCTTAGGTCCTCATGGTTCATCCATGTTGTAGCATGTGTCAGAATTTCCTCCTTTTGGAGGGTGAATTATATTTCATTGTGTATGTATACCACATTTTATATGTGCATTCACCCATTGGTGGATACTTGTATTGCTTCCATCTGTTGGCTATTGTGAATAATGCCACAGTGAACATGGGTGTTCAAATAAAATCTCTTCAAGACCCTGCTTCCAATTCTTCTGGGTATGTACTCAGAAAACGAATTACTAGATCATTTGGTAATTCTCATTTTAGTTTTTTAGAACAACCATATTGTTTTCCATAGCAGCTACACCATTTTATATTCCAACCTACAGCACGCAAGGTTTCTGATTTCTCCACTTTCTTGCCAACACTTATTTTCTACTTTTCTGATAGTAGCCATTGTAATGGTGGTGAGGTGATATCACATTATAGTTTTAATTTGTTTCCCTAATGATTAGCATTTTTTCATATGCACATTGGTCATTTGCATATCATATTTCCAGTCCTTTCTCATTTAAAAATTGTTATTTTTTTTGTTGTCAAGATGTATGAGTTCTTTATATATTCTGGATGCTAGACCTTTATTAGTTATATAATTTGCAAACATTTTCTTCCATTTTGTGGATTGTCTTTTCATTCTCTTGAGAATATCCTTTGATGCACAAGTGTTTTTTAATTTTGTTGAAGTCCAGTTTATCTTTTTTCTTTTGTTCCTTGCACTTTCGATGTCATAGCTATGAAACCATTACCAAATCCAAGGTTTAGAAAATTTACCTCTTTATTTTCTTCTAAGAGTTTTAGACTTTTACCTCTTATATTTAGGTCTTTGATTAATTTTAGGTTAATTTTTATATATAGTATGAGGTAAAGGTCCAACTTCATTCTTTTACATGTGGTTATTACATTCTATCAGCACCATTTGTTGAAGAGACTGTTCTTTCTTCATTGAATAGTCTTGGTTCCCTTGTCAAAAGTCACTTTATATGTGGGTTTGTTTCTGAACTCTTAGTTTTCTTCCATTTTTTTATATGTCAGTCCTCATGCCAGTACCACAGCTGTTTTAGTTACTGTAGGTTTGTGGTAAGAAAAATTGGGAAATGTGAGTCCCCTAACTTCGTTTTTTATTTATTTATTTATTTTTTCCAAGACTGTTTTGGCCATTTGAGGTCCCTTGTAATTGCATATGGATTTTAGGATCAGCTTTTTCATTTTTGCAGAATCATTGGAATTTTGATAAGGATTGCATTGAATCTGTAGATTGCTTTGGGAAGTATTGCCATCTTCAAAATATTAAGCCTTCTAATTCATGAACACAGGGTGTCTTTTTATTTACTTCCTTCTTTAATTTCTGTTAACCCTGTGTATAATAAGTTTTGCACTTCCTTGGTTAAATATGTTCCTAAGTATATCATTCTTTTTGATGCTTTTGTAAAAAGAATTGTTTTCTTTTTTTCTCTCTTTCTCTGTTTTTTTTTAAGACAGGGTCTCGGCCAGGTGGGTTGGCTCACATCTGTAATCCTAGCACTTTGGGAGGCTGAGGCGGGCAGATCACTTGAGGTCAGGAGCTCGAGACCAGCCTGGCCAACTTGGTGAAACCCCATCTTTACTAAAAATATAAAAATCAGCCAGTTGTGGCGGCACACACCTGTAGTCCCAGCTACTCGGGAGGCTGAGGTGGGAGAATTGCTCAAACCTGGGAGTTGGAGGTTGTAGTGAGCTGAAAGCGTGCCATTGCGTGCCATTGCGTGCCATTGCGCTCCAGCCTAGACGACAGAGCGAGGCTTCGTCTCAAAAAAGAAAAAAAAAAAGAATGTCTCTCTGTGTTGCCAAGGCTTGTCTTGAACTCCTGGCTTCAAGTGAGCCTCCTCCCTCTGCCTCCCAAAGTGCTAGGATTATAGGCCTGAGCCATTTTGCCCAGACAGAAATTGTTTTCTTAATTTCCTTTTTTCAGATTGCTAATTGCTAGTATATAGAAATGTAACTGAATTTTGTGTGTTGATCTAGTATGCTGCAACTGTGCTAAATTCCCTCAATGGCTTTTTGCCATTTGGATTAAATTTTCTTTTTCACAGACCTCTGACCTAGATTAGCACTTCCTTCAAGTTCTTTTCCTCTATCCCTCTTTTTTCTGTCTGTCTCCTCTTCGTTGTCTGTTAGCAACATTTTCCCAACTTTTCTGCCACTTCCAGTCAGTCAGTCATTCTTTCTCTTCCAATCAGTGAATCTCAGGTATTTATTAAGAACACAGCACATGTACAGTGCTTTGCTAGATGCCAGGAATGATAAAATATTGACTTGCTTTCTTCCCTGAAAAAAAAAATGTGTTGAGAAAACAAGTGAGATGTATAGACAGTGATACAAATTAGACTTGATAACTGTGTAATTGATTGTTAGATGCACCATTATCTTCTGTCCACTGAGAAGAATGCTGCAAATTACAATAAGACACAACAATAGATAACCGATTGTAAATTGTATCTCTGTTTTGGAAATTTTTTAATATGAAAAAATATTTTGATAAAATACAGTCTCGAGTCAAGTGAGTAGGGTAGATAGAAATTAGTATGGATTGGAATAATAATAAAAACAGCTACCACTTAACTGTAATAGTGTGCCAAATATTCTGTTAAACTATATGCATTATATAAGTTTAATCTTTTTGGGAGACATATGTTGTAAACATCTCCATTTTGCAAGTAAGGAAACTTCTCTAGGTTAACGTGCTTAGTGTCATACCTAACAAATGCAAGACCAATTTCAGACTCAGGCATTTGACCTTAGAACCTGTGCCTTTAGCCATGCCAGATGAATACAAGATAGGAGTTTTGAAGGATCAGTAGACGCTGGGGAGAGAGAGAAGCTAGTATTTTAAATGTATTTTGAAACAGTTATGGAAAACAGTGAAAATGTACATGAAGTTGGAGAAAAAGTGAGAAAGCCTTTTGGATATTCTTTCTACCTTTGTTTCAATGTTTTCCTTTTTCCTTCTTTCTGACCCACTTCCTTTTTCTTCTTCTTTTCCCTATTAATTGCTTATAAATAGACTTGCTGAATTTATTGAATAATATCCATAAAATGTTCAACTCAGCTACTAATTATTTATTTTAAAAAATTATCTACAACAATGACAACATCATTAAGTACAGTTAAGTGTGAGATAGTGGCCAACTCTTCGTAAGCCTGAGGATACTCCTCCATTGGGTATTATTACTCCCACTGTAGTGTTGAGGATATGGAGCTCAGGAAGATTATTACATAATAATGTAATAACCTTGGAGACTTTTGTCCAAAGTCTCCAAGTCAACTCCTGGATTAGCCAGTATTTGGACCAAGGTCTGTCTGGCTTGTAATTTCGTGATTTCATTATACCATACTGACTGTCTGATAAGAATAGGAAATATAAAGTGAGTTGAACATCATACTTTCTCTAAGAACAAGTTGTAATTTCTGTTTTTTTTTTTTTTTTTTTTTTTTGAGAGGGAGTCTGGCTCTGTCGCCCAGGCTGGAGTGCTGTGGCCGGATCTCAGCTCACTGCAAGCTCCGCCTCCCGGGTTTACGCCATTCTCTTGCCTCAGCCCCCCGAGTAGCTGGGACTACAGGCGCCCGCCACCTCGCCAGGCTAGTTTTTTGTATTTTTTAAATAGAGACGGGGTTTCACCGTGTTAGCCAGGATGGTCTCGATCTCCTGACCTCGTGATCCGCCCGTCTCGGCCTCCCAAAGTGCTGGGATTACAGGCTTGAGCCACCGCGCCCGGCCTTCTGTTTGTATTTTAAGAGGCTGTTCATTCCTTTCTCTCCTTATGAGTTCTTGGTTCTTGGAGCACCTTTACATGTAAGATATAATACTGTGCGAGAAGAGATCTGTGATGCAGTTGCGATGGCTTCTCCCGTGGATAGCATTTCTGGTTTTGTTGTTGGAATTGCTCTCAGTTTGGGAGACAGGCTGGGAGAGAGAGTAGGATTTCCTGAGTCAGCTGCCCCTTGCTGGAGTTAGGAAGAGAATTGGTTGACTGAATATCTCTGGCCTCTTTCCACAGAGGAGGAAGCTTGACGCTGTCTATTACTATATGCGCAGTTTAGCTGCCAGCAACCCTATCCTGACTGCCAAGGAGAGTCTCATGAGCTTGTTTGAAGAGACCAAGCGGAAGGTGAGTGGGGATGTGGCAGAACCCTTCCTTCCTCGAATAATGCATTTATTTCCCTGAGTGTTGGTGTGTCCTGGCTCTGCGCAGTGGCAGGATCGTAGCTGGTGAGGTTTATCTGAGGTGCGATTATTGCTGAGTGTCTGTGTGTCCTCAGGGAATGACTCATAGCGTCCTTAAGTGGTCCCGTCAGACTGTGCTGAGGGATGATCGGTCAGCCCCTGTGCAGGACAAAACTGTGATCTTCAGGAGAGCTGTCAGGGGCCCTTGGATGTACATGTACATGCTCTACAGAATTGATAACTTTTATGAGACAAAGCAGATGACACTGCTACTTTGGGACTGTGGTACAGTCTTTTTATTGTCAAATAAACAAATACCGGTGAGGTGAGGCTTTTCTCTGAAAGCTGAATCTCAGGCGAATCTGAGCTCATGTGTGTTTTTTGTTTTTGAGACAGAGTTTCGCTCTTGTTGCCCAGGCTGGAGTGCAATGATGCGATCTCGGCCCACTGCAACGTCCACCTCCCGGGTTTAAGTGATTCTCATGCCTCAACCTCCCAAGTAGCTGGGATTACAAGTGTGCGCCACCACACCCAGCTAATTTTGTATTTTTGATAGAGATGGGGTTTCACTATTTTGGTCAGGCTGGTCTCAAACTCCTGACCTCAAGTGATCCACCTGCCTTGGCGTCTCTTAAGTGCTGGGATTACAGGTGTGAGCCACCACACCCGGCCATGAGCTTATGTGTTTGTATGTTTTATAGGCAGAACAGATGGAAAAGAAGCAACATGAAGAATTGGAACTGAGCCCTGACCAATGGCGGAAAGGAAAGAAGTCTACTTTCCGGCATGTTGGAGATGACACCACTCGCCTGGAGATCTGGATTCATCCATCCCATCCACGGTCTTCCCAGGGCACTGAGTCTGGGAAGGATTCTGAGCAAGAGAATGGGCTGGGCAGCCTGAGTCCCAGTGATGTAAGTTCCTGAAAGTGATACAATGAGCCCAACTAGCTCAGTAGGCCTGGGTGCCCTGGTTCCTACAGCTGTGAGGCACAGATACTTCCCTCTGATTGCAAGGAAGACAAACCACTTGAGGCTCCCTGATGGTCTTTTCTCTTCTCATGGATGCTTCGTCTTTATTATGTACTTCCCCCTCTCACCACTATGTGTCACTGCAGAATTTAGTAAAAGTAGGATTCAAATTTTTGTTTGTTTGTTTGTTTTGTTTTTGTTTTTTTGGCTGCTTTTTGTTCAGCGTCATCAACATGATGCTTTTTTAGGATTCTATGTGGGATTTTGTACTTATTTTTTCCTCTTGGTTGACCTTATATTCTGAGACTGAACTAAAGTAGCATGGATAGGTTGGTTAGTCTGATTTGTGATCAGCCTTCTATGGGATATCCTCTTTTTTTTTTTTTTTTTTTTTTTTTTGGGACGGAGTCTCGCGCTGTCGCCCAGGCTGGAGTGCAGTGGCGCGATCTCGGCTCACTGCAAGCTCTGCCTCCCAGGTTCACGCCATTCTCCTGCCTCAGCCTCCCGAGTAGCTGGGACTACAGGCGCCCACAACCGCGCCCGGCTAATTTTTTGTATTTTTAGTAGAGACGGGGTTTCACCGTGGTCTCGATCTCCTGACCTTGTGATCTGCCCGCTTCGGCCTCCCAAAGTGCTGGGATTATAGGCGTGAGCTACCGCGCCTGGCTGGGATATCCTCTTATAACTCTTGGGCGGAGACTTTTTCCTTCAAGCCGGGAGAAATGACAGTAGAAAATCACAGGCTTGTTTAGAAGATTTCTCCTCTTCATTGACTTAGGAAGTAATTATCGACAGTGTGCCCGTCACTAAAGATACAGTGGACAAGATCTCTTGCTGTCTCGGTGCATTCTAGTGGAGGATGCAAGAGACTGAATAGGCAGTTATAGTGTAATTAATTTTGTTTTGGGGTTCACACCCAGTATATGAGAGCACATAGCCATGGGACCAAAGCAGCCATTGGTCAATTGAAGTATAAAGAACAAGTAGGAGTTAGCTCAAGAAGGAAAAGGGAGGTGATAGTGATTGCCAGGCAAAGGAAATAGCATATGCAAAGGGCTGAGGCTGGGGGGAGAGAGAGAGCACAGTAGGTGGAAAATTGCAGTGGCTGGTTCGTTGTGCCTTAAGGGTAAAATTCACCCAGTGGGTGGTATAAGCTGGGGCTAGATGTTGAAGGGTCATACGATAAATTATTTGACTTTATCCTGAAAATAGTTGGGAGCTATTGGATGCTTTAAATAGGGGAATAACGTCTGCCCTTCAAAAATACAACCCTGGCCGCTTTGTAAAATGTTTGGAGAAGAGTAAGACTAGAAATAGGAGACAAGGAGGATGCTACGGTAGTTCCAAGTGAGATATGAAAAAGACTTGAACCAAGAAATGGCTTTGGAGGTGGGAAGAAGTGAACAGACACAAGCCATGTTATTACGGTAGAATCCAAAAGACTTGGTTGAACGTGGGGAGCTCAGGGAGAAGAAAGAGTCAAGGTCCAGTGTGGTGGCTGCCGTCTGTAATCCCAGGCCAAGGCAGGAGGATCGCTGGAGCCCAGGAATTTAGTACCAGCCTGGGCAACAAAACGAGGCTTCTGTCTCTACAAAAAAATTTTCAAAATTAGCTGGGCATGGTGATGCGGGCCTCTGCTCCTAGCTCCTCAAGAGTCTGAGGCAGGAGGATTGCTTGAGTCCAGGAGTTCAAGGCTGTTGAGAGCTATGATCCAGCCTAGGTGCCAGAGCAAGACCCCGTCTCAAAAAAAAAAAAAAGGTCAAGAATGAGCCCAAGAGCGTCAAGGCTGCACCACTACACCCCAGCCTGAGTGACGTGTGAGACCCTGCCTTCCAAAAAGTGAATGTATACAGTCACAAACAGGGTTGGTCTCTGTTGCTCAGGCCCGACCGAGTGCAGTGATGCGATCCGACTCTTGAGTTCCAGTGATCTTCCTGCCTCAGCCTCCTGAGTTGCTAGGACTATAGGCATGTACCACCACACCCAGCTCATTTTTTGTAGAGATGGAGACTTGCCCTGTTGCCCAGGCTGGTCTCAAACTCCTGGCCTCAAGCAGTCCTCCCGTGGCCTCCCAAAGATCTGGGATTACAGGCATGAGGTATCATGTCTGTCCCATTTTATTTCTAAATATACAAATAATATATGAATATAGTTTTGGTAAAAACTTGTAGATAGAATATAATTTAATTTGTTTTCTAAACTTGATGAAGCTATTTATATATTTTCAGCTTGTATATCATCCTTGGGTAATTATTTCCCTTAATTTTCTTTAAATTTAAATCTTTGAGTTTGGGCTTTTCGTTTTAGGCTACCAGCCCTTGAAGAAATCTGCAGTTTCTGGCCTGGCGCAATGGCTCACGCCTATAATCCCAGCACTTTAGGAGGCCGAGGCATGCGGATCACTTGAGGTCAGGAGTTCAAGACCAGCCTGGCCAACATGGTGAAACCCTGTCTCTACAAAAAAGTGAGCTGGGCGTGGCGGCGCACTCTTGTAATCCCAGCTATTCGGGAGGCTGAGGCAGGAGAGTTGCTTGAACCCAGGAGGCAGAGGTTGCAGTGAGCCAAGATTGTTCCACTGCGCTCCAGCCTGGGCAAAGAAGCGAGACTTTGTCTCAAAAAAAAAAAAAAAAGAAATCTGCAGTTTCATAACTTTTCATTTATCTAGCCAGGAAACCACACTGCCATTTTCACCTGCTTTCTCAGGCCCAAGTTGGCTTCCTATATTTTTTTTTCCCTCACAGTAGGTCCCAAGAGCTCAACTTACTTTCTCTGTTCCTTGGAACACACACATTGATAAGAAGTAAGCATTGAGGATACAAAAATTAAAATAACCAAAAATGATTTGTAACCTCAAAGAGCACTCGTTCATGTGAGGAAGACATAGATGTGTCGTTATAGTTCCTTGTGGTCAGTACTGTGATAAAGGCAAGCATGAGAGGCTGTGGGAGCATGCAGTTGGAACACCTAATCCAGTCATGGTTAGGGAAGGCTGGGGCGAGGCCACATTTTGCAGCTTAAAGATGACATAAGGGCATTTCTACATGGAGGCATGAAAACGTGGATGAGGTGTGGAGGCTTTGGGAACTGTGAATAGTTCAGTATGGCTGGAGTCTAGAGTGTGAGAAGTTCTCCTGTGAGCGACTTGAGTCATGCTTGACATGTTCCTTTCCTCTGTTCCACATCCAGTCAGTACCACCTGGTTATTAGGAGGTGGATACTGTTGAATCCACTTCCTAATCGTAACTTGAAGCCATCCACTTCTCTCCTTTCTCATTGCTGCCATAGTAGTTCAAGCTATCACCATTTCAGTAATCCATATACTATTGAAAGAAGTCCCTAATGGTCTTTTCAGATTTATTCCTGGTCCTTTTCTGGCCTTTCTTTTTAGACAGTAACCCAAATGAATGAACTTCCAAATACCCATTTCTGATCATGCCACTCCCTTCTTGAAAGTGTTTAGTTATTTCTGTTTGCTCTTATAATCAGGTCTAAAATCCTCGACATAGTGCACTGGGCCCCTCATGATCTGGCTCCTGCTAGTATAAGATATCTTATACTTTTCATACTTTTTTCCTTCCTTTGTTAACTGTATTCCAGCCACACTGGCTTCTTCCTTGAAGGATTCAAGCCCTTTTCTGGCTCCTGGCTGTCGTACATCTCTCTGCCAGCAATGCACTTACCTCTCACTGGTGTTTCTGCCTTTATCAGTCACTTTCTTTCTTACCCTTCAGGTCTCAGCCTAAATGTCATGTTTTCAAGGAAGCGTTTCCTGATCCCTGAGACTGGCCATTTCGCCTTTGTAATACCACATTTCTGGTGTAAGTGCTTTTAAGTGTAGTTTTGTGAAGATCTTTACCTTGCTAGATTGGAGGCTCTGTGAGAGTAGAGTCACATCTGGCGTGTTCACTTCTTTGTACCCAGTGTCTGCATATGGAAGATTCTAGTTGATACACAAATGAGGGGAAGAGCAGCAAGGGATGAGGCTAGAGAAGGTAGCAGGGGCCAGGTCCTTCATAAATATTTTGAGGTTTGGCTGTCAGGTATTGAGGATTTTTAATATTTTTGGAGTTGTGTTGGTCATGTTTAAAAATCGATATATAATAATTGTACATATTTATGGGCTACGTGTGATATTTTTATACATGCATAGAATGTGTAATGATTAAATCAGGGTATGCAGAATATCCATCATGTCAAACATTAGTCATTTAGGTACTAAGGATTTTAAGCAGAGGGATGATATAATTGGATTTCTATAATGATCACTCTTTCCAATACTTCTAGTCCTGGAACAAATTTATTTTGTTTTAAAAGGAACTTTCAGGTTGCATAACTAGTAACAATTCATTGTCTCTAAATTAAACAGAAATGTATGTATAGTTTAGGCTGGGTGCGGTGGCTTATGCCTGTAATGCCAGCACTTTGGGAGGCTGAGGCGGGCCAATCACCTGAGGTCAGGAGTTCGAGACCAGCCTGGCCAACATGGTGAAACCCTATCTCTACTAAAAATACAAAAAAATTACCCCAGCATAGTGGTGTCTGCCTGTAATCCTAGCTGCTCGGGAGGCTGAAGCAAGAGAATCACTTGAACCCGGGAGACGGAGGTTGCAGTGAGCCAAGATCACACCATTGCACTCCAGCCTGGGTGACAGAGGAAGACTTTGTCTCAAAAAAAAAAAAACAGTATATATAGTTTAAAGTGGTAGTCACTTGTATTCTTTCCTTCAGAGACATCATTGTTAACTGATTGATGTCCTTCCAGACCTTTTTCTAAGCGTTTATAAGTATATACATGTGTGCACATACCTATAAAAACATGAAATGCATTTCAAAATTTTTTTTGAGAGACAGGATCTCCCTCTGTTTCCCAGGCTGGGGTGCAGTGGCATGGTCACGGCCCACTTGAGCCTCTATTTCTTGGGCTCAAGTGATCCTCCTGCCTCAGTCTCCTGAGTAGCTGGGACCACAAGTGTGCCCCACCATGCCTAGCTAATTTTTAAAAAACGTTTTGTAGAGATGGGATTTCGTTATGTTGCTCAGGCTGGTCTCAAACTTTTAGGCTCAAGCAATCCTCCCACCTTTGCCTCACAAAATGTTTGGATTATAGGCATGAGCCACCAAACCTGGCTGAAATATATTTTTTAACAGAAAGGGGGATAGTACTATATATAACAATCTGCAACTTATTTTTTAAAGTTATTATTTGGACATAAATTATTCCTGCTATAATGTAGTATATACATTCCTAAAAATTACTGTGCTATGCAAAATCATGCAATAAAAACCGCAGGGCTTGTGCAGAAAATGGAATTAGGAGCACCACCCTCAAAAAACTTTCTCAGTGACGTAATGAAAAAGATAGGAACCTGATTTAAAACTGTTGTACAATTTTATACATGTGAAATGGTTAAGAAATATGTACATACGGCCGGGCCTGGTGGCTCACACCTGTAATCCCAGCACTTTGGGAGGCTGAGGCAGGTACATCACGAGGTCAGGAGATTGAGACCATCCTGGCTAACATGATGAAACTCCGTCTCTACTAAAAATATGAAAAGTTAGCCGGGTGTGGTGGCGGGCGCCTGTAGTCCCAGCTACTCTGGAGGCTGAGGCAGGAGAATGGCGTGAACCCTGGAGGCGGAGCTTGCAGTGAGCTGAGAGATCGCGTCACTGCACTCCAGCCTGGGTGACAGAGCGAGACTCCGCCTCAAAAATAAATAAATAAATAAAAATAATAAATATGTAAATACTACATTAAACATAGCACTTTACCGTGAAAAAGACATAAAGTTGGCCGGGTGCAGTGGCTCATGCCTGTAATCCCAACACTTTGGGAAGCCGAGGCGGGTGGATCACCTGAGGTTGGGAGTTCGAGACCAGCCTGACTAACATGGAGAAACCCCGTCTCTACTAAAAATACAAAATGAGCCAGATGTGGTGGCGCATGCCTGTAATCGCAGCTACTCAAGAGGCTAAGGCAGGAGAATCGCTTGAACCCGGGAGGTCGAGGTTGCTGTGAGCCGAGATTATGCCATTGCACTCCGGCCTAAACAACAAGAGCGAAACTCCGTCTCCAAAAAAAAAAAAAAAGACATAAAGTTGACATGTGGAAGTGGACTTGAAAAGGGTTACGGCTTGTGAGTTATTGTGAAGTGGTAGAAGGAGGGTTACTTAAAATTTGATGGACAGAGGCCGGGTGCAGTGGCTCACGCCTGTGATCCCAGCACTTTGGGAGGCCGAGGTGGGTGGATCACCTGAGGTCGGAAGTACGAGACCAGCCTGACAGTGAACATAGTGAACATAGTGAAACCCTTTCTCTGCTAAAAACACAAAAAATAAGTTGAGTATGGTGACGTATGTCTGCAGTCCCAGCTACTTGGGAGGCTGAGGCGGGAAAATCGCTTGAACCTGGAAAATGGAAGTTGTAGTGAGCCAAGATCGCAAAATTGCACTCCAGCCTGGCAACAAGAGCAGAACTCTGTCTCAAAAACAAAAACAAAAGAACATTTGCTGGACAGTCGTAACAGCAAATGTGGATAGGCGTGGCTCATAACATATGATCATGTGGTGAACTGGGCTAGCTGTAGATGTTTGGGGTGTGTGCATGTGTATGTTTTGTGTATTCCTATGCAGCTTGATTCAGCTGGATGCAGTTCTCTGTTCACCTGGTGTTTCTTGTAAACAAAATCACACATAAGCAAAGACAGAGGTTGTGTTATGCCCAGATTGTTCGTTTATATATTTATGGCAATGAAACAAATTCTCATTTTCAAAATGAACATTATAGCAGAACTGGGTGATTAGCCTTAATTGGAATTGTTCCTTTGACAAGTCCTAGAGAATTTCTGGCACAGACTACTTAAATTTAGATTCATGAGTAAACAAAGTTTGGCTTCAGGTGGTTGTTAGTAACAGTAGTAACATCCCAACTAGTTTGTTCTCTGCCAAGCATTTGCTTTGGATCTTTCTCTCGCTCTGAATGATTGCAGGAGGTTAGCTTGTGGGTTGTTGGTTTTTAGTCTTGAGATGTGGTTTGGGTTGAACATCCAGCCTGGGGAGGGACTGCCAGCCTCAAATGCAAGTAGCATCCTATTGAGATTCACATTTTAACTCTTCCACCTGCCACGCAGGCCCCTCCAAATCCGTGTTGCCACGGTTCTGGGCATTCTTTATTTAGTGGCTATGTTTTCTGTTCTTCGTCTCCCTTTAGAAACGGGATACTGCTTGTCAAATGAATTGTTGCTGACAGGGAGTTAATTAAGGATGTTAAATTACAACATCAGAAATCATTTTCACACTGAAAAGGGTCTCTGATAGAACTGCTGAGGATTTTTTAGATCTGATTGTTTTATTATCAGCATCTTGAATAGAATGTAATACATGTCTGTCTGCTGGGGAAGAAAGCATATAGGATTGGGAGTGGTTGATAGATGATAGACTGATAGACTTTTTTTCCTTTTGTTTTGTTTTGTGACAGAGTCTCTCTCTGTCTCCCAGGCTGGAGTGCAGCGGCATGATTTCGGCTCACTGCAGCCTCCACTTCCTGGGTTCAAGTGATTCTCCAGCCTCAGCCTCCTGAGTTACTGGGATTACAGGCGCGCACCACCATGCCCAGCTGATTTTTGTATTTTTAGTAGAGACAGGGTTTCACCATGGTGGCCAGGCTGGTATTGAACTCCTGACCTCAAGTGATCCACCCACCTTGGCCTCCCAAAGTGCTGGGATTGCAGGCGTGAGCCACCACGCCTGGCTTGTATTCTTTATATAGGTAGGAAGGAGCACAACCCTTAAAAAACTTACTCATAATAGAAAAGATAGGAACTCACATAATTAGGTTTCTACCTTTTTTATGCTCATGCCTATTTTTTTTTTTTTTTTTTTTTGCCCATGCTTTTTTATGCCTGTTCCATCCATTATGCTCAGCTAAATACATAGAGACAAGGTCTTGCTATGTTGCCTGGGATGGTCTCAAACTCCTAGGCTCCAGCAGTCCTCCCCTCTCAGCCTTCCAAAGTGTTAGGAATACAGGTCTGAGCCACTGCATGTGGCCAATGGGTGTTTGTCTCTGAAACTTGAGGAAATCATTCCTGTCCTGGAATGATTGGGTTCACCATTCCCAGTATTTTCTCCAACCCACTCTGACTGTTCCTGCAACATGCTCGGTGCCGATTGTAGAAACTATGTCTTTAAACAAGATAAATGCCATTGTATATTTGGCCAAGCTCTTGTCAAACCTTCCTTCTCCTTGGCCTCTCTGAATGTTTTGTGGTTCTGTCTGGACTGTACCATAGAAGCTCCTAATCTCTATTATCCAAATAGAATGTAATATGTGTCTGTTTTCCTTTTTCTCTCCTGTTTCACCCAACAAATGAGTTTGTTTCCCTTGGTCTGTCTCCTTTTGCTCTTCTTCCTTCTGTTACGTATCATTATCTATTTTATTTCTTTGCATAATGTCTTTTTTCAGGACTTATTTAGGTCTGGAGAACTTAATGCAGTTGCCCTTGAGTTTTTGGAGTAGAAGACTGTGTTCTGGGCTCAGTGCTTAAGCAGACTAAAGTTTATCCGTTCTCTTGTGCCAGTTTTGTGCTAGGATTGTAAGGATGAATACACTATTGTTATTTTCTCTGATTGTGTAGTCTAGTGTATAGGTCAGCAAACTTTTTCTATGAAAGGCCAGATAGTAAATTACTTTGTAGGCCATATGTTCTCTGTTGCCACCACTCACCTTTACTGTTGTACCACCAAAGTAGCCGTGGACAATATGTAAATGAATGAGCATGGCTGTATTCCATTAAAACTTTATTTACAAAGACATGGTGGATTCAATTTGGCCTGTGGGCCTAGTTTGCCAACTTCTGTTCTAGTGGAAGAAATGGTTACATAAATAGAATACAGTATACAATTGATTCTTGTTATTTCTGATGGTTATGTTCTATAAATTCTATAAATTCACCACAAACACTGAATTAGTGAATACTGGATCATTGCTCCTAAGGGAAATACAGAATTATATCCTTTCAAGCCTCTGGTCACAACAGTTTATTCAACTGATTAATATCTAACCTTGTTTTTTGGGGAGTTTTTTTGAGACAGAGTCTCACTCTGTTGCACAGGGTAGAGTGCAGTGGCGCGATATCCCGGCCCGCGGGATAGTCGAAGCAGGCCCTGGAGGAGGGGGTGGGAATTTGGGGAACAAGAGATACGAGAAATGGAGACAAGACAGTGCTCTGATCAAGTCTTCTTTAATGGCGGTAATGCAGTGCCTTATATACACTTGGAGGGAAAGGGGTTGGGCCAGAGGCGGAGATGATCTCATCGCAGAGGGCGTGACCAAGTAGGTATTGGTTTCTCTGGTCGAACGTCATGTTGCACCTGCGCTGTCAGGTAGTAATTTTCGCGGGCGCGGGAAAAATAGGTGAAGAAGCAGCAGGAAGAGCGCCATCTTTTATGAGGTATTAATACAGGGAAAAAGGTAAATCTAGGGAGGAGGTAGAAGGTGGAAATGAATAGAGCTCAGGCGTTTTTAATCGTCAGTTATTATTCGCTATGGCCGGGGCGTGCAGCTCCGGACAGGTCCCCCTTTTAATTATTTTATGATGAGAAAACGACCCCTCGGGAACTGCGCCTGTCTTAGGTTGGGTCAACTCATCCCCACCTTCTAGGCCCGTCATGGGATAAGGCAGCAGCAAAGGCGGCCCTCCTGTCTTAGGCTCCGATGGAGATAGTGTCCTCTTACCCGTCATTGACTGTCCAGTTCAGCACACAGGGGAGGTGGTCTTATTAAGGCAAATAAGACTCACCATTTTCAGTCATCTCAAGGCGATGATAATGGACCTGTATAGGTTTGGCCTGGAAGGCCTAGATTTGTTGTCTGACGAATGCCATAAACTTATTAAAGATTATAGGCCCGAGAGTGAGAAAGAGTAGAAGAGTAAGTAAAGGACCAAGAAATAGCAGGAGATAGGGGAGAAGTCCATCGAGTCCAGTCCACAAGGGATTAGCGACCAGACCTTTTCTGCGCTCTTCTAGTTCTTCCTGTAAAGTCTTTATCTTATCTCTGACGATTCCGGATTTGTTGGCGTAAAAACAACACTTTTCATTTCCATGACTGGTCTGGCATTAGGTAAGCTGTCTTGCCCGAGCAAGTCACCTGGGTGATTCTGTCTGACGGAGGTTCAGATACCTGTCCCCCCTCTGCAATCACAAGGCTGGCCATATTGTTTTCGTAATAATTCTCTTGCCTTACGAGGGTCACCAAAACCTGCATAGACTGTCACTATGTTGTATAGAGCGATTATTCTCCAAAGGAATCTCATGTTAGGCTTCATTTTCTGAAAAACAAAAAGGAAAGAACTTCTCAGGGAGATTTATCTTCCCTGGACTGACAATGGTTATGATTTATTTGTCTTACCAATCTTTCAGGCAGCCATCTGGCTGCATCATTTTTTTGTGAGAAGATGCATACTGAGCCTCTTCCCCAAATTAAAACTGGATCGGGGCCATGCCATGAATTATCAAGTGGATCTTTCCATTTTACCATTGCAAACTGTTTTTGAGATTCAGGATGCCAGAAACGATCAGCAGCCGATTTTCCATGACTGTCCAAATTTAAAAAATTAAGGATAAACAGGGCATGATTGAGTATGTTTCTAGGGGTACCCTTCACGGGGTACCAGCTCCCCCCTTTTAATTTTGTGGTAACAGTTTTTAAAGATAGATGAGCTCTTTCTACTATACCTTGTCCTTGGGGATTGTAGGGAATACCTGTGGTATGTTTAATTTGTAGGGTATTACAGAATTGTAAAAAGGTTTTGGCTATATAACCAGGACCATTGTCTGTTTTGATTTGTTTGGGTATTCCTAAAATAGAAAAGCAATGTAATAAATGAGCTATGACATGTTTGGTGGCCTCTCCTGTTTGGAGAGTTGCACTGACGAATCCACTATAGGTGTCTATGCATACATGGATATATTTTAGCTGACCGAATTCTAAGTGGTGAGTAACGTCCATTTGCCAAATTTCGTTGGGGATGAGTCCTCGGGGGTTAACTCCTAAATAGGGAACAGGCAAATATGTTATGCAGTTGGCGCATTGTTTAACTATTTGTCGAGCTTGTTCTCTGGTAAGTTTAAACATGAGTCTTAAGGTTTGAGCGTTTAAATGATGCAAGGCATGTGCTTTTTGTGCTTGTTGCAAATTGTCTGTAGTGACTGTGGCTATGATTTTTGTTGCCGCGTCAGCTGTTGCGTTACCTTGTGTTAAAGGTCCCGGTAATCCTGAATGTGCTCTAATATGCCCAAGAAAAAAGGAAGTAGTCCTTTTTCGAATAAGTTGTTGACATTGTAAAAATAGGTCAGCTGTGTCTGAAATATGTTTGAGGCACGGTCTCTAAGAGGGGTATTGAATGAGCCAGATAGGTGCTGTCTGTGTAAATGTTAAGTGGCTGACAAGGAAAAGCTGATAGTGCTGCAATTATAGCTTGCAATTCGACCAGCTGAGCTGATGTATAAGTGGTCCGGAATTTAACAACTACATTATTGTAAGTGTAAGCGGCAAGTCCTGTGGAAGATCCATCAGTGAAAATTAATAATGCGTCATTGAGAGGTTCTTTGCTGGTAATATGGGGAAACACAAACGCATGAAGTTTACAAAATTGAATAAGTTTGTTAGGTGGGTAATGGTTGTCAATTGAGCCAGTGTAAGAAGCGCAAGCAATTGGCCAGGCTTCCGTATTTTGTAATAGCCAATGAATGTGTGATTGAGTGTAGGGCTGTATAATGGTAGAGGGTTCTTTTCCAAAGTATTTTCTACTGTTTTCTCTTCCCAAGATAATTAGATCAGCTATGGCATCATAATAAGGCAACAAAACCTTTTTAGGGGAGGAGGGCAGGTGTACCCACATAATGGGATTGTTCTGCCAAAATAGACCAGTAGGGGTTATTGTTGTGTTAAAAATAAGGAATATTAATGGCTGAGAATAGTCAATACTGGTAACAAATTGTGTTGCAATGGCATGTTCTACCTGTTGGAGTGCCATTAATGCTTCTTTAGTAATGGACCTGGGAGATTTTGGATTAGAGTCTCCTTTTAATATATCGAAAAGAGGTTTTAACTCTCCTGTAGTGAGTTTTAAGTACGGCCGAAGCCAATTTATGTCTCCCAGTAATTTTTGGAAATCATTTTAAGTTTTTAAATGATCACGACGTATAACGGCCTTTTGATTAATGATTTTGGGTCCATTAATTTGAAAACCAAGATAGGTGTATGGATCTTGTAATTGTACCTTTTCTGGGGCTATTTGTAGTCCAGCTGCTGCTAACTCTTGTTTGAGTTGAGCAAAGCACTGTAAGACTTGTTTGCCAATTTCTCCTGCTATTAAAATATCATCCATATAATGTATAATATACATTTGTGCCCACGTTTTTCTGACTGGCTCTATAGCAGCAGCTACATATTTTTGACACAAGGTAGGACTATTAGCCATACCCTGAGGTAAGACTTTCCATTGATAGCGTTTCATTGGTTGTTTAAAATTTGTAGATGGAAGACTAAAGGCAAATCTTTTTTGGTCAGCAGGATGAAGGGGAATTGTAAAAAAGCAATCTTTAAGGTCAATAACGATTTTAAAATATTTTTGAGGAATCGCAACCGGTGAAGGTAATCCTGGTTGTAAGGCACCCATAAGGATCATAGTGATATTTACTGCTCTTAAATCTTGTAAGCGCAAAGCATGCCTACAAGACCAAAAACCTCATCACCTGGGTACATGGTAGATAAGTAAATAATGGTCTGCACCCCAGACACAGCAAATCAGAAACTTGGAGGGCAGAGCTCTGCAAGCTGTGATTGAACAAGCCTCCCAGGTGAGTTTCATGCACACTGAAGGCTGAAACTCAATGAGAACCATTGTTTTAACCAATTAAAATACAATCTTCAGGTGGTTCATATACACTGCCAAAATTGAGAAAGCTTGAGAATCACTGAATAGCAATAATTATTTTCAGATGGTACTCGACAAATTTACAAAAACTGCAAACATGCAAGACCCGCCCAGCCATCCGCACATCCACTGGGATCCACTCCCACGATCACCCTCGAGGGAAATGAGATCCTCCTCCGTATCTTGCGGAGGCCCCGCAAGGTTAGAACAGGAGCTCACCTTTAAAATATGCTCTGTCTGAGCGACCGCAGCCATGACTTGCGAATCGACCTCCTTCCTATCTATTAAATCTCTAATGAGGTTCCAATAAGAGAAAACGGTCACAGGAATTTTTTCTGGCCCAAAAGTATTATAATAGTCCTGAAGACAATCCCCTACTCTATGCCATATTTTGATATCAATAGTTCCTTCCCTTGGGAACCAAGGGCAAGTATCTTTTACAAAATCAAAAAATTTAAACAAGTCATTACCTTTAACCTTTACTCCTCGTATCTTTAAAGCCTCTTTTAATTGTCCTACATATATTTGATGTTGACTTAATTCTTGTCCCATTTCGGACGCCTCACTTACCTTCGATCCTGACGCGGCAGGTTCCCGCGGTGATCAGTTTAATTCCTTTTGTCTTTGTTAGCGGTCGACCATCCTTTGGCGTCCTCTTCCTCACAGAGTCCCTCGTTTCCAGGTCCCTGTTCGGGCGCCACGTATCCCGGCCCGCGGGATAGTCGAAGCAGGCCCTGGAGGAGGGGGTGGGAATTTGGGGAACAAGAGATACGAGAAATGGAGACAAGACAGTGCTCTGATCAAGTCTTCTTTAATGGCGGTAATGCAGTGCCTTATATACACTTGGAGGGAAAGGGGTTGGGCCAGAGGCGGAGATGATCTCATCGCAGAGGGCGTGACCAAGTAGGTATTGGTTTCTCTGGTCGAACGTCATGTTGCACCTGCGCTGTCAGGTAGTAATTTTCGCGGGCGCGGGAAAAATAGGTGAAGAAGCAGCAGGAAGAGCGCCATCTTTTATGAGGTATTAATACAGGGAAAAAGGTAAATCTAGGGAGGAGGTAGAAGGTGGAAATGAATAGAGCTCAGGCGTTTTTAATCGTCAGTTATTATTCGCTATGGCCGGGGCGTGCAGCTCCGGACAGCGCGATCTCTGCTCACTTCAACCTCCGCCTCCCGGGCCCAAGGGAATCTTGTGCCTTAGCCTCCCGAGTAGCTGGGATTATAGGCGTGCATCTGGCTAATATTTATTTATTTATTTGTTTATTTATTCATTTATTTATTTTTTGAGACAAAGTCTCACACGGTCGCCCGGGCTGGAGTGCAATGGCGCAGTCTCTGCTTGCTGCAACCTCTGCCTCCCTGGCTCAAGTGATTCTCCTGCCTTAGCCTTCCAAGTAGCTGGGACTACAGGCATGCACCACCATGCCTGGCTAATTTGTGTAATTTTAGTAGAGACGGGGTTTCACTATGTTGACCAGGCTGGCCTGGAACTCCTGACCTCGTGATCCACCTGCCTCAGCCTCCCAAAGTGCTGGGATTACAGGCGTGATCTACCACGCCCGGCCAGTTATATAACCTTGTTTTATGTGGGTTTCTGTTTAAACACACCTTATTTAATATGTATTGTTGATTCATTAACATTGAGCTCACTGCCTGACATCACTGTAACTCATAGCTGAACGAGGCTTGTCTAATACCCATTTTCCCCGTAAAACACATCACAGCCTTCTTGCACTTAGGAGTACTAGACACACTTCATCACACTCCCCAAGCACAATGGCGTGGGGGCCATGTTAGACAACAGAATCACCAACAAAAATGTCAGAAATGTGATACTAAATACACCACGAAAAGGATGCTTTTTTTTTTTTTTTTTTTTTTTTTTTTTTTTTTTGTGAGACAGAGTTTCGCTCTGTTCCCCAGGCTGGAGTGCAGTGATGTGATCTCAGCTCCTCCGCCTCCCAGGTTCACGCCATTCTCCTGCCTCAGCCTCCCGAGTAGCTGGGACTACAGGCGCCCACCACCACGCCTGGCTAATTTTTAGTATTTTTAGTAGAGATGAGGTTTCACCGTATTAGCCAGGATGGTCTCGATCTCTTGACCTCGTGATCCACCTGCCTCGGCCTCCCAAAGTGCTGGGATTACAGGCGTGAGCCACCGCTCCCGGCCAAGGACACTTATTTAAAGTATGACCTGAAATACAAAGGCAGAGAGTTGCTTTTTCTGACCTTTGTTAGCTAGGAACATGCACGTTGGGTGACTTAAATTTTCAGGAGTAGTGATTTTGGGGTTACGAGTAAGTTTTAGCGAGTAAGTTAATTCACAGTGCAGAATCCGTGAATAATGAGGGTTGACTGTATTGTGGTGGGTGCCAGGAGGGAGGTATGTATTGGGGACTGTGGAGATACAGAGAGAGGCTCTTGGTCCAGTCCTGGCAGAGGCATGGGTTGGGGTGAGGAGAGAGGAACGTGAATTCAGAAGGCTTCCTGGAAAAGTTACCTGGGCAGATTGGGAAGAGAGTGTTCCAAACAGAAGTAACAGCATGAGCAAAGACAGAAGGTGTGAAACAGCAGAGGGCTCACAGGGCACCTCAATCTGTGGTAATTTGGAGGCCAGTGTGAGAAAGTTGGAGGGTAGCGAGGAGGCTGAGCCTTCTGCCAGAACCACATTCTAGTTTGGTGCCATGGTGTGCACTTGGGAGGTGGTCAGCAGCTGATCTCCCATAATACACCTTAGGATTCTGGAAATATAATTTGTTTCTGGAATTTCTCATTGTTTACTTGTCGTGTCTGCATTGTTAACTGAGCAAAAGCAGCACTGTTCCATCCATTAAATTTGGTAGGGTGGAGGTTGACTGAATCTTTTACCCCACAGCTTGCTGACTTAAAAAGTTGAAGGGCTATTCTTTTAGACAATGCACTTAGGCACTTTGAACTCAAACATAGTAGTGTCTCTCTGTGTCTTGGTTGTTGGAGGAAATTGCCAATGGTTTGGGTTAAGTAGGGCAAAGCTTTTTTTCTAATTAAAAAAAAATTTACAGCTTTTTATTTTTATTTTATTTTTTATTTTTATTTTTTTGAGACGGAGTCTTGCTCTGTTGCCCAGGCTGGAGTGCAATGGCATGATCTCAGCTCACTGCAACCTCTGCCTCCCAGGGTCAAGAGATTCTGCCTCCTCAGCTTCCTGAGTAGCTGGGACTACAGGCGCCCGCCATTATGCCCAGCTAATTTTTATAGTTTTTAGTAGAGATGGGGTTTCACCATTTTGGCCAGGCTGGTCTCGAACTCCTGACCTCAGGTGATCCACCCATGTCAGCCTCCCAAAGCGCTGGGATTATAGGTGTGAGTCACCATGCCTGACAGCTTTTTAAAATTTACAGGATGGTCTCAAACTCCTGGACTTGGCTGAGCATGGTGACTCACGCCTGTAATCCCAGCACTTTGGGAGTCTGAGGCAGGCAGGTTATTTGAGGTCAGGCCCCAAGACCAGCCTGGCCAACATGGTGAAACCCTGTCTCTACTAAAAATACACAAATTAGCCAAGCATAGTGGTGCATGCCTATAATTCCAGCTACTCAGGTTACTAAGGCACGAGAATTGCTTGAACCTGGGAGGCGGAGGTTGTAGTGAACCAAGATTGCACCACCGCACTCCATCCTGGGTTACGGAGCGAGACTGTCTCAAAAACAAACAAAAACCAAGAGAACAATTTCCTGGACTCAAGCAATCCTCCTGCTTCAACCTCCCAAAGTGCTGGGATACAGGTGTGAGCTACCATACCTGGCCTTATTTTTCTGTTTTATCAAAGTAATACAATTAAAGTTACACCTGTAGGCCTTCCCTCCTGTGTGTAGAGAGAAACTTCTCAAGCCACATGAGTAGAGAAGAGCGAGTTCAAGAAATGTTAGGCATCTGATAGACCAATTGTTGTTTTAAAAGATTGAGTCTGAGGCCGGGCGCGGTGGCTCAAGCCTGTAATCCCAGCACTTTGGGAGGCCGAGACGGGCGGATCACGAGGTCAGGAGATGGAGACCATCCTGGCTAACACGGTGAAATCCCGTCTCTACTAAAAAAAAAAATACAAAAAACTAGCCGGGTGAGGTGGCGGGCGTCTGTAGTCCCAGCTACTTGGGAGGCTGAGGCAGGAGAATGGCGTGAACCCGGGAGGCGGAGCTTGCAGTGAGCTGAGATCCGGCCACTGCACTCCAGCCTGGGCGACAGAGCGAGACTCCGTCTCAAAAAAAAAAAAAAAAAAAAAAAAGATTGAGTCTGAAAATGGCCTTTTCGTAAGGAAGCATATTGAACTGGTGACACCTTAGGGCATGGGGCATTAATTTGACGCTCCCGTGCATAGAAAGTGTATGACCTTGTTTCAAAGGCTGGGTTGTAGTTGGAAAAGTGCCTAGGCTGTAATGCTGGAGTTGGTTTCTAAGTTAGTGGGAATAGAGGTTGAAAGAGATCACACAGAGGAGTGATTGCCTTTTAAAGTTTTTTAATTGAAGAATTTTTTTTTCCTTGAGACATGGTTCTTCTGTGTTGTGTAGGCTGGAGTGCAGCAGCACAATCATAGCTCACTGCAGCCTCCATCTCCCAGGCTCAAGTGATCCTCCTGCCTCAGCCTCCCAAGTAGCTGGAACCACAGGCGTGTGCCACCACGTCTGGCCAATTTTTTTTATTTTTAGTAGAGAAAGGGTCTTGCTGTGTTGCTCAGACTGGTCTCAAACTGAGCTCAAGTGATCCTCCCACCTCAGCCTCCCAAAGTGTTAGGATTACAAGACGCCTGGCCTCTAAAGAACTATTTTCAATAGGTAATGTATTACGTAGGTGTATATGTGATTATATTTCTTCTCTTACATTATTAGTAGTATATGATGCACGCTGTTACATTCACCTTCCCCCCCCCCCCCCATTACCACTGGACTTGGGAGATCCTTCCCTGAGTAATTGCCTCAGATCCATTGTATCTCTCTAGAGGCTGGCTGTTAACTTTCATAATTTTGTCTAGTATTTGTATGTCAGAGCCAGGATAGTGCAGAGCTTTGGAAAGTCCTGAGTTCAAGTGCTAGTTTTTTTTGTTTTTTTTTTTGTTTTTTTTGTTTTGAGACAGAGTCTCTCTGTCACCCACGCTGGAATATAGTGGCACTATCATAGCTCACTGCAGTCGCAAACTCCTGGGCTCAAGCCATCTTTTTGCCTCGACCTCCCAAAGCACTGGGATTACAGGCCTGAGCCAGCACGCCTGGCCTGAAGTCCTACTTTTATCAGATATTAGCTGTGAAACTTTGGGCACGTTCTGTAACCTGGCTGAGCTTTAGTTTTCTCATCTGTAAGATGATGACAATGATAACCTTATTTCCCTAGGGCTGGAACTCATAGTTTCTGCTTGAAATTTTCCATGCTGCCTCTACCCAAATCTCTTGTGATTTTCTTAGAGGCTCTATTTTAAGTTGAGAATGACAGTTTTCTTTCTGACTTGGAATATGTGGCTACACAAAGTTGGATAGTATATTTCCTTTTTGCATTTAATCGATAGACAAGCCAAGTGAAAGTTGGTTAGCAAAGGAGCATAGCTTCCCTGTGGAAAACCCAGGCCAGGTGGCCTAGAGCACAGAACTTTCACATGCTCCACTTGTTGTATTTGCTTGAGGGCTGTTTTTTTTTTTTTTTTTAAGTGTACAGTTTTTTGTTTTTTGTTTTGAAAGTATGTTATGCAGGTGGCATTTTATTTTCTTTCTTTTTTTTTCTTTTTTTCTTTTTTTGGGACAGAGTCTTGCGCTGTCACCCCAGACTGGAGTGCAGTGGCACGATCTCGACTCATTGCAACCTTCGCCTCCCAGGTTCAAGTGATTCTCGTGCCTCAGCCTCCCAAGTAGCTGGGATTACAGGCACCTGCCACTACACCCGGCTAATTTTTGTATTTTTTAAAGTAGAGATGGGGTTTCACCATGTGGGCCAGGCTGGTCTCAAACTCCTGACCTCTAGTGATCTGCTCGCTTCAGCCTCCCAAAGTGTTGGGATTACAGGCGTGAGTCACTGCTTCCCACCTAGTATTTTCTTTAGACTCATCATTTGTCTTTTCAGTGCCCCTTGCATAGTTTGTCCACCTGAGCTGCTGCTGCTATGAAAGCTGCCATGTGTGAGTGGTACACATCTAATTCCTCCACCCTCCCCCCAAAACAGTTATAGATCAGAGCATGGTTTTATAAGGTTTCCTTAGGCAAGGTGACTTGCTTTCTGTTGGAATGAGTTCTAATTCCTAGAGTTGTATCATGAGGCTTTAGGTTGATAGTTTGAGAGCCAGTACCCATTAAAAAGCTTCGAAAAAGCTTTTAGACCAGGCACAGTAACTCATTCCTGTAATCCCAGCACTTTGGGAGGTTGAGGCGGGAGAATTGCATGAACCCAGGTGTTGGAGACCAGCCTAGGCAACATGATGAGATGCCATCTCTAATAATAATAAAAATATTTTACTTAAAAAATACATAAATAAGTAAATACGTTGAAAAAGAAAGCTTTTGGCCTGGTTTTCTCTGTATAGCGCAAGCATTGATTTAATCTATAATGATAAAGAATAGTTGAGTGTCTGTGCTGGTAGGTAAATGCTTTATCTGTGATAACCCAGTTATTTCATTGTCTTGTAATTATATCATCATGACAGAGAAAGCCAGCTTAATTTTTTGGCCTCATGGATATAAAGACTCCATATCTTGCTGGAAACAGTGACTCACACATGTATAATCCCAGCACTTTGGGAGGCTGAGGCAGGAGGATTGCTTGAATCCAGGAGTTCATGACTAGCCTTGGCAACATAGGGATACCCCGTCTCTACCAAAAAAAAAAAAAAATTAGCCAGGTGTGGTGGGTGGTCCTCGTTACTCGGGAGCCTGAGGTGGGAGAGTACTCTGGGCTGGAAAATCGAGGCCGCTGTGAGTTTTGACTGCTCCACTTCACTCCAGCCTGGGTTACAGAGTGAGACCCTGCCTCAAAAGAAAAAGATTCCATATCTGTAAGGTGGGCATCAGAAAATTTTTTAGGGTCGCCGTGAGTTGACTTCATGTCTTTAATTAGTCCTATGCTTTTGTAAAGTAGTTTGCAGTACGTACCTCAGGCTATACTCTTCACTCTGGAAGCTCTTTGAAAAGTGTGTGAACTGCAGTTTGGCAGCACGTGATGACAGGAATTCATTAGAGCCTCTTTCTATGGGAAGAAGCAGATTGGTTTTCATTTTCTTAGGCCATAAGAAACCGCTTAGTGAGATTACCCTCAAAGAAGGTCAGAACCAGAACCTGATTTTTCAGATGTTGATAACGTGAGGTGTGTTGCAAGGAGCAGCCCCTAGTAGGCAAGGACTGGAACTGCTTGCCCAGATCACTGCTGGACTGTAAGGCCAATGTCTTTGTGGTTGGTAGTGAGTGCAAGTTTCTCAAAGTACATCGGCCCTACCTATAAACCTTAACGCCCCAAATGACCTCGGTCACCAAACCACTTCAGGGCTTTATTTTTATCCTATCCGTTTTGTTTCAATATGTGAGGTTGGTTGCTTTCCTCTAACAGAGCAGAGTTCTCTGGGGGGAAGAAACAAGAATGCCAGGGTGCTGTTGAGGCTGGTTAAACACCAAAACCACACTCTTCATCTTGCTGGGGTTGAGACGTGACATAAGCCATGCTGCAAACGCCAGCTTCCACGCTGAAGAAACCTCTCGGTAGTCACTTTGTTTATTTTTTGTGTGCTGTGTTTTTAGGCAAGTAAAATATAGAGGAATAAATGGTGTACCTTCCCATTCTGCTGTAGATAGAAATCTGATTTTAAGATTGGGCACTTGCTTAAAATCTACCATTTCCCAGCTTAAGGTTTTTCATCTTCCCCAAGAGTGTTGATGAGAACTCTCAAAACTCACCAGGTCTCAGGAAGCCGGATTACCAACATATCCTGTTCGCGTGCGTGTGTATATTCTGTGTTACCCACAGGCCACTTTCCACCCCACGTGACCTTTAGTTACCATCCGGAAAGTCAGGACCCAGATACCCGTCAGAATTTCCAGGCCTTGGTTTGGTTTAGACATTTTAGAAGATGTTAACAGCAATAATTGTAAAAAGACTTTGAGTGGCACGCGTGGTGAACAGAAAGTACCAGATCCTGAAGAGGGGGGAAAGGCATTTTTGTGCTCTTCCCAGTAACGTGTTTGAAAATGAACATTCAGAAGAAAACCTAAAGCACCTGAAAGGCACAGGGGAAGAGGATGAGGTGATTAGAAGCCTAGCACATGCACCAGTTCTTAGGTGGGAAGGCTAAATTCTGAAGCTCATTTTTCATTCTGTAAGATTGTTTGATGCATTATTGGTGTTGTTTATAGCACACTCCATCACATTTTATTTTAACCAGCATCTCTAAATTAATGTAAACAGACTAATGATTCAGGTAATACCCTGGAACAGGGATGGGCAAAATACTGCCAGAGGCCTGTGAGCTAAGAATGGTTTTTACATTCTTACATCAGGAGTTGTTCAAAAAGAGCCACACGTGACAGAGATGTATGTGGCCCGCAGAGCCTAAACTATTTTCTGTGACCTTTTACAGTAAAAATTTACCATTGCTCTAAAAGCTGGGAGAGGTGAATGCGGTTGAATGATAAGGTTCTTCTGTTAGGACATTGATTGTTAATAAGAGTGTTATCGCCTTTTGAGCAGACAATTCTTTTTTTTTTTTTTTTCCAAGATTTAGTCTCACGCTGTCACCCAGACTGGAGTGCAGTGGGGCGATCTCAGCTTGCTGCAACCTCCGCCTCCCGGGTTCAAGCGATTCTCCTGCCTCAGCCTCCCCAGGAGCTGGGACTACAGGCTCCCATCACCACGCCCTGCTAATTTTTGTATTTTTAAAAGAGATAGGGTTTCGCCATGTTGGCCAGGCTGGTCTTGAACTCCTGAGCTCGGGTGGTCAGCCTCTTAAAGTGCTGGGATTACAGGCATGAGCCACCGCGCCTGGCCGACAGTTCTTCATTATGCAGGTCTGACCTTGCAGGATGTTTAGCATTCCTGGCTTCACTCATTACATGCCAGTAATGACCCACATATACTTCCAAACATTTCCTGGGATGGGTGATAATAATCTGGTTGAGAACCATTACTTTTGAAGCTTGACAAGATCAAAAACACTTTGTTAAGGTTTACTCCTTCATTTCATCTCAGAGAACCTGACTTGGGATTTGGATTTTGATGGCCCAGGGATCAACAATAGTGAGAGAGAATTTGAGTAGCTAGTGGAATAGGGAGAGTTTTCTTTCAATAGAGTAGAATACAAAGTTTTAAGGCAATCTTTTTTTTTTTTTTTTTTTTTTTTTGAGACAAGGTTTCGCTCTGTCACACAGGCTGGAATGCAGTGGCACGATCTCGGCTCACTGCAACCTCCACCTCCCGGGCTCAAGCAATCCTCCCATCCCAGCCTCCTGAGTAACTACAGGCACACACCACCATGCCCAGCTAATTTTTGTATTTTCAGTAGAGATGGGGTTTCACCATGTTGGTCAGGCTGGTCTCAAACTCCTGGGGTCAAGCGATCCGCCTCCCAAAAGTGCTGAGATTATAGCTGTGAGTCACCATGTCTAGCCTAGGAAATCATTTAATGTTGTGTTTGTTGTTTGACACCTATTTTAAGAATTGAGATTGATTTGTGATTTATGAAAGGTTTGTTTTGATGTTGCTGGTGTTGTGAAAAGCACATTCCTCTCCATGTGAGAGATGGAGTAGCCATCTTTGGCCTTAATATCCAGATGATTTTGAGTTCTGTGGGAATCTGTATGGTGTACTTGAGGGACTTGTTCAAAGCCAATGTAAAGATGTAGTTTTGGCATCTCATGAATAACCTGATATCCCGACTTAAGCCAGAACTCTGGCATTAGAGATTTTTCCAGCTTGGGAGAGTTGACTGAGAAAAGTCGTCTTTTGGCTCCTTACCAAGTTAGACAAGGGAGCAATCAGCTGCTGAGTTCCAGCCAACTGGAGTGTACGTGAGGGGTACTATAAATCGTCCCTTAGGATCCAGCTCGTCGTCTGTGAAGAGCCTTCCAAAGAAGAATGAGACCTGTACCTTGGATCCCTGGTCAATCCGCAGCTGCTATAGGAAGGAATAGTGAGGTGATGTTACTGTGGGAGCGGCTCTCTTTATATAGTAACACACTGCCTGTTAAGTGGCATAAGAAGGCTGCACTACCCTTTTTGTTTTTCCTGCATTGCCTTTCTCACCAACTTCCTATATTGGTTTTTGTTTCTGACTGTTCTCTTGGGGAGCTGTATCCATAGTTTGATCATTCTGTAAAATCCCTCTTTGCTCTTAAAGGTTCCAGAATTTCATCTCTACCCACTTTTCACCATCTTAGATGTGATGTATTTGAGCTAAGAGAGAGAATATGAAATCGTTGTTTTCTTGGCTCATGATCCTTCCCCAGTCTGTGGACTGTTTGTTTGACTCCAGGGGGAAACTCCAGGTTTTTCCCCTCTTGGAAGCCTTTCACTTTAGTCATAAATATTTAGTATTGAAGCGAACTGCGCTCTTTTATTCTCCCTAGTGTGAGTGTATAGACTCTCTAGACCAGAAAGAATTTAAAATACTATCTGTACCCTCTGTCTTTCTGATGTTTGAGTTCCTATAAAATGTATTAACCACACATTTTTATTTTTAAGAGCTTAAGTGGTTTTTTGAGTTGTCTTCCATCTTCTGATCCAAAATTTATTGAGCATTTATTATAGAAATCACTAGGCACCTCTCCTACTACTGTTTTTTCCGTATCCTTCATGCCTAGAACCATCAGAGAGCTACGTAACTAGGTAACATTGGGTACTAGTAGTACTGCTTTTACTGGTTTGTACTTCAGTGTGTCATCAGCCTGTATGAAGATAAATAAAATAGAGACCTAGAGAAGCATTGCTGTTTGTGTTGCATGATGTCTTTGTGGAAGCCTATGGAAGAAATTTCTGCTCTTAGTAGAAAATGGGTTTCTTTAACCTCATGCACATTTGTAGATTGTTATTCATAATAACAAATTTGTGAATTTTTAACCCAGAATAATTCTCTATTTTAATTGTTCCAGAGGTTGTAGCCAAACTTCCTTTCGTAAGTGTAAAGGGTGTGCATCTGGGATCGTGACTTTACTGTTGGTGGCCTCTTTCTCTTTTTCTCTTTGGCTCCTCTTTCTTGTTTTTCATTTATTTTATCTTACAGTATAGTGTATACCTTTGTATCTTGCCTAAAATAAGTGGCTTCAAAGTTTTATATAGATATTTTTCTCTTTTCACTTGCCTGTTTTGCTGTAAAACCTCATCTGAGGCCAGCTAGTAGTCTCTGAGGAAATCAAGTTTTTCCCTGTCCCAATTCAGGTCATTTCCATAAATATTCATGGAGCACCTTTATATAGTAATTGTTAGTCTAGGTACTGCACATAGAAAGGTAAGTGATGTCAGTCCTTCCCTCAAAAACACAGTCTAGTAAGAAAAAAGGATATGTAAATAAATACTTGGAATAAAGTGTTATAAGTGTGATAATAGAAATATGTACACTGTACCGAGGTAAAAGATTAACTCAGGTGAACAGGTAGAATGACCTAGAAAGGTAATCTGTGAACTTAATTTTGAAGGTCAAAGAAGTGTTTTAGGTAGATGTGGTCAGCAGACTTTTCTGGCAGAAGGAACGACATAGATAAAAACATAGCATGGTTCGAAACCGCAAGGAATGGTTGCTTCTGAGACTCCCAGCCAAGATTCTATCATTAGAATGTCTTGGGCCATGGTATAGATGTCCACATTGATGCTGTCTAATCACTCAGTTGGAACTGAGGATTCATCACAATGTAAATTGATTTGAGCTTTTGATTTGGCTCAAGCTTAGAAGTGAATCCTTCAAATAGTTCTTTCTCTGCTTTATTTTATGTATTAGCAAAGGTTGACTCACTCTAAAGTCATGCCTTCCATCATTCTGGGAAGCTTTCTGAGCCAAGCCCAGCTTGGCTTAGGAATAAGTTATGCTTTGTGTTGTAATCATTGGCACTAAGTCCTATTCTTGACTTTCACACACACAGTAGGACTGCAGCTCCTGGTGTGTATGGGAAAGAGGAATTGCAATAATACTTGGTATGGGTTTACATTTTTCTGGGATGTTTTTTCTTGATAAAGATGCTAAAACCTTATTCTCGCTAATGAGATTTTGAGTTTACTTGTGCCACAAATCTCTGAGATGCTAGGTCCTAATTTGTCAAGCAAACTATGTTAACACATTTGACATTCTCTTCTGAGGAATTTCTTTGGCAGGTTTTCCTTTAGACTTCTGGACAGATCTATACAACTCTAAGACTTTTGAAATACTTGCAAGTGATATATGTCAAAAGGTTGAATAAGGCACTAATAGATGCCCTTGGTGCTCCTAGGAAGCTGTCACTTGTGGTCACTGCAGACCAGGAGTGAGATATTATGGATTGCATTCCTGAATTTCTTTTTGTTTGCAAGATTTCTTAATCTCTGTCCTTGTCTCTACATCCGTACAATGGGGATATAGCGTACACCATCAACGCGTCTGCTTTGTCCACCGAGTGGGAGCAGAAACTTGTTTATTATAGCACCAGTCATCGCATGTCTGCTGCCTCAGAGTTAGAATAATGGTGGGATTAGGACATATGGGGCAAAGGGTATTTATTGGCTGTGAAACAAACGCTTTTTGTGGAATAGTAGAAAAAGTTGTGGCAATTTAAAAAATTATCACAGAATTAAAAATAAATCTTAGAAAAATATATATTCACAGAAAAGTGCACATAACAAAGCCATACAAGTGATAAATTGTGACAATGTAAGCATACTTGTATAACCAGCAGTTTTTTACTTGTATCACTGTCATTCTTCTCTTCCTTTTTTTTCCCCCCTTAAATTTATTTTTTTTATTTTTTTTAATTTTTTTTTGAGACGGAGTCTTGCTCTGTCACCCAGGCTGGAGTGCAGTGGCCGGATCTCAGCTCACTGCAAGCTCCGCCTCCCGGGTTCACGCCATTCTCCTGCCTCAGCCTCCGGAGTAGCTGGGACTACAGGCGCCCGCCACCTCACCCGGCTAGTTTTTTGTATTTTTTTTAGTAGAGACGGGGTTTCACCATGTTAGCTAGGATGGTCTTGATCTTGTGACCTCGTGATCCGCCCGTCTCGGCCTCCCAAAGTGCTGGGATTACAGGCTTGAGCCACCGCGCCCGGCCTTAAATTTATTTTTGAGACGGAGTCTCGCCCTGTCGCCCAGGCTGGAGTGCAATGGCATGATCTCGTCTCACTGCAACCTCTGCCTCCCAGGTTCAGGTGATTCTCCTGCCTCAGCCTCCCGAGTAGCTGGGATTACAGGCGCCCACCACCACGCCTGGCTAATTTTTGTATTTTTGGTAGAGATGGGGTTTTGCCATTTTTGGCCAGGCTGATCTCGAACTCCTGACCTCAGGTGATCCACCCACCTCGGCCTCCCAAAGTGCAGGGATTACAAGCATGAGCCATCACACCCGGCCTCTTCCCTTGTAACTCTAAACTCAATTTTTTTTCTATACATTTAATGATAGCTGTAACAGAGCATTTTAAATAAATTAGGAAGAAGTTAATGCCCATGTTTTCCTTGCTTTCTGGATTCTTGTTAAGATTGATTTTCATTGTTGAGAGACAGAGAACAAAGAGAGAATTTGGAAGATAAAGAATTGGATCACAGATAAAAGGTTTGAAGGTGTTTGCTTTGATTTTTGAACTACAGAGTTTGGGTCTGGGAACCAGCACAGAAAAGATTTGATTGACAAAAAAACCAGCTGGAAGCAGGCCTTGCCTCCGGTCGCAGTGAAACTGAGTCTCACCAACAGTGCTGTGGTTTACAGCCTTCATCTCGAACCATCTGGCTGTTGCAGGGGAAGGTGACGTCACGGCCTGCCTACTCCTGGACATGCTTGGTTCGGCTCAGATGTGGAATCCCAGAAGTTTTGCACTGCCGTGTTTCTAGCCTTGCTTTTCGTGTCAAGGCGAATGTCAGACTGTAGCAGGCCATGTTGTTGTCTTTGTGTCATCCATTTGTATTCTCACAGTTTTCTTCTTTTTCTGCTGCTAGCTGCCAGGGAGGTCGAGTTGCCTCTGTTGATAAAGAGCAGATACAGACGTTCACATCCAAACCTGAATGGCCATTTTTAACTTGAAACACTTTTCCTGGGAGTTGATGCGCCAGAATCCTTCCCTTATTTGGTGCCTTGCTTAAATCCGAAGCTCGCACAAGGTAGCCAGAGCTCCCTGTGTGCTGGTTATTTGCTTTATGGTGCCCACAGCAGAGTGGTTTGTGAAACCGTCTTTGTGACCACATCTATCTTAAACTGAAGCTTCGTTCTCCTTTGGGTTCTTAGATTAGTTCGTGCTCCTCCCTTTCCTGAGAGATTCAGGGGTTTTCCTGTATTGTGTTAGGTAGAGAGAGGTTGTATTTTCAGATATTTTTCTGGACTGTGCACAGTCCAGAAATATTAGTGTATGAATGCACATATATTCCTTGAACTTTTTTTTTTTTCTTTTTTGAGACAGGGTCTCGCTGTGTCACCCAGGCTGGAGTGCAGTGGCACGATCTCGGCTCACTGTAGCCTCAACCTTCTGGGCTCAGGTCATCCTCCCACCTCAGCCTCCCGAGTAACTGGGACTACAGGCACCTGCCACCATAGCCGGCTAATTTTGTTTATTTTTTTGTAGAGATGAGGTCTCACTGTGTTGCCCAGGCTGGTCAAACTCCTGGGCCCAAGTGACCCCCTTACAGGCATAAGCTACTGTGCCTGTCCTTGAAGTACTCTTTGCTTATTCATCAGGCTCCTGTTGCTTTATTGCCGTGAAGAATAAACCTGTTCAGTTTTACAATTTTCTGTTTTCTCTCTTCTTACTGACATTATTTGAGGGTGCATGTTGTTACATGCTTCTGCCAACTTGCATGGTATTGTCTGGACTGGAAGTATTTATTTCCCGTAATCTCCAAGACTTCCCTGTTGGTTTGGCCTGGTGGTCTCTCGGTGAAAGACAGCTGAAACCAGTGGTGGGTTTTGCGTGGGGCTTTTGCTTTTGGTCTTTGTGTAAACATCTTCAGTGTCTGTCTTGGTTCTGCTAAAAAAGTTGCCTTTTGTTTGTTTTTGAGATGGAGTCTTGCTCTGTTGCTCAGGCTGGAGTGCAGTGGTGTGGTCTCTGCTCAGTGCAACTTCTGCCTCCCAGGTTCAAGCAATTCTCCCACCTCAGCCTCCCAACTAGCTGGGATTACAGGTGCATGTCACCATGCCCTGCTCATTTTTGTATTTTTAGTAGAAACGGGGTTTCACAGTGTTGGCCAGGCTGGTCTTAAACTCCTGACCTTAGGTGATCTGCCCATCTCAGCCTCCCAACGTGCTGGAATTACAGGTGTGAGCTACCGTGCTGGTTCCTTTTTTTGTTGTTGTTGTTGAGTTAGGGTCTTGCTCTGTCACTGAGGCTGGGAGTGCAATGGCGTGATCACAGCTCACTTCACCCTTCACCTCCTGGGCTCAAGCAGTCCTCCCATCTCAGCCCCTGGAGTAGCTGGGACCACAGGTGTGCATCACCACACCCAGCTAATTATTTTTTTGTAGAAACAAGGTCTCCCTGTGTTGCCCAGGCTGGTCTTAAATTCCTAGACTCAAGTGAGGTTGCCTTTGTTTTTGTTTTTGTTTTTTTCAGACAGAGTCTTACTCTGTTGCCCAGCCTGGAGTGCAGTGGTGCCGTCTTGGCTCACTGCAACCTCCGTTTCCCAGTTCAAACGATTCTCCTGCCTCAGTCTCCCCAGTAGCTGGGATTACAGGCATGTGTCACAACATCCAGCTAATTTTTTTGTATTTTTAGTAGAGATGGGCCTTCACCGTGTTGGCCAGGCTGGTCTCGAACTCCTGACCTCTGTTGATCTGCCCACCTCGGCCACCCAGAGTGCTGGGATTACAGGCGTGAGTCACTGCACCCAGCCAAGGTTGCCTTTTTTAAAAGGCGAAAAATAAAAGAGCTCAGTCTCTGGGCAAGTCAGTTAACCTGTGTGCTGTTTTCTATAAGGAAATGATAGTAGTACTAATCCTCACAGAATTGTTGTAAGGTTAACAGACGTAAAGTGCTTAGAATAGTGTGCTGCACACAGAAGATGCTATAGAAGATTTGACCATATATATATATATGTATATGTATATATTTTGTTTGTTTTGTTTTGTTTTTGTTTTTTTGAAATGGAGTCTTGCTCTGTCGCCAGGCTGGAGTGCAGTGGCGCGATCTCGGCTCACTGCAACTTCTGCCTCCCGGGTTCAAGCAATTCTTCTACCTCAGCCTCCCGAGTAGCTGGGACTACAGGTGCCCGCCACCACACCTGGCTAATTTTTGTATTTTTTGTAGAGATGGGGTTTCGCCATTTTGGTCAGGCTGGTCTCGAGCTCTTGACTTTGTGATCTGCCTGCCTTGGCCTCCCAAAGTGCTGGGATCACAGGCGTGAGCCACCGAGCCCAGCCAAAACCCTAAGTTTTCTAAACATCCAGAACAACCTTTACAAATACAGGTTTGCTCACGTCAGTTCCCTGCTGAAAACCCTTCCGTGGCTTTACCGAAGATCCCGTTCTTTAACAAGGACATGTCTGATGCGCCCTGCCTCCTCCTCCGGACTTTCTCTGACAGAATCAGTCATTTAGCCACGCCAGTCTACCATGTACCACTTTTGAGAACATTATACATGCTGTTCCCTTTGCTTAACACACATCAGGACATGACTCCCTCTCCTCTCCAAAACCAACTGTTTCTTCAGCCCTCCGTTTTCAACTCAAAGGTCTTTTCCTCTGAGAGGATATCTCGGATGTTGCTTCTGTGTATTTCCACAGCATCCTAGCCTTCCCCAGCCATGGCACGTCGTAACTGTCTGTGTTACCCACAAAGCAAGGATTATCTCTGCCTTGTTCACAGCTTGTGCACTGTGCTTTGTACGTAAAGTGTGCCCAGTAGGTTTTTGTTGAATGAATAAATGTACGGGTCCCTGTGTGAGGAAGTCTTCACCATCCCTCTTACGCTCTGTCAACCCGTTCGTTTATAAGATGGGTTTGATGGCTGAACACAGTGGCTCACGCTTGTAATCCCAGCACTTTGGGAGCCCGAAATGGGTGGATCACTTGAGGCCAGAAGTTCAAGACCAGCCTGGACAACATGGCAAAACCCCGTCTCTACTAAAAATACAAAAATTAGCAGGGCGTGGTGGCGCGCACCTGTAGTCCTAGCTGCTTGGGAAGCTGAGGCACGATTGTTGCTTGAACCCCAGAGGCGGAGGTTGCAGTGAGCTGGGATCGTGCCAGTGCACTCCAGCCTGGGCCACAGAGCAAGACTCTGTCTCAACAACAACAAAAAAAGATGGGTTTGAGCTTGTGTGTGTGCTCTTGGAAAACTCTTATCTGGTTGTCCACCTGATCACGCAGTGGGAGCTTCAGCCGTTTCCTCTTCTCTCTCACTTCCTGGAGTGCAGACACAGCGTGTCCCAGCTCCCCTACTATTTGGGTGGATGGGCATGAGAGTTCCCAGGCATGAGAGAGATGAGTCAGAAAGAAGAGTCATTCAGAAAGTAACCCAGTCAGAGCAACAGTGTTGCCCTTTGGCTGAACTTTCTTTCTCTTTTTCTGTGTACCTGGAGATGTTAAGCTGGTGGCACATTTGAGTTGGTTGTTACAGATTGTCACACCACAGCATAGGGATTCATAAATATTAATCTGGCACTTTCCTTTGATGGGGATGTTTTGGGAAATGTCCAGGAGCCCTCTGGCCTAAGTGAAGTGTCTGTTGGGCTTGGGTGTGTTCTGTTTCTACCCTGCAGGTGGAAACCTGGAGAGCCCCATGTATATTTCCCTGTAGCCTTTGGAGTGTGTGACTGTGTGAGAGCAGGAGTCTTGTTGCATTTGGTGTCACTTGTGCTATCATAGAATGGAATGGTGCTTACACAGAAGCTGGCAAGAAAAGTTGTATTTACTTAGAATTATGCATTGTGGGCTCTTAGCATTGGAAGAAATACTGAAAATTGGTGCTTCTCCTGTGGTGGTGAGAGGTGGGTGGATATGCGAATATTCTGGTGTGTGTGGGGGGGTTCCTTTAAAACCATACTCTTCATCGCTACCCATCTTCCCCTCTTAGCTCTTGAGAATCATGACTGTTTCCAGTTCATGTGTGTGGTAGCTCTGAGGTGCTGTGCAGGGAGAAACATCTTTTGAGACACCAGGGTTGTAGATTATTTAGCCCAGGTATCAGCAGCCTTTTTTTTTTCTGTAACGATCTGGATAGTAAATATTTTAGGCTACTTTGGGAGACCAAGGCAGGCGGATCATGAGGTCAGGAGATCAAGACCATCCTGGCCAACACAGTGAAACCCCATCTCTACTAAAAATAAATACAAAAAATTAGCCGGGCATGGTGGTGGGCGCCTGTAGTCCCAGCTACTCAGGAGGCTGAGGCAGGAGAATGGTGTGAATCCGGGAGGCGGAGCTTGCAGTGAGCCGAGATCGCGCCACTGCACTCCAGCCTGGGCAACAGAGCGAGACTCCATCTCAAAAAAAAAAAAAAAAAAAAAAAAAAGGCTTTGTGGGCCATGTGCCCTCTGCTGCAGCTACTCAGCTCTGCCTTTGTAGGGGGAAAGCAGCCACTGACAATGTGTAAACAAATGAGTGTGGCTGTGTTTCAACAGAATTTTATTTATGGAAACTGAAATTTATATTTCATGTAATTTTCATGTCATGAAATATTCTTTTTTTTTCAATCATTAAAAAATGTAAAAACCATTCTTAGCTCACGGGCTGTACAAAAACAGGTGGCAGGCTACATTTGACCCGTGGCCATAGTTTGCCAGCGTCTGATGTAGCCCAGTGGCTTCCAAATCTGGCGATCTTTCACAGTGACCTGGAGACCTTTAAAAATGTTGGTTCAAAGTGCCCCTCTCTCGTCCCTGAGGATTCTGATTCTGTAGGAGCGGGAAATCTGTATTTTTTATAAAAGCTGTTCCGGTGATAGACATACACTGAGGATTATGGAATTAGCAGTACTGATCTCACTCATTTAACTGTTGAAGAAACAGCCCTAGAAAATTGATGTGACTTGGTGATAATTAACAGCAAATAAATGGCATGACCAAAATTTGAACCCAGGTCTTCAACTCTTAAGATCAGCAGTCTCTGTCATATTCCTTCCCCCTAGTAAACACATGAGCAATAAATACAAAAGACGAACATATTTGTGGCTCCTTCTTTTCTTTTCTTTTCTTTTCTTTTTTTTTTTTTGAGACGGAGTCTTGCTCTGTCGCCAGGCTGGAGTGCAGTGGCACCATCTCGGCTCACTGCAGTCTCCACCTCCCAGGTTCAAGTGATTCTCCTGCCTCAGCCTCCTGAGTAGCTGGGACTATAGGCACACCCAGCTAGTTTTAGTGTTTTTAGTAGAGATGGGGTTTCACTGTTTTACAGCATGGTCTCTATCTCTTGACCTCGTGATCTACCCACCTCAGCCTCCCAAAGTGCTGGGAGTACAGGCGTGAGCCACCGTGCCTGGCCTCCTTTCTTTTTTTTTCTGTCTGTTTGTCTTTTTTTTTTTTTTTTTTTTTTTCTGAGACGGAGTTGCGCTCTTGTTGCCCAGGCTGGAGTGCAATGGTGTGAGCTCGGCTCACCGCAACCTCCGCCTCGTGGGTTCAAGCGATTCTCCTGCCTCAACCTCCCGAGTAGCTGGGATTACAGGCATGAGCCATCACGTCTGGCTAATTTTGTATTTTTAGTAGAGATGGAGTTTCTCCTAGTTGGTCAGGCTGGTCTCGAACTCCCGACCTCAGGTGATCCGCCCGCCTCGGCCTCCCAAAGTGCTGGGATTACAGGTGTGAGCCACTGTTCCCGGCCCCTTCTTTTCTTTATGTCTGGTGCCAGTTTCCGTTCTGAGAGCCAGCCAGGTACTCTGAGCTCGGCTGTCCCTCTGCTGGCTGGCTGGCTGGCTGTGTTTTCTGGAGCTGACTGCTGATTTAGCTCAATTTCCCTCAGTCGGCTGGCTTTAACTAGGAGAGAGAATGAAGTAACGAATTGCTTTAATATAAGAGGCAGCACTAAACTGCAGTGCAAAGTTAAGAGCCATTGTTTCAAGGGGTGCATTAGTTGGAAGAGGTAGTTTTAAAAGGCACATTTTACACTTAAATTCACATGTCTCAGATCTAGCCATCTTAAGTGGGACATCTGTATAGGAACTTGTGTTTAATTGAAGCTAATTGAGCTGTCATCCAGCCCTGAACAGTTCTGGAGTGGAGGAAGTAAAGGGTGAAGAACTGTTGCCATCCCGATTCTACCTCAGCCTCAGCGTGGCTCTTTGGTCCAAGTAAGGGACTTAAGGATTGATTTGCTTTATCTTCCTACAAGGCCTTTGAGTCATGCTATTTGGTTTTCCCATACTTTTTATTTACTTTTTTAAAATCTATATATCCTGGAAAGAGGAATGCTGAAAGTGCTAAGAATGAACCTCTTCTGTCTCTACTGAATGATTACCACATTACTGATAGGCTTCCACATTTCATGTACCAGGCCCCCCTTCCCTCTTTTTTTTTTTTTTTTTTTTTTTTAATTCTCATCTCATCTCTGTGACAGGAAAAATGACGGTAAGGAAACACAGTGCCTCCTGGAACCTTCACAGGCCTTGTCTCAGGTGTGGGAGCATAAATGGCCAGCGGGCAAGTTGTATGTTATTTATCCTTGTTCTTGGACTATAAGCTCCTTGGCAGTAGAGACCCTGTCTTGTTCGTTTGCTCCTGTACCCAGCATAGGAACGCGGGGATGAGGATGACGTGTGAACAACATTACCAGTGCGCCCACATCCTCCTCCGCCTTGTGATCTCAGTGCTTGAGAGAGACTGATAAGTGGGCTTTGATTGAATGCTATGAAAGTCCTGGCCATTTGACTAACAGGTACTCATGAAATTTGGTCTCCACCTATGTTGTCTCATATCTAAGAGGATAGATCCCTTTTCTAAAATGCAACCAAGTTTTGTTTTTTAAAAAATATATGGGGCCAGGACCAGTGACTCATGTCTGTAATCCCACTACTTTAGGAGGGTGAGGCAGAGGATCGCTTGAGCCCAAGAGTTTGAGACCAGCCTGGGCAATATAGTGAGACCCCGTTTCTACAAAAAATAAAAAACTAGCCAGGCGTGATTGTGTGCGCCTGTAGTCCCATCTACTCAGAAGGCTGAGGCGGGAGGATTGCTTGAGCCCAGGAGGTCTAGACCACAGTAAGCCTTGATTGTGCCACTGTACTCCAGTCTGGGTGACAGAGCGAGACCCTGTCTCAAAAAAAAAAGTATATAAAAATAGAAACATTCCATGCAGATAAGAGAATAATAATTTATGCCCCTCAAAATTACTTTAAAATGCACTTTGGAATTCCTTTAATACTGACTACCCTTACTATCCTTAAAATGATTCACTTTTCAGAACTTCCGTTTTTCACACAACTCTGTAAAAGCAGGAACCATTCTTTCGGAACTGAAGTTGGGCCTGTTTCAGAATCCCCTCCTCTTGCGTTGTTGTCTCTGAGCAGCTTTTCTCTCCTTCCTTGCTCCACAGGCACCAAGCCCTTAGACACAATTGTGAGGGATACTTTTCGAGGCTTGTGTAAAACATCTACTCCTCAGACTTCTTTAATTTATATTATTTCATTTCATCCTTTTAGTTCTGAGTTAGGTAATGTCAGTGGTAGAAATTCCATTTTACAGTCCAGGAACAATCCAAAATATTTTACTGACAATCCCACAGTTAATGACAGGACAGACTTTACTGTGTGTCCAGAGACCTACCCATCCATCTGCTGCCATTAGTGTCTCTTTGGGTTGAGCGCAGGAGTCCACAGTGAATTTGTTTTGGACTTGAACTAAGGAGACAGAAGACCCTTAGTAATGCTAACACTGCCTCTCAGGGATACACCCAAGGAGCATTTCTGTTTCAGTGAACAGTCCATAAATATGTAAGGAAAATGTGAACGCAGGTAAAGCCTCACAATTTGAGAAGTAACACCTATTTTCCATCTGAGCGAGAACCATCTAGATGTATTGTTAAAAATAAAAAAGTCTACCAGGCAAGGTGGCTCACGCCTGTAATCTGAGCACTTTGGGAAGCCACGGCTGGAGGATTGCTTAAAGCCAGGAGTTTGAGACCAGCCTGGGCAACAAAGTGAGAACCCTATCTCTACAAAAAATAAAAATAAATTAACCCTGTGCATGGGTATGTGCTTGTAATCTTAGCACTTTGGGGAGGCGAAGGCGAGAGATTGCTTTAGCCCAGGAGTCAGAGGCTGCAGTGACCCGTGATGTTGCCACTGCACTCCATGCGGGGTGACAGAGTGGGACACTGTCTCTAAAATAAATAATAAAAATTAAATAGCTGTAGAAATGGAAGTCAGTCCATGGTGATGTGTTAGAGAGGAAGGAGGAAGGAAGCTCAGACTAAGGCTTTTGTGACTGTGGATTTGGTGTCAGTTAAGAGTTCTCCAAAGTATCTGCCTCAGTGCTAGTTGACTTCATATTGTCTCTTGTAAATGTTGTTTAGGTCCGATTTGATCAATATGTAACAAATTCGCTCCCTCATGTCATACATCTTCTAGGATGTATCTGCATTTTTAGCTCCTTTCCTAATTGAAGTGTTATTGATGACAACAAAGAGAAAGTACGTTTAGCAGTGATGTTCAGGCTAAAAGTAAAGCAGTGGTTCTCATTAACTAAGGTTAGGGAGAATGTGTGTATAGTTTGAAAAAGTTATCTGAGATTTTCTTCACTCCCACTAGTTGAAAAGTAATGCATTGAAATTGACTTTTTGCAGTTAAAATATGGTAGTGGCAAGTATGGATTCAGGTAATTAGGTGGGCTTCATCTCCTCCACTAAGGGAAGGATCTTGGTGAAGTACACTAGAAGCACAGATGTTCCAAACCTCTTGGGGCTCTCATGTTAGTCCAGGCGGTGCTGTAGTTCAAACAGTATGAGTTTCCTACCTAATCAGGAAGGAAAACTTAAAAGCAAAACTTGAACGGCTTTTTAGTTGCTCTTATTCCCTCGTTAGCCCTTCATTGAATCAGCTCACCAGTTCTTTTCCTGAGATAGGTGTAGGATAAGAGAAAGAAAACTGGATTTGGAATCTGAAGACTTGGATTCAAGTTTTAACTCTGCCATTTACTAATGTAAAGTTGCTTAAATTTCTCAGTTGGCTTGGGGGATGGTATTTAGGCTTGAATGAATATTAGGCTTGAATGATGGTATTTAGGCTTGAATGATGGTATTTAGTATCTTTTGTTTTTTTTGTTTTTTTTGTTTTTTTTGAGATGGAGTCTCACTCTGTCTCCCAGGCTCCTGCCACCACACTCAGCTAATTTTTGTATTTTTAGTAGAGACGGGGTTTCACCATCTTGGCCAGGCTGGTCTCAAACTCCTGACCTCAATTGATCCACCTGCCATGGCCTCCCAAAGTGCTGGGATTCCAGGCCTGAGCCCTGCACCTGGTCTCTTCCATTCTGTTGATAGAGCCCAGTGTCCCTGGCCCTGACTCACCTTGCTGTATAGACAGGTTATCTTCAGTGAAATATTCTGAGCTTTTTATCTATAAATCAATGTTAAGCTAGTATTACCGATTAAGTGTAACTCATTTAAAGCAAAAATAGAGTGAACATTCTATGCAGAGTTTGATGTTGGTCATTGGTAAAGTGGGAATGTACCCCTTTTCCACACTTGGCTTCCGTATGAAATAGATGGAACTGCCATAGCTTGGTTGGTGTTCTGTTTTGCAAGAGGAGTAAACAGGGAGTTTTTCCTTTTGGGGCAGACTGCCCAGGGATACTGGACTCCTTGCCCTGACCACTGGGATCCTGGGGTCAAGATTCTTCACTTCTCTTCCTGGCTGGCTACAGAGCCCTGAAGATATTGCTTCTAGGAGACCAGGGAAGATGACAAGGAGGTTTAGTTTTTCGATTGTCTCTGCTTTCTTTGCATTTGAATTGAAATTTGTTTCCTTCCCTTGTTTTGCTGAGAAATCTTTTGGTTTTGATGGAAGTAGATTTTCTTTTTTTTTTTTTTTTGAGATGGAGTCTCACTCTGTTGCCCAGGCTGGAGTGCAGTGGCCGGATCTCAGCTCACTGCAAGCTCCGCCTCCCGGGTTCACGCCATTCTCCTGCCCCAGCCTCCCGAGTAGCTGGGACTACAGGCGCCCGCCACCTCGCTCGGCTAGTTTTTTGTATTTTTTAGTAGAGACGGGGTTTCACCGTGTTAGCCAGGATGGTCTCGATCTCCTGACCTCGTGATCCACCTGTCTCGGCCTCCCAAAGTGCTGGGATTACAGGCTTGAGCCACCACGCCCGGCCGGAAGTAGATTTTCTAGAACCTTGAACCACGATTGTAAATTGGGGGCTCATGGGCCAGATGTATCTGGCAAATGTGTTTTTTGGCTTCTTTAATGCTTATATTATTTTCATTAGTAGCCAACATGTAAAAGCCAGAGGATTTCACATAAAAATCCAGATTCAGTCAGGTGCAGTGACTCACACCTCTGTGATCCCAGCACTTTGGGAGGCTGAGGCAGGAGGATTGCTTGAGCCCACGATTTTGAGACCAGTCCGGGCAACATAGTGAGAACTCCAGTCTACAAAAAATTAAAAATTAGCCAGGTGTGGTGACACTACCTGTAGTCCCAGCTACTCAATAGGCTGAGGCAGGAGGATTGCTTGAGCCCAGGAGGTAGAGGTTGCAGTGAGCTGTGATCACACCACTGTACTCCAGCCTGGGCGACAGAGTGAGACCCTGTCTCAAAACAACAAAACAAGCTGGGTGCAGTGGCTCACACCTGTAATCCCAGTACTTTGGGAGGCCAAGGCAGGTGGATCCCTTGAGGCCAGGAGTTGGAGACCAGCCTGGCCGACATGGCAAAACCCTGTCTCTTCTAAAAATGCAAAAATTAGCTGGTTGTGGGGGTGCACGCCTGTAATCCCAGCTACTCGGGTGGCTGAGGCACGAGAATCACTTGAACTGGGAGGTGGAGGTTGCAGTGAGCTGAAATCATACCACTGCACTCCAGCCTGGGCGACAGAGCGAGATTCTGTCTCTAAAAACAAAAACAGGCCAGGTGCGGTGGCTCAAGCCTGTAATCCCAGCACTTTGGGAGGCCGAGACGGGCGGATCACGAGGTCAGGAGATCGAGACCATCCTGGCTAACACGGTGAAACCCCGTCTCTACTAAAAAATACCAAAAAAACTAGCCGGGCGTGGTGGCGGGCGCCTGTAGTCCCAGCTACTCGGGAGGCTGAGGCAGGAGAATGGCGTGAACCTGGGAGGCGGAGCCTGCAGTGAGCCGAGATCGCGCCACTGCACTCCAGCCTGGGCGACAGAGCAAGACTCCGTCTCAAAAAAAAAAAAAAAAAAAAAAAAAAAACCAAAAAAACAACCCAGATTGCAGTTTCCAGCTTGGGCCCACATAGAGGATTTGGCTAAAACTGGGGTGGAATAGTCATAGGTTGCTACTGTCTCCATCAGCATACTTCATGCTTAGCCCTGCAGACACTTGAATTTGCAGCTCCAGACATAGAACATGAACTCTAGTTTTTAAAGCTGGCGAAGTACAATTTGATGAGTTAGTGGTGGGTTACCTTGCTCTTGGTTATCAAAAAAGAGTCCTGCTTTCCTAGCTAAGAAGGTAGAAAAATAACTCAAATAGAACCAGGGACTTCACTAGTATCCTCGCTCCTGTAAGAGTTTCATTTCCATGATTATGGAGCCAGGGTGGCTCCTAGATCCTCAGAGAGCTGTGGGCATCTTTCTTTACATCCTGCTTATTCAGATTCACCACCTCATCCCCTGCACACAGGTGCCACTGCCGGCAGAGGGTGCTGTCTGCTCACTGAGCCTGCTGTCATCTTGGCTCAGCTGAGCGGCAGCTGTTGGGCATGTGCCCTGGGTCTGTGAGAGTTTGGGCATGTCCATTTGGTTCCCATCCCTAGTGCCCACCCCTTAGACCCTGGCCAGGTTATTGTGTCACTGGGGACTCTGTTCAGTAACAGGAAACTGGGGAAAGTTTAATTGTTTTCTCCTCTCCCTTTTTCCCATGCAGCTGAACAAAAGGTTCATCCTCAGTTTTCTCCATGCCCATGGGAAGCTGTTTACCCGGATTGGGTAAGTGTGCAGGATGTTTATTTTATTTTCCTACATTACAAGTCATTTTGGAATTTAATATTGTTAGCAACTGGACTGTGTTTGTAACTGAGGGCACAGGGTGTGAATTCTTAGAGGCCTCCACCTTCTCTTCTCTTCCCTTCATCTTCTGTCCTACTGTGCTCATGAAATTTGGGAAATATTACTCTCTATCTCTCTTGTTTCTTCTTTCTCTACCTTTACTAAAACCCTTCTTTAAATACAATCTTGTCCCAGCCCCCACCCCAGTCCCTCTGGGTTTCTCTTGCCTCTGCCTTCCAGCTCAGTCTCCAGTGAATGCCTCAAGGCAGTCGTGCTAAATCCCTGGGTACAGCTGTCAGGGGGTCCTCTTTGGGAAGAATACTGTCCACTAATTTTCCATCAAAAATAAGAGTAACATTTTCGCTCTATGTCCTTCTGACCCATATCCTTTCCTCCTGTGCTCAGTTTCCTGTGCCATATTGCTGATCTCATTAAATACCAAGCCTCTTACAGTTTCATCATTCACCATGGATTTCCATAGACATCTCAGGGAAGGTGGTATGTGCAAAACCAACACTTGACTGCTTAAATTCCTGGAGACAGATCGAGTTTTGAGTATTCCTTTATTCCTTGGGTGGATCCGAGTTCTTCCTCACTGTGTAAAACTAGTGATCCTACGCCCAACATAATGCCTACACACCAGAGCAGATGGATGCCTGGAGCCTCTTTAGTACAGGATCTCCCTGAGTGTAGGAGAGTGAGGAGCGGAGTAGGTGGCAGTGCCCCCAGACCAGTCTTCCCTTCGACCCGTCTTCCGCTAGACCAGTCTTCTACTGGATTCTAATATTTTCTGAGTTGGAAGTTGTATTATGAGCTGCCCTTTGGGGTGATTTGTTTTGAATTATAGATACCCCAGTTATTGTCAGTGTTTCCCTTTCACTTCCCGTCATAACTTCGTAAGTTTATCTGTAATTCTCTAGAAGACTTTCTTTTTTTTTTTTTTTTGAGACAGAGACTTGCTCTGTTGCTCAGGCTGGAGTGCAGTGGAGTGATCTCAGCTCACTGCAACCTCTGCCCTCTGGGTTCAAGTGATTCTCCTGCCTCAGCCCGCCGAGTAGCTGGGATTACAGGCGTGCACCGCCACGCCCAGCTAATTTTTGCCTTTTTAGTAGAGGTGGGGTTTCACCATATTGACCAGGCTGGTCTTGAACTCCTGACCTCATGTGATCCACCTGCGTCGGCCTCCTAAAGTGCTGGGATTACAGGCGTGAGCCACCGCTCCCAGCCTAGAAGGCTCTCTTAGTGGAGGTAGGGGCTATGTCACTTTCCACATACTGTTGTAGGTAACTTTTTTGAGAAGTGGAAAGGCTTGGTTCCACTGGAAGAAACTGCTCCACGGGCAGTGGACTAGAAAGTGTGCTTATTACATATTCATTCAGTATCGACCTGGGTAAGATTGATAGTGATGGTCATTGCAAGCATAGTTCGGATTTCAAAATGACTTGGGAAAATTGGAAAAGGTACTAGTAGATGGATCTCTGTCTGTAGACATAACAGGTGGAGATATTCACTTAGGCAAAGTAAACTAGATGCATCACTGGTCCCATCTCCTGCCTCCCAACTCCGCTGTCCTGCCACTGCCACCAGTTCAAGTTCCACTCTGGCAGTTTTTGCCTCACTGTTGTATTCCTAGAGCCTGGCATGTAGTATTTGTTGTATAAATGAATGAATTATAAAAAACGGATGGATTGCCAAGCACTGCAGAGAAACATATAGTATTCTAGTAGGTTACTGTAGACCCAAGACAGTCACTAGTGAGTAATGTAAGGCTGTAGTTACAAGGTGGAAGTTACTTACATTTTTAAGATGATATCGGAATCATCTTAAAAATAACACATCAGAGTAGGAAATACCTTTGTGCTACTCTTAAAGTAACAGTTGATGGTACTCCTGCTTTTTATTTATTCTTTTTTTTTTTTTTTGAGAGAGAGAGAGCCTGTGTGTGTTACCCGGCTGTAGTGCCATGGCTATTCACAGACATGATCATACCACACTATAGCCTTGAACTCCTGGCTCAGCCTCCCGTGTCACTGGGACTACATGCTCCACCACGACAACTGGCTTATTTATCTTCTTTTTTTTTTTTTTTTTGAGATGGAGTCTCGCTCTGTCGCCCAGGCTGAAGTGCATTGGTGTGATCTCGGCTCACTGCAGGCTCCGCCTCCCGGGTTTACACCATTCTCCTGCCTCAGCCTCCAGCGTAGCTGGGACTACAGGCGCCCACCACCACACCCGGCTAATTTTTTTTTTTTTTTTTGGTATCTTCAGTAGAGATGGGGTTTCACCGTGTTAGCCAGGATGGTCTCGATCTCCTGACCTCGTGATCTGCCTGCCTCAGCCTCCCAGAGTGCTGGGATTACAGGCATGAGCCACCGCGCCCGGCCTGTTTATCTTTTATAGTTCTCGTTTTTTCATCTTTCTCTCCTTTACTACTTTTCACTCAGTGTTTTCTTTCCTTTTTTCCTTGGCCTATGTTTGTTCTTTAAATTTTCCTCTACCATGTTGCCCTAAGTCGAGATTTCTCAACCCTTGGCACTGTCGACGTTTTGAGCCAGGTGACTCTGTTGTGAGGGGTGTCCTGTGCGTTGTAGGATACTTAGCAGCGTCCCTGGCTTCTTTCCACTACGTACCAGTAGCACACTCCCCCACCAAATGTGATGATTCAAAATATCTCCAGATATTGCCGAACGTTCCCTGGGAGACAAAATTGCCCCTCGTTGAAAATCACTACTCTAGATATTTCTTGCCCTGTTAGAGACTTTTGGGACTAAAAAAGTTATAAATCTTGGTGCAGAATGTAGGAACATTTAGGGTATATTTTTATCAGCTTATGCAGTAGTTACACCCTGATTTCCCCTCCACTTCTAAAATTCTTATATTTCAGCACATATTTTGGAATAAGTTTGGGAAAGGACCACAGTAATGATTAAAAAGCCAGATAATGACTGGGCGCAATGGCTTACACCTATAATCCTATAGCATTTTGAGACGCCAAGGTGGGAGAATCACTTGAGCCCAGGAGTTCAAGACCAGCCTGGGCAACATAGGGAGAAGACTCCATCTCTCTTTTTAATGGATATAATAGAGAATTTTTTTTTAAAGCCAGAAAATGAGATCTGAAAGGAAAAATTAATTTTAAAAAACATTAAGGTAAAAAATATTTATTTAGAGGCAACTGTAGGGTGCCTACATGCTTAAATATAAAAGGGTCCTAACAGGATAGTCTTGATTTTTATGGAATGACAGTAAGGGAAATTGGCTTCTGTTGTAGCTGGAGAGATTTGGGTTAGGTGTAAGAAAATTTCACAGAAGGGAAGATGGTTGAGAATTTTCTTTTTTGGAGGCTTTTAAAAATGAATAGATTATCTCATTTGTCTGAGGTGGTTTACTGTGTTCCAGGTTATTTTTCAGGATCTCTTTTATTCCTGCCTATAACATATTCTGTAGTCAAAAAGGTAAAGCCAGCCCAGTTTCACCTTCATGAGAAATGACTTACGGTAGTTTTCATTGAGGAAAATGTATGTCAATTCTAGGCACTGCATTCCCTCTATGGGTTTCCTCTTATTCTGTCCTGAAGGTAAAATAAAATTGAGCCCCATCTTTATTCTGGAAGGCAGAAACAGAAATAACATTTCTATTGCAGGGAGAAAGGTATAGACGTCTGTAAGACTAGGAAAGCAATGATCCCAAGCCACACACAACATCGTGGACTGTTGCCTAATTACCAAGAAGATGTGAAATGTGGGCGGTGTTGAGAACGAATTAAGAGTGAGGAGATTGTAATGGGGAGCAGCTGAAGGCACATCACTCTCCCGCCTGCCTTTTCAGAAAAGCCCCGACGCTGTGCTTCCGGGCATGGTCTGCTCTATGCCTGGTGCTCCACAGTGCATCAGCATAGACTCGAATGCCTACTATGTGCAAGATAAGTCTCTCAACTCCCAGCACTAGCTGACCAGAGGTTCAGAGCTTTAGAGGAAATACTCAGTGCCAAAAAGAGTTTGTTTTTCACTGCTTACTAGTTACAAGATCTTGAGAGTAAACAAGTCAAAGCTGCTGTGGGCTTCAACTAACCTGATCAATGGTTTAAAGAGATGATCTCTGAGGTCCATTCCAGTCCTTATGTTCTGTAGCACTATGATTTGTTTTTTTTCTCATTTCCACCCTGTCACATGGCTTAATTTTTTGGTTTTGTTCTTTTGCTCCTGGGTTTTTGCTATCTTGCTCGGTTTTTAAAAATTAAGAGGTTGAAAAAAACTAACCTGGATTGTTTTCTGCAGAGAATGTTGTCTAGCCCAGCTGTGTTCCTCAGCATCTGAGGGCTGAGTCCTGCTCGGTTAGTCACCGTCTGAGTCAGTCCTGGGCCTAGGTCCCGGTGTTGTCTGAAAGATTCGTTTCTTGAAACTGCCATTCAAATGAAACAAGGTGTCCCTAGAGATCACTTCACAAGGCACCACTTTTGTCCGTGAAACACACGGCCCGAAAACGATGGTATCTTCTGAGGTTTTAAAGGATAGGGACAGAGTCATCTCGGATTCAGGAGAAGGACTCAGTCGGGGTGCCATATGGTTCCTGACAGACTCTTTCCTGGTGAGAGGCAGATCACACCTGTGCTCGGACTCCAGTGAGAGAGGTTAGGAAGCTGCAGCCTCTAGGCTCTGAATTTGTGACAGATAGTATGCTTTTGCTTCCTATTAGCCTTGATCATAGTTACCACTTTAGTTTTTACTTGCTTGCCTAGTCATGCTATTTGCATAGCTTTAAAGTCTCTTGGAATTCAAAGACTGATGTATTTATTTTGTACTTTTAATTTTTAAAAACATAATGTTTGTGCCTGATTCATTTTTTAAGTTAACAAATGTTCTTAAACACAAAAGTAAGATGTATTCATTATGGGATAAATCTTTTCTTTCTTTACAGTGCTCTTTGTAAAGTATTTAGAAAACTCAGCAAAGAAGAACAAATAAAAAATTACCCATATTTCTACCACCTAGAGAAAACACTGTTAAAATTTTTTCAATTTTTTCTACATATCACATACATACTTTTAAAAATTGCTTTATAACTATTTTTTAAAATATATTTTGAAGTTTCTCTCACATGATTAAAAATGTGATACAACTTTAAAAACTAGTATTCAGTTGTATGCATTTGCATCTTAATCATCTATTGTTGGGCGCTTTCGATTGCTTCCAATTTTTGGCAATTACAAATGACCACTTTTTATAAGTTTTCTCTGTTGCTTCTCTTCCTACTTTATTGCTGCGACTGCTGTTTCTTCTTAGATATAATTTTATAATTATTACATAAATATTATCCAGAAATCCTTAAAAAAGTACAACATTAAAACTAAGACTAAAATTTCTTTTAACTCTGTGTCCTCCAAAAAGATAGCACTAGACATTAGGGCGTGTATTCTTCCAGACCTTTCATTGCCTTTACCTGCTTACTTACATATGTGTCCATCAGACTTACTTACATATGTGTCCATCGGTAAGTGTAATTTTCTGTCTGTAATGCAGGGTGAAGCAAAGATGATTTCTCAAAGAGAAAGACATAAAACTACTTACAGGTAGTTTGAGGCCAGAATTAGATAGCATTTTGGTTACAAAACTGGAAACCAGAAACCACCTACTGAGCCCCGAGGAGGGTTCCTCTCTCTCTGTGTGTGCCTCCCGTGGTTACTGCTGAACAAGGCTGGTTTTGCATGAGTAGATCCACCTTCCCTCGCATCTCACATTTGAAGTTACTCTAACTTATATCCTTCTGCTTTCAGTTTTTTCTTTTGTTTTAATCATGTTGAATTAGTTGACAGGCAAAGGGAGAATTTTTTTAAAAAAACTTTTTATAAAAAGGAAATGTGGACAGTTTGACCTGGTGCTCGTTCAAGACTTCAGTCTGACCCAGAGAGTGTTAATGGATCTGTTTCAATTCCTACCCCAGGGAAGAGGCTTCCTCAGACACAGCTTCGAAGCAAAACTGTCCCACGTGACACTTCTGTCCTGTCGTTCTGTGCTGGCTCTCTACCGCCTTTCAACACGGAGACACATGGCTCTGAAACTTGCCCAGCGTGGCTGCTTTTCAAGCAGAGTGAACGCTGCTATTCTCGTAACGAGAAGTGCTAGCCCCCCTCCCCACCTCTGACCAGAAAGAGTACTGCACAGTGTCAGGATTTAAAATGAAACCTTTGTTATAGCCCATGGGGAAAAATGGATCTAGTCCAGCCCCAAACATATCACTCTCTGCCATTCCACATCTTCCAAGAGTTTTAACGGCTCTGACATTTTTTAGAGGGAAAAAAAAAGAGTTTTGTTTTGTTTTGGAGGGGTGGGTACTTGAAATGGCATGTGGAGAAAAAAAGCAAATGCATGGCATCTTTTGTGCCAATGAAAATGAGGACAGCTCAGCAGAGAGGAGAACTGGAATGTAAACTGTAATTGACCCATAACTGTGGCACGACTTCTGGGCACCAGGGGGTCAGTAATAGGAGTTGCCATCCAAGAGCAAGGAGCGAAGATTGCCAAGATTCCAGAAAACCTGGAGTTTTGTAATCTGGGGAGTGCGCTACTCAATCGGGAAGGGCCAGGATGGGTGAAGCTAGAAGCACCTTCCTCTAGAACTTGAGACTGGTTTCTATCTTTTGAGAAGGATTACCTTCCTTGTGGCTTTTCAGAAGCTATTTATTAATCCAACCTGGAGCTTTTCCCCAACCCCACAAGTATGCCACAAGCAGCTTGTTTATTTGGGGTCTGGGGGACATGGTAAAAAATACTTTGGTGACCACGAATTGTTCGGCATAGCCCTAAGGCCTGCGTGCCTGGTTACTCTCTCAAGCACCAAGCTTGAACTTGCTTTTTCTTTCTGAAGACTTCAGCTGTGGTTTGTTTCTGTTGCCAAAGAAGCTCCAGGCATGCACCGCTGTTTGGGATCCAGTGGCCACAGTTGGCAAGGAGTGATTTGAATGACCTCTCCTTAGGAGCCCTAGGTCACTGGCTAGATTTCTGCCTCCCTGCGTTACAGCCTCTTCCTGTATTGGGAGTGGCACTTGGCCAGGGCATTATATTTCCACTGGCCTGAAAACATACAGACCCCGATGAACAGAGGCTTGTGAGAGGGAGGACGACGGCAACACAGGAAGAACTGAGACAGATGACTGGGGGCCTCTAGGTCTAGGCATTCTTCAAGGGGAAATTTGGGATCCTCAGGTGGAACAGTCAGTATGATAGTACCTCAGAAGACAACAGCAGAACTATGTCTGGTTACCTAAAGTAAACCCTTGAGTAAAAAATCTTTAGGCCGGGCGCAGTGGCTCATGCCTGTAATCCGAGCACTTGGGAGGCCGAGGCAGGTGGGTCACTTGAGGTCAGGAGTTCGAGACCAGCCTGGCCTACGTGGTGAAACCCCCGTCTCTACTAAAAATAGAAACATTAGCCGGGCATGGTGGCACACACCTGTAGTCACAGCCCCTCAGGAGGCTGAGGCAGGAGAATTGCTTGAACCTGGGAGGCAGAGGTTGCAGTGAGCTGAGATTGGGTGAAAAGAGCGAAACTCTGTCTGAAAAAAAGAAAAAAAAATTTTTTTTTAAGATTCATGTTACTCTTTTAATTGAATTCAGTTTCATACCAGAGAGTTTAGGGACTATGAAGGTTTTAGGAAATTTGTTGAGTATTTAGAAAAGCTGATGGTTTCAGAGAGAAACTTTGATATCAGCTTGAATGCAGTTATTGCCAGGGGTGAGGAAATAGCATACCAAAGCATAATCACTCATAGTGATTTATCCAAAACTTGAGTTGTTTCCATCTCTGAACCCTGAAAACTCCTTTATCTTGAATTTGTTCAAAATTACAGGATTCCGGGAAGGTTTGTGAAAATAGCACAGAAATGTCCTAGGCAGTAGTTGTCTGGTGTGTGTGTGTGTGTGTGTGTGTGTGTGTGTGTGTGTGTGAGTGAGAGAGAGAGGGAGAAAAAGAGAGACTGAAAGAGAGCATTGCCTCACCGATGGGTTTGCTGTATCTGCAGGATGGAGACATTCCCTGCAGTGGCTGAAAAGGTCCTCAGGGAGTTCCAGGTGTTACTGCAGCACAGCCCCTCTCCCCTTGGAAGTACCCGCATGCTGCAGCTTATGACCATCAATATGTTTGCGGTCCACAACTCCCAGCTGAAAGGTAAGGAATGTTTAGTTTCTTCATCTAGAATATAGACAGATAGAGATTAATGTAGCTTCTTTCTACCATACCTACCTCCCCCCACCCCACCCCAGAACACACACACCCTCCCCTTCCTACCATTGTCTCAGATATTGAGTTTACTTTGAAATCTATATGACTCTCCAGTGCTTGGGTGGGATGGAAGGAGGGAATCATGGGTATAGAGCTTAGTTTGCAAATGCAGAGATGCTGTTGCACATCTGGCCGCACAAAAGGCAGCAGCAAGGCCTCTTGAAGGCTGCAGACCCAGAGACTCTCCCAAGGGAGAGGCATTGCTGAGATATTTCATTGCAGAGACCATACGCTTGGCAGGGATTGGGAATAGCTGTTTCTGGACTCATGTACCCTGTTTGTTCAATATGGAAAAGTCTAGTTCCCTATGGGATATCCCTAGTGGGAGCCTGCCAGGGAGTAAGAACCAAAAATTGATGAGCTTTGGTGATTCAAATCTGGAAGCACAAAAACCACCAGGCCCAGAATTTGGCTGGTATACCAGTGTGCATTCTGAAATGTTTTTCTGAATGTGTTGGGGTTTTTTTCATAGGGGGTCAGGTGGGTGTGGAAGTAGAGGGGAGAAGGGCAGATTGGCAGGGTTTTAAATGCTTTGATGACCAGGTCAGGGTCAAAGGATGTTACCAGGATTTCTTCCCTTCCCTTCCGTTCCCTTCATTTCACTTAGGTAAGGATGATATGGTATGACTTGATGGAATTATGTAGCACAGGGATGGCATTATTTTCTGTGTTTATTTGCAGGGGTGATTTGGTCCATGCTGGCAAGGAATCATTTCAGAACAGTGACAGAGAGCGTTTGGTCTCAGGGCAAGAAATGCCAGGAAGTGGGAATTGGCCCATAGAGACCCTGCTGTAAAACAGACCTGGTGTTTCTTGACAGAGTGCCGCTGGGTCTCTTGTTGCCCCTTTTCATAGCACTTTCTCTCACCATGAAGTCGGTTTATTTATCTCCCTGTTTGTACTTACGGGTTATGCTTCACTTGCTTGTGGTGGGGGAGTGAGTATGCCACACTTTGCCTTGAAATGGAAATGTGGGTCTTTCTGGGGCTAGGCAAGGTCCTCTCAGAGTGTGTCTGGGTTCTCAGTCACTTCTGAATCCTAGAGGATTTCCTCATCTCGTGCTGCCTGCTACAGCGTTTACAATTTCCAGCAGAAAGCAAGATCGGGGACTTAGATGCCTTTTTGAACTTGGCTAATTTTTCCTGAGATGGCTATTTGGGTAAATGGCCCTGAGGAAGCATCGGGTCCTAAGTGACAGCACTGGTTTTCAGGGAGAAGAGAAGAAAATTTGTAAAGTGCTGTGCTGGTGAGGCCCAAAGGGGAGGGACGGTCTGCACCAAGTAGGAAGCCCACTTGACTCTGGAAATGGGCCATGAGGTGCCCTCCCGTTCATCTTCCTCCCCAGGTGCCCTCCCGTTCACCTTCCTCCCGAGGTGTCCTCCTGTTCATCTTCCTCCCCAGGTGCCCTCCTGTTCTCCTTCCTCCTGATGTGTCCTCCTGTTCATCTTCCTCCTGAAGTGTCCTCCTGTTCATCTTTCTCCCGAGGTGTCCTCCTGTTCATCTTCCTCCCGAGGTGCCCTTCTTTTGATCTTCCTCTCGAGGTGCCCTCCTGTTCTCCTTCCTCCTGAGGTGCCCTCTTGTTTATCTTCCTCCTGAGGTGCTCTGTTCATCTTCCCATCTCCACTAAAAACAACCCACAGAGTTCAGTGAGCTGCCTGTCTCAGAGCTGTAGCCTCAGCCAAGACATTGTTCCTGCACCAAATGACCTGTGGCTTCTTTAGGTGTGAATGTGAAGGACCTGCAGCCCTTGCCCATGAAGCATCTGTTTTCAGCAGCTTCTATTCCGTGGAAAGGAATACCTTGGCCTTTTAATAGGCCATCAGTGAGTCTTTTTCTTGTAGCTGTTGTTAAGAAAAGGTTAAGAAAATAAGGGTAGGCCGAGTGCTGTGGCTTACGCCTGTAATCTCAGCGCTTTTGGAGGCCAAGGCAGGCATATCACCTGAGGTCAGGAGTTTGAGACCAGCCTGGCCAACATGGCGAAACCCTGTCTATACTAAAAATACAAAAAATTAGCTGGGCTTGGTGATGGGGACCTGTAATCCCAGCTTCTCAGGAGGCTGAGGCAGGAGAATTGCTTGAACTTGGGAGATGGAGGTTGCAGTGAACGGAGATTGCAAACTGTACTGCAGCCTGGGCAGGCAGAGCAAGGCTCCATCTCAAAAATAATAATAATAATAATAATTAAGAATTAAAAATTAAAAAAAAAAAGAAAATATGGGTAAAAGGAAGGTAAGATGGTGAGTACAGGGAAAGAAATTGGTTGTCCCCTGATTTGAGGCCAAGGTACTTTTTCTAGGACTCTTCCATGGTGGGTCATAATGAGCACCCTCTAGCCAGGAGAGACATGTACAAATAAAGCCCGTACTTGAGACCCTACTCTTCGTTACTGGTCTGCTCCTGACTCTCACCTCATTGTTACCTCGATGAGGTAATTGGGGCCAAGAAGAGTATGAGTTGAGGTGGTCAGAGGCTCCAAGGTGTTTCAAGGAGAAACGGCCCAGGCCACAGGATATAACACTCAGCGAGGACAGAGAGCTCTGTGGACGTGTTGCCAACTACCCGGTGTGCAGCTGAGGCGGCCATCCAGACCCCACTGTGTGGGCTGCCGTTGGGAGAGGGGCGAGCAGAGTCTAGACCCCACTGTGTGGGCTGCCATTGGGACAGGGGCAAGCGGAGTGCTCAGCAGGGCTGGCTGGTGGGAAGATGCACTTTTCCATTTCCCAGCACATGAGTCATCATCCTTGGTCCTCTGTGCTGTGCTTGCCTGGACAGTGGCAATAAGGGGGTGTTGTGGCTGAGTAGCAGCATCTGTGCTGGGGGTGGAGAAGGAAGGGGGTTGGGGAGAGGGTAAAGATTTAAATCCTTCACTAATCAGCAGCAGTTTGAATCACATTTTTATGAGTAAGGAAGTGATAAATCAGCCCTGCGTGTTCAACCCCCAAGTCCCGTCAGCCAGTGCCCTTCTAAAGGTTTCTCCCCTGGCCAGTCTGCACGCTGTCAGAGTTGCCACCCACCCTCAGGGCCCTGGCTGCCTGAAACCAGGAAGCAAGAGCCTGATGCTGCCTTGCCCTCCCAGGTGCTGGGGTCTGTGGTGAATTGGCAGTCGCTGCAAGCTACAGAACATCTGGGCCATCATTTTTCTTTCCGTTCCTTCTTGGACATGTCCTTCTGGGTGGGTGTTCGCACATGTCAGTTTCTGGACTCTGTGGAGGAGGAGCATTCCAGCCTGAAGCAGAAGTGATCTTGTGGCCCACCAGGCAGCTGAGATCCTCGCAGTCTCTACCTGAGTCTTCCCTGTAGATGTGGTGCCTAAGGAGTATGATTTGGAGAGCCACAGGGAGCAGATTCCTTTCTTTAAAAGTGTGTCCCTTGCTGATGCCTCTAATGCTGTCGTGAATCCTTTGTTTTTGTGTGTTCAGCGCCACCCTTGTATAACTATCTTCTTTTCACACTATCAGTAATCCAGGATGGAAATCATATTGTTGCTAACATTTTACTGTGATTACTTTTCAAGTGTGTAGAAAAGCTTTGGACACTGCAGAAGGCAAAATGAAAGGAAAAGTTTCAGTGGTGGTGAGAGAATGGCATCTTTGCCTTTCCCTAGGTTATGGTTTTCCCAGGAGCCCACTCCGCTCTTGGGCGCAGAGGATGTGAGGCCAGATTTGCCCCCCTTCCTACAGGGCGAAATAAGTTGAGTAATGCCACATGATTTAGCCAACTAAACTTTCCAGTTACAGCAGTGGTCTTAAAACTCATGGGTTCACGGGTGTTGGTGGAGAGACCTTGATCTGCTCTCGGATGGGCCCTATGCAGAGTCCTACGTCAGTGGATACGGAATTCTAGAATCCTCATACTGCACACTCAGGTAGTTGGGGATAGATAAATTTGAGGGATGGGACAAGGGACATTTGAGGGCCTTGGCTTAGGGCCTGGTATTTATTCGGCATTCAGTAAGCATTTGCTGAGTGTAGGGGTGAGGAAGGCAACAGTTCTGGGAAAGCCAGCTCTCACTGAGCAGTGTGTTCCTTACCTGGCCCAGGTCCAAAGCTGGTGGTGAGATAGGTGGTTCCCAGAGTGATGTCATGACTGGTAATCTCTCTAAGGCATTCCTGAGCCTGAAGGGAGGAAGGGCTTTCTCCACGTGCCTCAGTGTTTAACACTTCGGTAGTCATCTAATTGGTTGACGTGATGCCGGAGGGTGACCTATTGATCTAAACCACAAGTACGCCAAGAATTTTAATTTTTTAAAAATTTTGTAATTTAAGGAAATAAAACTCTAGTTTCTTGAAGGGAAGAATTGAAGCAGCATTGTTGTAGGGGAGCACTGAAACCCCCTTGCATCCCCCATCTGTGCCCAATTTGCTCCAATCTGGCCTTTTTTTTGTTCTTCCTTCATTTTCTCTCCCCCCCTCTTGTTCTCTCTTTTTCAAAAATGTTTTATAATTCCTGGAATCAAAACCATCTCAGGCACACACTGTTTTATTTTACTGTATTATTGGATTATACCGCCTATAAATCACTGGATGTTACTCATTGGCCACCACTGGAATAACTTCCCTTTTCTGTGCCCTGGCTCCCTCTTTTTCCCTCTACCAGTTTCGTAGCACATACATCCATTTCAGCTTTGCAGAGAAGCCCCGGTGGCAGCAAGAGGGCACCCAAGAGATACTTCTTGCATGTGCTGTTGGTGTTGCCTGCTTTTAGGGGATATTTGGGAGCTGGGATTGAGGTAGAGCCTGACTTGCATTCCTTTCATTATCATTTATGCTTGCTTTTTTTGGGCGGGGGGAGGAAGGGACAGCGTCTCGTTCTGTCGCCCAGGCTGGAGTATAGTGGTGCAATCTTGGCGCACTGCAACCTCTGCCTCCGGGTTCAGGCAATTCTCCTGCCCTAGCCTCCTGAGTAGCTGGAATCACAGGCGCCCACCACCACGCCTGGCTAAGTTTTCTATTTTTAGTAGAGACGGCGTTTCACCACGTTGGCCAGGCTGGTCTCAAATTCCTGACTTCATGATCCGCCTGCCTCAGCCTCCCAAAGTACTGGGATTACAGGCATGAGCCACCGCACCCAGCCTTATGCTTGCTTTGAATGGTGTTAGTAATCCTGAATTACAGGAGGTAGAGGGAGTGTCACATGTGGGTCTCTAGAGGGACAGAGAGCTAGCTAGCTACAGCTGTCTGTATAGGACTGATAGCTTTAACTTGTAGGTGTGGGGTGTTTCATGCCTCTGTTGTGACGGGAGGTGACTCTGGTTGAGTTTGGTTTGCAACCGAAATGTCCTTGTCTTCCAGCATACAGCCCATCTTAGAGACCTTCAGAAAAGCAGTTTGCTCCTCTGTGGTGATTCACTTCTGTCGTGAGTCTCTTACCCAAGCCGAATGTATGAAGTGCCTAATCCTCCGCTTGTCAGAACAGTTGTACAGGAAATCCACCTTTCATAAGAGGTTAGGCTTGAGTTAGCTGTGTAAACTGTCCCCCTCAGTCCTCCTCCTGTATCTTTGGTGGTGGAAACCCTTGGGCTTTTTCTCTACAAGGATCTGTGGGTAGATTTCCGTAGGTACTCAGTGCTACCTGACCTTCATTTTCAGGATGCCTCAGTTTAGAGAAAATGAACAGAGCCAGCCTGCGCAAGGAATTTTGTGAGAAGTAGATTCAAAAGTCAGAAGAGGTTAGGCTTTGGAAGGCAGGCCAGGGAAGGATGCATGCTTTAGCTCTGCCCTCTTTCCCTGCGGGGAGATAGAACTCTCGACAGGCCGCTTAGTGTAGACTGCTCTCGGCACCTCGGCCTATGGATCTGCCTGTAGTTCCCTGAAAAAGAAGTTAAAGAAGTGAGTATGTCAAGGGACCCACCTGTCTTTCTACCTCTGGGTTCCAGGGTCCTTGTTTTCAGAATGTATTTAGGCTAGGGAAGGAGAAATAGGAAAAGCCAAAGAAATGAGAAGATTGTCCTCTCAATAAAATTAAGCCTCTTATCATATCAGTTGAAGAAATGGTCTTTGTTTTGCCCCAAGATAGCAATGTGGTTTGGTGTCCATGGCTGCTTTCCTGTGGAGTGCAGAAATGCAATATCCCATGTTGCCCAGATTTCGTTTCTTTTGCCATTTTATAGCTTCTCAATTTGATTGTTTGTGGTTTTACTTTTTCTTTTTTTTGCCCCGACATGGACTTATTCTGAAGGAGAAACATTATTTGGGGGAATTTTGGCAGCAGGACACTTTTCTTTCTTTTTTTTTTTTTTTTTTTTTTTTTTTTTTTCTGAGATGGAGTATTGCTCTGTGGCCCAGGCTGGAGTGCAGTGGCACAATCTCAGCTCACTGCAACCTCTGCCTCCTGGGTTCAAGCGATTCTCATGCCTCAGCCTCCCGAGTAGCTGGGATTACAGGCACAGGCCACCACACCCGGCTAATTTTTATATTTTTAGTAGAGACAGGGTTTCGCCACGTAGGCCAGGCTGGTCTCGAACTCTTCACCTCAAGTGATCCGCCTGCCTCAGCCTCCCAAAGTGTTGGGATTACAGGCATGAGCCACTGTGCTTAGCCTGGCAGCAGGACTTTCAGCTACCTTTTCAGAGCTCTACGTTTTCTAAATGTATAGCTTGGGTGTGGGTGTGGGACTCAGACCAGATACATACTGTGTGCTGAATTCACAGAGAAAGTAGGTATGTTCTAGGGGGATGGTGAGGGGCGGGAAGTGTTGAACTTTGGACCCTAACCAAGTAAATGCCTATCTGAGGAAGAATTGTGGTTTTTACAGGGTGTGACCAGTGATGACAGCCACAGCAATGACTTGGTGCTAATACATGATGACACTTTATAGTTCCTGCATATGTATTTTCCTTTGATTCTCTTGTCAGCCCTGTGTGACAGACTGGACAGAAATTTTGTGTCCTATTTCATAGATGAGGAAAAACGTATCAGAAAGGTTAAGCAGGGTTGCACAGCTAGTAAATTATACACAGGTGTCAGTTGTCCACCCTTTAATATCAGAAAACAGGAAAAGCTTCTCTGGGCAGCTAGACAGTGCAAGGAATTCCCCCCAAATCCGAGCAGTCTTGTTCTCTGATGAAGAAAGTGACCTGTGAATCTGATCTGAGACAGGAAGAGGAACAGGAGTAAAGGAATGAGAGTTGGGGTAAGTCAGAATTCTCCCAAGTGACGTGAGACTCGGTAGGGCTACAACAAACAAGCTAGCAGAAGGTTGTTGTTTGGGCAACTCGGGGCTGTCTGGCGTCCGTGTCCACTATTGTCATGAGTAGAGGAAGCCTCCCTCTCAAATGGAAAGCATAGTCCATGACTAGTTGGTGGAAGTGTTTATTCTTTCTCTTGGTTTAGAATATATAGTGTCTCTTAAAAAGGGGGTGGGCGGATTTTTTTAAGAACATTGTTTTATATTTTCACCATCATGTCTAGTATCCCTCTTGTTTTAGAAAAGAGGCCTTTTACATGCTATTCTTAGAAGAGATTGTGCTGCTTTTTGTGGCCTGGGGAGAAGGTACATATGTCATTGATACAGAAAATAGTGTGAGAGTATAAAACATCTGAAAGAAGGATAAAGTAAATGCACATATAACTACCACCCAGGTTAAGACATAGAATATTGTCAGTCACTCAGATGTTCCTGTATACTTCATCTCTGTATAGCTGTAGTTACCTCCCCAACAGGTAACTGTCATCCTGACCTGCGAATTCATTTCTTTGCTTTTCTTTGTAGTGTTATCAACTATTATGTGTATGTGTATATATATATGAAATATAATTTTGGGCCAGGCACGGTGACTCGCGCCCGTAATCCCAGCACTTTGGGAGGCCGAGGCGGGCAGATCACTTGAGGCCAGGAGTTCAAGACCAGCCTGGTCAGCATGGGGAAACCTTGTCTCCACTAAAAATACAAAAATTAGTCTGGATGTGGTGGCTCACGCCTGTAATCCCAGCACTTTGGGAGGCCGAGGCGGGTGGATCACGAGGTCAGGAGTTCTAGACCAACCTGGCCAAGATAGTGAAACCCCATCTCTACTAAAAATACAAAAATTAGCTCTACATCGTGGTAGGCGCCTGTAATCCCAGCTACTTAGGAGGCTGAGGCAGGAGAATCGCTTGAACCTGGGGGGCGGAGGTTGCAGTGAGCCAAGATCGTGCCACTGCACTCCAGCCTGGGCAACAGAGTGAGACTCCATCTCAAAAAAAAAAAGTTAGCTGGGCACGGTGGCACACACCTATAATCCCAGCTACTCAAGAGGCTGAATTGAAGCACAAGAACTGCTTGAACCCAGGAGGTGGAGGTTACAGTGAGCCAAGATCACACCACTGCACTCCAGCCTGGGTGACAGAGCAAGACTTTGTCTCAAAAAAGTCAAAGTAAAACGAAACACATAATTTTGCTTTGCTTGCATATAGATGGAATCGTGCTAATCATACTATTTATATTATTTTCTCCCTGGTTTGTTTTGTTCCATATGTTTGCGAGTTCTGTCCATGTTCACATGTGTAGCTGTAGTTCATTCATTTTCATTGTGGTAATCCTACATTTTAGTCACATTAGTTTATCCATTTTTCTGTTGATGGGCATTTCAGTTGTTTTCTCTTTGGGACTATTAAAAGCATTGAGTCTGTTGATGGTTACTGCAGTTATTGGTACATTGGGAGTTATATACATCTTCCTATATTTTAAAATGAATTTTATTGAAGTAAAGTTTACATACAATAAAGCACAACCATTTTAAGCATGCACTTCAGCCAGTTTGACAAATTTACATGCCCAAGTAACTAATCATCACAATCAAGATAGAGAATATTTCAGTTATCCCAGAAGTTCTCTTTGTGCCCATCCCAGTTGATCTCCATCCCACCCCTTGCCCTAGGCGACTGCTTATCTGTTTTCTGTCATTCTGTGTTAGATTTGTCTTTTCTAGAGTTTCATGTAAATGGAATCCTAAGAGTCTGTACTCTTTGTGTCTAATGTCTGACTTCTTTAGCCTCAGCATAATAATTTTTAGATTTATTCATGTTGTTACATGTATCAGTATTTCATTCCCTTGTATTACTGAGGAGTCTGGATATTCTGTAGTTTTGTTTATCTAGTTACCTGTTGATAAACATTTGGGTTGTTTCTGGTTTTTGGCTATTATGAACAAAGTTGCCATGAGCATTTATATCCAAGTATTTTGTGGACATGTTTTCATTTCTTTTGTCTTAAGTACCTAGGAGTGGATTTACCGGAGCATATGGCATGTGTATCTGACTCTGTAGGAAACGCTAAACTGTTTTCTGTGGTGGTGGGACCATTTTATATTCCCTCCAGCAGTGAGAGTTCCACTTTCTCTATTTCCTTGTCAGCATTTGGTATTGTCATTTCTTTTTATTTTAGCTATTCTAGTGAATGTGCAATGCTATTTCATTTTGGTTTGTGTTTCTCTAATAACTAAGATTGAGAGACTTTTCATGTGTTTATTTGCCATTTGTATATCTTCTTTGTGTTTAGATCTCTTGCCCACTGCACTGCACCTCTGCCTCCTGGATTTAAGCGATTCTCCTGCCTCAGCCTCCTGAGTAACTGGTACTATAGGTGCTCGCCACCACGCCTGGCTGATTTTTGTATTTTTAGTAGATACAGGGTTTCTCCATGTTGGCAAGACTGGTCTCAAACCCCTGACCTCAGGTGGTCCACCCGCCTCGGCCTCCCAAAGTGCTGGGATTACAGGTGTGAGCGCCCAGCCCCACTTGTTTTTTTTTTTGTTTGTTTGTTTTTTTTTTTTTTGAGACGGAGTCTCACGCTGTTGCCCAGGCTGGAGTGCAGTGGTGTGATCTCGGCTCACTGCAAGCTCCGCCTCCCGGGTTCCCGCCATTCTCCTGCCTCAGCCTCCTGAGTAGCTGGGATTACAGGCGCCCGCCACCGCGCCCGGCTAATTTTTTGTATTTTTAGTAGAGACGGGGTTTCACTGTGGTCTCGATCTCCTGACCTCGTGATCCGCCCGCCTCGGCCTCCCAAAGTGCTGGGATTACAGGCTTGAGCCACCGCGCCCGGCCTGTTTTTTTTTTGAGACGGAATCTTGCCCTGTTGCCTGTGCTGGAGTGTGCAATGGCGTGATCTTGGCTCACTGCAACCTCCACCTCCCAGGTTCATGCAATTCTCCTGCCTCAGCCTCCCAAGTAGCTGGGATTACAGGCTCACACCACCACACCGGCTAATTTTTTGTATTTTTAGCAAGACAGAGTTTCACTATGTTGACCACACTAGACTGGTCTCAAACTTCTGACCTCGTGATCCACCCACTTTAGCCTCCAAAAGTACTGGAATTACAGGTGTGAGCCACCGCGCCCGGCCTTTTTTTTTTTTGAGACGGTTTCACTCTTATTGCCCAGGCTGGAGTGCAGTGGCAACGATCTCAGCTCACTGCAACCTCTGCCTCCCTCCTTCAAGTGATTTCTCCTGCCTCAGCCTCCCTAGTAGCTGGATTACAGGCGTGCACCACCACACTGGGCTAATTTTGTGTTTTTAGTAGAAACAGGATTTTTCCATGTTGGTCAGACCGTTCTTGAACTCCCGACCTCAGGCAGTCCGCCCGCCTCAGCCTCCCAAAGTGCCCACTGTTTTTTTTTTTTATCAAGTTGTTTGTGTTTATTATTACGTCTTAAGAGTTCTCTATATAATCTGGACATAAGCCCCTTATCAGATTGATATTTTGCAGAAATTTTCTCCTGGTGCTTTCCCATTCTCCTGTCTCTTCTGCTTCTCTTTTTCTCCTCTCTTCTTTTGGATGGATGATTGTTCCCATTCCACCATTGTCATCGTGCCCTTTACTCCTTACCCCCAGCACTAGTCTTCTTTTCTTTTAGGGTTACCCTAGGAATTAAAGCATGCATACTTAACCTTGCCAAAATCAAAAGTTAATCAGATTTCCATTCTCCTCCTAACCAATACAAGAACCACAGAAAAACTTAAAATTTTATTTATTCAATTTATTTTCCCAATTTGCATGCCATTGTTGTCATGTATATTCTTTTTTCCTTTTGAACCCTATAAAACAAGTTATTGTTATTTTTGGTTTGGTTTATTTGTTTTTTTAATTAACATTTTGACAGTAAATATTTATTCAAACTCACCTTTGTTTTTTGAGGCAGAGTCTCACTCTGTCACCCAGGATGGAGTGCAGTGGTGCAATGTTGGCTCGCTGCAACCTCTGCCTCACAGGTTCAAGCAGTTCTTGTGCCTCAGTCTCCCGAGTAGCTAGGATTACAAGGGTGTGACCACACCCAGCTTTTTTTTTTTTTTTTTTTTTTAATATTTTTAGTATAGACGGGGTTTCACCTTGTTGGCCAGGTTGGTCTCGAACTCCTGACCTCAAGTGATCTGCCTGCCTCAGCCTTGTGAAGTGCTGGGATTATAGGTGTGAGTCACCGCGTCCGGCCTAAACTCACCTGTATATTTACTGTTACATTCACTTTTGCATTTCAGACCCTCTATCTGGAATCATTTTCTTTCTGCCTGAAGTATATTATTTAGAATGTATTTAGTGAAGTTCTTTTGATGGCAAATTTTCTTCATTTTTTTATTTGTCTGAAAATGCTTTATTTTACCCCTATTCCGGTAATAGAATTCTAGCCTAACAGTTACTTTTGCTCAGCCCATTGAAGATAGGTTACTACTGTCTTTGGGCTTTCACTGTTGGTGATTAAAGTCAACTATCAGTTTTGTTTCTGTTTTGAAAGAAGTCTGTCTTTTCGCTCTTGGTTCCTTTCAGGTCTTTTTAAAATCTTTGATGTTCCATAGTTTTGGTGATTGGTCTAAGTTTGGAGTTTTAAAAATTTTTCCTGCGAGGTATTTGTCGGGCTTCATGTAACCTATGGGGTTTGTTTGTTTGTTTGTTTGTTTTCCTATCAGTTTTGGAAAACTCTTAGTGTTCTTTTTTCAAATACTGCATCTCCCCGTGCTTTATCTTCTCCTTCTGTGACCCTGATGAGACATACGTCAGACTTAGTTTTTGATGTGTCTTAAACCTTACTTTGATTTTTCTGACTCCCTTCTTTTTGTGCTACATTCCAGATAATTTTCTTAACTGTCTTTCAGTTCATTGAACCTTTCCATAGCTATATCTAATCTATTAAATATGCCCCATTGACAATGCTTTTAATTTTAATAAATTTTTTATTTCCAAATATATATTTTTAATCAAATCCACTTTGACTTTCTTTATGGTTTCTTATTTCCCAAATATACTTGTGAGCTTGTCTTTTATTTCTCTAAAATATATTCAACATGGCATTTTAGAGACTCTATAATCTGAAATGGTGTATTTGGGGTGTAGCCTTGTGAGACCCTAGCTTTATGATAAGGATCTTGGCTGTGTCCTTGAAGCCTTGGAAAGCAAAGCTCGAGTTCATCAGGTAGCAAATATTCTTAGGGTAAGGGCTGTTTGTAGTGCCACACTTACCTGTCTAGTTTACCATCTTTACTCAATCTCTGACCAAAGGATTTTACAGCTCACCAATGCTTTCCAAAAATTTTTAACATACTTTTTTTTTCAGAATAATGAGCTATTTGATTGGGAGAATGGATCTAGGTGACTTTCTTTCTTTTCTTTTTCTTTTCTTTTATTTTTTTTTGCTCTGCCTGTGATGTCTGTGAGCAGTGTGACTGGGCATCTACATCCAGGATGGCAAGGGCCTGTAGTTTGCTCTTCCAAAGATTAGTTTCTTTTCCAGCTCCTGCCCATTTACAGCTCAGTCTTATGGCAAATGGTGTCATTGGGCTCACATTTTTTTCATTTTTGCAAGAGAAGTCCAGTGTAGAGAATACCACTTAGAGGGCTAATTGGATGGGGAAGAAAGATCAAAGGAGTGGAGAGGAAAGGCTGCAACTGAAGTGATAGAAGCCATTTATTGACAAAAAGATGTGAGTTAGAGATTTGGAAAAGAGTACGCTCTTGTTTCAGCTACATCACATTATATATCTGGTGAACCTTGCTGGCCCATGAAATCCTTTCCATTAGTCAGGGTTCTCTGTTCTTTTGTTCTTGACTACTGCTGTTCTTAGAGCTATTCGGTTTGCTTGTATGTCTTGGTTTCCTTTTCAGGAGGCCGATTGTTGGCTATTTAGGAATGTATTTACTGTAATTGGAGTGTTCTGGCTTGTTTAGTCCCCTCTTCACATACAAGACTCCTATCTTGAAGCTTATGTTCAGAAAATGTGCGTGTGATCCCTTTGCCCCAAGTGCCAACAGCAGATGCAGCAGTTGACACGCTGCAGGGAATTTCCAACTGCTGGGCAGGTTTCTGAAATCCGGACACGTGCTGTTCACACTTTGGCTTCTGAGGCAAGGATCAGTGGTTGAAAGAGGGGAGGAGCTGGCAGGGGACTGGAGGGAGAAAGATCTTATAATGCCTGCCCAGGACTTTAGGCTGTGTCAGCTTTCTGCATCTCTTCTCCAGCTGGAGTTGGCAGGGTCGAATAAATCACTGCAGAGCGGTTATGAGCCGAACTCACCAGGGACTTCTTTGAGGCACACCTGTGACGTCATCCTGTTATCACTGTCTGTTCCACATAACCTCTTTTCACCTCTCCCCTGAGAGAGGGTGATGCCCAGAACTCATGTCAGGGCAGTGAGCAGAGGAAAATGTTTCGTAATTATTATTTTTGAGATGCCTGCTAGGGATACAATTGCAGGCCGTTGACACATTCTTCAGTATTCCTCATTAGAAGAGAAAACCCCGGTTTGCAAACAGCCTGAATACCCCTTGTGGATGAAACTTCTTTTTAAACTTGGAAAGAAAGTCCTGAAGCTCCTAAGTGGTCTCTTTTTGTACACCTTACCTCCCCTGTTCCCTCCCAAACACAGACACACATCACATACACAGAGTCTGCTGTGTTCAGAATCCTTCACTGACTTCGCATTTCACTCAGCGTAAAAGCGACATTATTTACAAGGCCTTCATGTATGGATCTCTTCTCTTGCCCCCTGCATTGCCTCTCTCTGACCTCATTCACTACTGTTCTCCCCCTGGCTTTGTTACTCTGCCTAAGCCACACTACCCTTCTTGCAAGTTCCCTGTTAAGCTGGAGACTCTCCCACCTTTGTCCCTTCGCATTAGTTGTTTTCTCTGTTTGGAATGTTCTGCATCCAGCCATCCGCCTGGTGAATACCTCACTCCTATAAGTCTGCTTCATGTTACCTTCGTGAGACCTACACCAACCATCCTATTTAACACTGCTGCACTCTACTCCAAACCTGCACTCTTTATCTTCCCGTTCTGTTGATTTATTTTCAAAATACGAGATAATTTACTTAATGTGCATATATTTGTTATTTCTTTCCCTCTACTATTCTGCAAGAATTTAAGCTCCCTGCTAATAGGGATCTTTGGTCTGTTTTATCCACTGATATATTGTGAACATCTAGAACAGTACCTGACCTGTTGTAACTTCTCAATAGACATGTGTTACATCAATTTCAAGTCAAAGAATAATTTGAGGTCAGGCGCCGTGGCCCATGTCTGTAATCCCAGCACTTTGGGAGGCCAATGTGGGTGAATCACGAGCTCAGGAGTTCAAGACCAGCCTGGCCAACATGGCGAAACCCTCTCTCTACTAAAAATACAAAAATTAGCCAAGCATGTTGGTGGGCACCTGTAATCCCAGCTACTTGGGAGGCTGAGGCAGGAGAATGGCGTGAACCCGGGAGGTGGAGCTTTCAGTGAATCGAGACACTATCATTGCACTCCAGCCTGGGCAACATTGCAAGACTCTGTCTCAAAAAAAAAAGATAATAATCTGTTAGCAGGTCAGCCTGTACAACAAAGATTGAATGGCAAGGGCAGGGGCATCTGTTAACTAGGTTATTGCTCGTAATCTTACTGTCTTTCCTTGTTTTTTGTTAAGTTGACTTTCTTGAAAGCATAATTTCCAAATGCATATTTTACATCCTGGCATTAAAGTAAAATCCATTAAATGTGCTTTGGTATCTACTGTTGTATTAATCCTTTCTCATACTGCCATAAGACATACCTGAGGCTGGGTAGTTTATAAAGAAAAGAAGTTTAATTGACTCATAGTTCCACAGGCTGTACAGGAAACATGGCTGGGGAGGCCTCAGGAGAATTACAGTCATGGCAGAAGGCAAAGAGGAAGGAGGCACCTCTCCCATGGCTGGAGCAGGAGGAAGAGAGTGAAGGGGGCGGGGCTACAGACTTTCAAACAACCAGAGATCCCAAGAGCTCCATCAGGAGGCAGCACCAGGAGGATGGTGCTAAACCATCAGAAACCACCCCATGATGCGGTCACCTCCCACCAGGCCCCACCTGTAACACTGGAAATGACAATTCAACATGAGATTTGAGCAGAGACACAATCCAAACCGTATTAGCTCTTAACCCTGGAGTAAATATCTTTGGGGCTCTGGAAAGAAAATTTCTATAGAGCAGCATTAGTTCATCTGTTCTGGTCTCTTAAATCTTTCATCTTTTACTCTCTGTCCTTTCTTCCTGCCTAGAAATACTTTTGTATTTCCCTACTCATATATCATATTTTTACATTCACCTTACTGGAGCAATTCTGTCCTATTTATGTAAACTAAATGATTTTTTAAAAGTATTTAACATTTTGGGTTTCATTGAAAGTACTAAAAAAGATAAAGTAGAAACCCACTTCTGTCAGTGATGTTCTTTCCTATACAATGTATAAATATTCAAGGAGTTTTTACACAGATGAAAAGATACTGAATATAAAATGTTTGATTCTACTATTTTTACTTACAAGTATACAAAGCTATAAAATTCTTTGTAAACATTTGTAATTTACATACAAATAAAAGTAATGGCAAAAAGTGCAGTTACTTTTGCACCAACCTAATGTACACTGACTCATGTTCTCATGAGTGTTGTTATTGTTGTGTGTATACAGGGTCTCACTGTGTCACCCAGGCTGGAGCGCCGGAGCATGATCATAGCTCACTGTGGCCTCAAGCTCTTGGGCTCAAGTGATCCTCCTGTCTCTCAGCCTCCCAAGTAGCTGGGACTACAGGTGCATGCCACCACACCCAGCTAATTTTTTATTTTTTGTGGAGCCAGGGGCTCACTGTGTTGCCCAAGCTAATCTCAAACTCCTGGACCCCAGTGATCCTCCTTTCTCGGCCTCCCAAAGTCTTGGGATTACAGGCGTGAGCCATTGAGCTTGGCTTCCTACGAATACGTTAACATTCATTTAATCATTACCCTCTCTGGGGACGTTTTCTTCTCAGGTTTCTAGTATTATAAATAATGCTGTAATTAACGTCTTTGTCCGTAAAATTTTTGTCTGCGGTTCATGTTATTTTATTAGAATAGGCCAAGCATGGTGGCTCATGCCTGTAATCATGCAGGCAGATCACTTGAGCCCAGGAGTTTGAGACCAGCCTGGGTAACATGGCAAAATCCCGTCTCTACAAAAAATACAAAAATTAGCTGGGTGTGGTGGTGCATGTCTGTTGTCCCAGCTACTTGGGAAAATGATGCGGGAGAATGGCTGGAGCCCAGGGGCGGAGGTTGCGGTGAGACGAGATCATGCCATTGCACTCCAGCCTGGGCAACACAGCCAGACCCTGTCTCAAATAAATAAATAAATAAATAAATAAATAAATAAATAAATAAAAACTATATTGTTATAAGTTCAGTTGTTGGGTGATGGGGTTTCGGCATCTTAATACTTTTGATACATGATGCTAGATTATTTTTTCTTTCTTTTTTCTTTTACTTCCTTTTTTCTTTTTTTTTCTTTTAATAAAGGGTCTTGCTCTGTGTCACCTAGGCTGGAGTGCAGTGGTGTCGTCGTAGTTCACTGCAGCCTCAAACTTCTTCTTGGGCTCAAGCAGTCCTCTCACCTCAGCCTCCCAGGTTGATGGGACTATAGGCCTGTGCTACCATGCCCATCTAATTTTCAGGTATTTTGTAGAGATGAGGCCTCACTGTATTGCCCAGGCTGGCTTCAAACTCCTGAGCTCAAGCAGTCCTCTCACCTCGGCCTCTCAGAGTGCTGGGATTATAGGCATGAGCCACTGCACCCAACCTAGATTACTTTTTTTTTCTGGTGTTTTTTTTTTTTTTTTTTTTTGAGACAGAGTCTCGCTCTGTCGCCCAGGCTGGAGTGCAGTGGTGCGATCTTGGCTCACTGCAAGCTCCACCTTCCCGGGTTCATGCCATTCTCCTGCCTTAGCCTCCTGAGTAGCTTGGACTACCGGTGCCTACCACCACGCCCAGCTAATTTTTTGTGTTTTTAATAGAGGTGGGGTTTCACCGTGTTAGCCAGGGTGGTCTCGATCTCCTGATCTGCCACCTCAACCTCCAAAAGTGCTGGGATTACAGGCGTGAGCCTCTGCACCTGGCCTAGGTTACTTTTTGAAGAAGTTGTGCTGGCTTACACTCTTAGCAGTGTTTGAGAATGTCCAGCAACCACCTTCCTGTAGACATTAAGCACTTTTTCTTATCTTATCTTATCTTATCTTATCTTATCTTATCTTTTTATTTTTTGAGGCAGACTCTCTCTTTGGCCCAGGCTGGAGTGTGCTGGCGCGATCTCGGCTCACTGCAACCTCCACCTCCTGGGTTCAAGCTATTCTCCTGCCTCAGCCTCCCATGTAGCTGGGACTACAGGTGCCTACCACCACACGCAGCTAATTTTTGCATTTTTAGCAGAGATGGGGCTTTGTCATGTTGGCCAGGCTGGTCTCAAACTCCTGACCTCAGGGGATCCACCCACCTCCACCTCCCAAAGTGCTGGGATTACAGGCGTGAGCCATTGCGCCCAGCCACATTAAGCATTTTAGGTTTTTTACAGTCTTAAAAATACATGGAGACACAATGTAGGCCTTCATGTATTTGTTGAATAAATGACAGAATAAAACCTGTCCTTTTTAAAAATAGACTTTACATTTTAAAGCAGTTTTGTGTTCACAGCGAAATTGAACAGAATATACATAAAATTCCCGTGTACTCTTGTCCCCCACAACACAAAAACTTCTCCACTACCTATATCCCACACCAGAGTGGTACATTTGTTAGTCAGTGAACCTATATTGGCACATCATCACCCAAAGTTCGTAGTTCACGTTAGGGTTCACTCTCTGTGTTGTGCATTCTGTAGATAACTAGCTTATTTTTATACATCACTCTGAGTAAGTTTAGAGTCGTCATGGACTACATTGTCAGGGTTAAACCTTTCACCTCACCTCAGATGATGACATGCCAGCATGCCAGGTGATGAATAGCTTAAGCTTGGAAGGTTGGCATGGGTATGTAGGTGAGTAGTCTTACTGGTTTGCCATTACAGAGAGCAAAGAATGTGGTTTCCTTATTTGGTTATCTTTTTTTTTTTTTTTTTGAGACGGAGTCTCGCTCTGTTGCCCAGGCTGGAGTGCAGTGGTGTGATCTAGGCTCACTGCAAACCCTGCCCCCCGGGTTCACGCCATTTTCCTGCATCAGCCTTTGAGTAGCTGGGCTACGGGAGCCCACCACCACGCCTGGCTAATTTTTTGTATTTTTAGTAGAGACGGGGTTTCACTGTGTTAGCCAGGATGATCTCGATCTCCTGGCCTTGTGATCCACCTGCCTCATGATCCACTGGCCTCGGCCTCCCAAAGTGCTGGGATTACAGGTGTGAGCCACCACGCCTGGCCTATTTGGTTATCTTATTTTTTACTAACGAATGAATTGTCTGCACCATAACAGAATGTTATGGGAGAAGCACATCTCTATATTGGAGTAAAAGCTCTTTGATTAAACCATCTATTGAGCTGAACAGCAAGAGAGTAGGCTGTCAGTAAGGGCTCAGGGTACCATACTCAGCCAGACGTTTAAATACAAGTGTTACCCATAAGCTCTGATGGTCCTTTTCTTTGTTTATTCTTTGGCTTTGGAAGCAATGTGGAAGGTGGCTGAGGGGAGTCAGTGCACTTGGCTGTCTTGGGCTCTAGGTGATGTGCAGGAGGAGGGTAGAGGGTAATGAGATGTTTTTGAAATTTCTTTCTTTTAAAGAATTCAGAGAGAGGTGTAAGGATAGAATAGAAAAATCATGCCCAGTTTAGAGTTGGACCGTGACTTTTCTGTTTTCTGGTAGTTGGAAGTATGGAGTGGTCAGCTGCCAAAAATGTGATCTCTCCTTTCTCTGAAGACTGTGTGGCTTCATGGTTATGAACTTTGCAATTGATCACATTTTGGTAAAATAATACATATTATACATATATTAGTTTTAATAGACTGATGAATATCCATCAAAACTTATCCATGATAGATATCCATCAAAACTTAAAACATGATTTTCTAATTATACATGTTTTAAATTTTCTTTTTTCTCTGTATTTTTGTAGTTTTCTGTAAGTATCACAATACTTTAGTAATAAATGTATTTTTAAAAATTATGATAAAAAGAAACATTTGAAATTAGATAAAACTAGGCTCTAATTCTGATTGTGTACTTGCTGAGTTATGCAAATTACTTAACCATTTCCAAACCTGTTTCTACTTCCAGTACCTTGTGGATGGAAGACATTTAATAAATGTTTGCTGAATTAAACTTTCCTGCCATAGTATGTTTGCCACTGATTGCCAGTATTTCTCCCCTTCCCATAAAGGAAGATTCTGTTTCTTATTTTGAACTTGAATTTCAAAAGAACCAACCTAGGTTTTGAGGGTATACCAATTGTCTTGTTTTCTTTTGACATTACTGATTTTTCTAACTCTTCCTTCATTCCAAAAGAACTAACAACCTGATAGACCAATTAGGGAATATTTAGCTCATCTTGAAAATGCAATTATTTTAGCTTCGTAAAATGCATAAATCCCTCAACTAGAGTATCTCTCCATGGGGACAAGAGACTATATGATATTTTATCAAATTCCTAACAGTGTTCAAGGCTAACTCCAAAATTAGATGCTTATTCTCACAGAAAAGGGCCAGAAATTTTGAAAAAGTTAGGTGCCTAATCACTGATTGATTGATTGAGTGATTTTCTTTTTTTTTTTTTTTTTTTTGAGACGGAGTCTGGCTCTGTCGCCCAGCCCAGGCTGGAGTGCAGTGGCGCGATCTCGGCTCACTGCAAGCTCCGCCTCCCGGGTTCACGCCATTCTCCTGCCTCAGCCTCCCGAGTAGCTGGGACTACAGGCGCCCACAACCGCGCCCGGCTAATTTTCTTTTGTATTTTTAGTAGAGACGGGGTTTCACCGTGGTCTCGATCTCCTGACCTTGTGATCCGCCCGCCTCGGCCTCCCAAAGTGCTGGGATTACAGGCGTGAGCCACCGCGCCCGGCCTGATTGAGTGATTTTCTAAGGTCTGAGAATGTATAAAATGAGTTTAGGCAAATAAATTAACAGATTGTTGATTTTAAAAAATTATGTCTTATAGGTAAATAGTTGTGCCTTGCAAAATGTTAATACGTTGGAATTATATTTTTAAAAAATTTTGTAAGACTTCCATGATGAAGTCATCAGGATCCCTTTGAGATGGTTATATTACAGTAGACTGCTTTGAGAAATCAGGGTTTAAATCTTCAGTCTACTTTTTTCCCCCCTTTTCTTAGCCCCAAACTGTGGGGACCTCTCTCTCCCCCTCTGAAGACAATAGAAAGCCAAATCTGTAAAACAATTCCTATTCCCTCACTAATGCCCTTGACCCCATTCATTGGATGCCTTGGTTGGTCCTTTCTGAGGGAGACTGGGGTAGCTGCTTAACCATCGTGGCACCTGCCATCCGAGTTTCCACCTTGCCCGAGGTCCCAGAAGGCCACACATTTCTGCCTGTTGGGAAGAGGCAGAAACGCCTCTGTGTGTGTGCTGTTTCTTTAAAAGAAAGGGTAGCGGAAGTGATGCTGCAGGGAACATCTGCACTCAGGGCTGAGGGGAGAGCGAGATGCGCTGCAGCTGGTGTAAGGCCCTGGCAGGCTGAGGCGCTGCTGTCTATGGGGGTTTACTTCTGTCTGCATTGAAACATGGCTTGGGAGGGGGTTGGTGGCCTGCTGCCAGCCTCAGTTAGCCTGCCCTTCTCTTTCCTCTTTCCTCCTCGCCGCCCCCCCCCCACCCTCACTCCCCTCCCTCATGCTTTAAAGTCGCATTTCCAGGCCAGACGTAGAATTAATCTCTGGGCACTTCACATTGCTGGCAGCTGAAAGCAGGATGTGGGATCTTTTTTTCTCTCTCTTTCTCTCTCTGCGTCTTGGCTGACTTTTTTACCTCTCGAAGAATTTGGAAGGCCGTGAGATCCCCCCCCCCCCACACACAAGTACTGTGGAGTTTTTCAGCACGCTGATCACCCTGCTGCGGCTTCACCCTAATAGACTTCATATGTTGATGCAGTTGACATCAGTATCAAACTATTTTACATGTGATCTGGTGTATTTCCTGAGGAAATCTGCAAGATATTTATTAAGAACTAATAAAATAAACCTCTCCATGAGTTTTTAGGTAGTTTTCAATTTTTCATGTCTGTCTCGTTTCCTCTTATCAATGAGTTGCTATTTTCTCTCTCTACTCTGACCATCGCAAAAGGAAACAAAAATAAATGTTTTAAACTGTTCCTGAAGGGACAGAGAGAGAATAGTTCTGCCATGATGTATCAGCCGGGACTGTATTTTTAGTGCAGCATTGTAGAAACTAAAAATATCCTGTTATAGTAGATCCTTTTTATAGGTCTGTGTGTGTGTGTGTGTGTGTGTGTGTGTGTGTGTGTGTGTTTATAATGTACGCACAAGTGCCTTTGTGCATCGGCAGCCACTCTTCACATTACAGCTGGACTCCATTAGTCCTTGAAAATTAATGTAATCCTAGTTAAGAAAAAAATTAATTACTGTACCAGAGCTGTGTTTTATCCAAAGCTAGTGTTAGCTCCCTAGCTGGCAGCTGAGTTTGAGAGGCTCCAGGGCCCCGTGGAGTTGTGGCTTTGGTATCGCAGCGTTGGCTGCTGTGTTTTTCCTGTCGAGAGCATTCCTCAGTTCTTTAGGGCTAGACATGTGGCATGCAGAAAGTAACCACAGACCCCTCTGCCTCAGTGAAGTATTATGTTCCAGTCTGGTCATCCCCCAAAATGGTGTCCCCCACAGGTTTCACTCACCTGCCATAGCAGGTTTTCTTATCAGGTTTCTTTACAAAAGAGCTCCTTCAGCAGTGGTGTCTCTGTCCATGTTCTTGAGAGGAGAGACAACATTTATCAAAGTCCAGGAGACACATGGAATTTAACTGGGAGGATTTTGCATGGACAATTAAGAATGACAGTCACGTTTTGCCCTTACTTTTTGTTTAAGGATTTGACTAGTTTGTTTAATATACACCTTTTATTATAAATGAGTGTGTCAGCGTTGACTGCCGGTTTCTAGTCAGACTTCTCTGCACCAGCCCTGGGTGAGAGGCTGACTGGCTCGGCATGTGAGTAATGTTTCCAGCTTTGTCATCAGTGTTCTGGGATGAGATACAGGGCACAGCCGAGAAGCCATGGCCGTCCACCTCGCCTTCATGTTGCAGCTCTTTTGCAATTGCCTGCTTTGTTGTTTGTTTTTCTTCTTCGGGAGCCTGGATTGGGGTGGGGGAATAAAGTGGGGTAAGTGGGAAGATTGCTGTTTCTTTGCTGGTCAGACTCTCCAGGCTCTCTGTGGAGAGTCCGGGCAGGATCCGTCTGACTTGGATTGCAATTCTTTTTTTCTGCTGAGCTGGGGCGTGGGCAGCCTAGGCCTGTGTAACTCGTGACAGGCCTCCCAAAGTGCCATGATGGCATGGATCCTCGTGGAGCTGTTGAGAACAAAAACAGGGTTAGTGACCTTTTGTTTCTTTTTGGGCATGGGTTCTGAGACTTATCTCTGGGCCTTATGTTCCTGCTAGTGACTCTAGGTCCCCCAGTCCTCTCCCCGTCATCCCCTGGCTGACAAATGGTTGAGCTCTCAGCTTCCTGTACTTGATCCCCAAACAGTGTAGTTCAGTAAAAGTAGTAATTAGGCCTTTTACAAATTTATTTTATTAGTGAAGAGAGTTGGTAGGTAATGGGCCGTAATTCTAACACAGCCAGTTTGGAGATTAATAAAAAATTTTAAAAGAGCAGTTTTTACCAGAGGCAGTGGGCCTGTTATTTCAAGTTCTCGGCTGAGCCGAAATCAGAGTGGCGTGGGACCCACGGTGGACTTTGTTGCTGGGAGGATGCAAAGCCACGTTCCTTTTTGTTACAGTCTGTGCAGTACCCATCCTTGAGGGTGTTTTACCCTGGCATTGGAAAAAAGGAAACCTTGTTTTCCAAGAACTCTGCTCTCTCTCAGCTTGATAAGCATTTGAAAATAAAAGCTGCACAATTGAAATTGGCAGTGCATCCTCATTCTTTTGTCTCTCTGTTTATTTTTTTCCCTCATCCCTCAACATGTGTGCTACAGCCCATGGTTATTACACCCTCAAGAATGATGGCCTGGAACTCAGCAAACTCGCACCAACGTCTGCCTGCCCTGCATTCTGTTGTTTGGAGCTGGCTGCGGCATCAGGGCCTAGCGCTGAGAGGCCGGGTGGATCAGCCTCCACAGCTCCATCTGTGGCACATTTCCCTTCTCCTCTGAAGCTGCTGCTTGGAATTTTGAGCTCCTCCAGAATCCTGATTGTCAGCTCAATCTTTCTTGTTTTTGTAGTTAACTTAATTGATTTGTTTACCTCTCCATTGGAGGAGCTCAAGAAGAAAGTGCTTGGGCACTCAGCAGAGCAGTTCTGCCTCTTGAAAAGATTCTTCTGAGGTAGGGTTTTATGATACTGACCCTGAGAAGAAAAAAGATGCTATGGTTTAGGCCAGGGTGACTGTAAGTCCTGGTTTGCCCAGGGATGGATCCTATTTATGAATTACTCATAGCACACCCCTTCACTCTCAGAAGTATCCCAATTTAGGAGATAAATTTTAGCATCATACTAGCTTAGATGAATTTAGCAAGAAATAACAGATAACCCACTCACTACAAACTGTTAATTCTTTGTCTAGAAATGTAATGGCTTTGTGAGGCAGCGCCAAACCCTGCCCTAAGCATTGCATGCAGATTCCACTGGAGTCATGCACATGTGACCTCAGAAAGCATTGCTGTGTTTCTGGCTCTGTGAGTGTGGACTGGCCTTCCCGCTTGAGTAGGTCCTGGTTAAGCCAGTTTTGAAACACCGTGTCACTTATTTGAGCATTCCTGGTTATCACTGCCTAGTTGGTTGAGTCAGAACCTGGAGTTAGTTTGGTAGGGTGTGGTTTCAGGTTTGCAGACGTCCCTGGTTGATGCCTGTGAAGGGTTGGTGCCTAATGTAACTGAAGAGGGTGTTACTTCAGGTTAGTAGTCCTTGTTTTCTCTTGACTGTTTGGACTGAACCTGGTATTACTGTTTCCCAAAGAATATTTTTGGTTTGAAAACTGAGGGTCAGCAGTTCGCAAGTGCCGAGCGTAAAGCCAACTCTGTGGTTGGTCTTGTGCCACTGGGTCAGCAGCGCCGCAGTCCTGATCGATTGATCTGCAGCAATGTGAAACCACCAACAGCAACTGCCAGACAACGCTCCACCTCACCCATTTCCCCGTCCACCCTGTCTCGCTGCCCAGATCCCCTCAACACTCCACCTCACCCCATTTCCCCGTCCACCCTGTCTCGCTGCCCAGATCCCCTTTCTTTTTCCTTGTATGTCTGTCTCACTCTTGGTTATGTATTTCACTTTTTTTGGGTCTATCTTTTTCCATCTCCCTGTCTCTTTCCATAACAGTTTTAATAATGTTTTAGTTAGTTCCAGCCTTTTCCCTGAATGGATCCCATTGGAAAATGCATTTGAAAGGAAACAGTTATACACTTCCCTTCCTTTGAAACTCTGTTGGCACCTTTTCCAGTGCAGTAAACCATACAACATGTATTTTCAAAGTTTCCAAACACAGACACGCTGGCGTTAAATTTATGAAAAAATATTTTATTCAGCTGTATGGTAACTGTGACTTTCAGAGATGCTGATCAGATTTGAAATTGGTACTGACTTTTGGAGCTCCAGCAGGTTTTCAGATCTCTGCAGGAAATATAACCAAACTGGCTCTTGGGGAGTCTGTGATGCTTGGAGCCTTGGCTTTTGATTGGCAGGTTGGGCAGGAAGAGTTGGAGCGAGAGATGTGGATGTGGGGATCCCCAGCCACACCCAGAAGGAAACAGGGAAAGTCAGTGAGTCAGTGAAGAATATGGCATAGCCGTGTTGGGCACAGGAACAGAATGTAATTTCCGTCTATGCATAGAAGGTAAATTATTTTCTGTTTACTCCAGCCAAGGCTGAAGGTCAAATAACACCTTTTTTGTTTTTTTTTTTTTAAGATGGAGTCTCGCTCTGTTGCCTAGGCTGGAGTGCAGTGGCGCGATCTCTGCTAACTGCAAGCTCTGCCTCCCAGGTTCACGCCATTCTCCTGCCTCAGCCTCCCGAGTAGCTGGGACTATAGGCGCCCGCCACCTCGCCTGGCTAGTTTTTTGTACTTTTAGTAGAGACGGGGTTTTACCGTGTTAGCCAGGATGGTCTCGATCTCCTGACCTCATGATCTGCTCACCTCGGCCTCCCAAAGTGCTGGAATTACAGGCGTGAGCCACCGCTCCGCGGCCCAAATAACATCTTTTTGTTATTTTCTTTAGGGTGCCAAGGCTAAGAAGAGTTATTTATTTGCTTTCAAAGCAGTGATGATGTTGCTGTTGTTAAAAATGATTATTACCACTCTTTTCCCTTTTATACCTATGCTATGTTCTGAAACACAAAAATATATATATATTAGAATTCATGTATTTTTTTTTATTTTTTATGATTATTAACTTATTTTTTCTTTTACCTTTGAACTGTTGTCCAGTCTAAGACATCCTGTTGTAGCATGTTCTATGCATTTTTTTTCTATTTTTTAAAGATAAAATCCAGCTCCTACAGGAAGTTCTATGTATTTGAGAGTCCATGGGTTTGACTGAGGTTGGAATTTGGTAGGCAAGCATGGTGATCCTTCTCAAGTACCCCGACAGTTTGTTCAGGAGATCCTTGGGAATGCTCTTGAAAGAAGCCTTGCAGAAGGGCTTTTCTTCCAGATTGCTCAAGCAGCAGCTAAACCGTGTCTTGGCTCACCTAGGTTTAAAAGTTGAGCATCCTACAGGCCATGTATCCCACTCAGTTCAGTTAACAAGGGTTTGTAAAGCACTCATTATATGTCTGTCTTCTTAGCTCTTAGTTTGCTTTTTTTTTTTTTTTTTAAGTTTTTGCCTTTGTTGGCTGCAGACAGCGTTTTCAGAAATGCTGTATCTGTTTTCTCTCGGTTTGCTTGTCCTCTCTGCCTGTTTCTTGGGTTTCCTTTTTCTCGTGCAGCATCCAATATATCAGCATTAACTAAAGATACTACCTTGGCCCTCCTCTTTCTCTTTCCCCATTAGTATATTGTAAAATCTCGTCATTTCAACTGTCATCTCTGTGCACCCCCCCAAAATTTCTTTACTGCTCCGATCTTTTTCATGAACTTTGGCCTTCATTTCTAACTTTTTGTTGTATATTTTCATCTGGAATCACAAGCTTGTTCAGAATTGACTCATCCATAGCTGGTTTGCAGTAATGCACACCAGTAGTCCCAGCTACTCACGAGGCTGAGGAAAGATCACTCGAGCCCAGAAGTTTGAGGTCATACTGGGCAATATAACGAGATCCCCATCTCTTGAAGAAAGAAAACAAAAAGGTTCATCCTCTCCCTCACTTGTCAGGTTCCCCCCAGGAAGCAAACTCTTAAGATGGATATTTGCATGCAGGAAGCTGGATTGGGGCAGAGGGAGAAATTGAACTGTGTTGCAGCTATAAAAAGGGCTTACCCAGTCCTGCAAGGAGCTCTAGACCTAGGCTAACCCTTCAGAGTACTCCCTGATTGGATCAGAGGGGCTGAATCTTTGTACCCCCTCTCTCTCCCCACCAAGTAGTTGGATGTGGGTTACCTGGGAAGGTGCGGGGATTTGGGGGAAGTGCCTTTCTTTAGCTGAGAACAAGTCTCAGTGAAGGTCTCAGATGAGAGCTGCCACTGCCAGCACTGGTGGAAGGAGTGAGTGCGTTAGTCTTGGAGGGGATCTGGGCAGTGCCCCAAGTAATCTACTGCCCCACCAAACTGGTTCCTCCTATGCGCAATAATATTTCTGTGATCGGTACCAACGTCCTCCATGAACTCGGGCTGTCTTGGCCTCAGTGTTTGTATTTTTAAGTTGAGGTATAATTTACATGAAACAATAATACACAGATATTAAGTGGTCAGTTTGATGAATTTTGACAAATGCCTACACTATTCTTATATTTTTTTCTTTTTTACCCTGTATGTTAGGAGTATTTGAAAGTAACAAGAGCTGGACCAGGTGCAGTGGCTTGTGCCTGTAATCCTAGCACTTTGGGAGGCCAAGGCAGACGGATCACTTGAGTCCAGGAGTTCGAGACCAGCCTGGGCAACATGGTGAAACCTTGTCTGTACAAAAAATAGAAAAAGTTAGGCAGGCATGGTGGCACACACCTGTAGCCCCAGTCACAGGGGCTCAGGAGACTGAGGCAAGAGGATCGCTTGAGCCTGGGAGGTTGAGGCTACAGTGAGCTGCGATCATGCCACTGCACTCCAGCTTGGGTAACACAGTGACACCCTGTCTCCAAAAAAGAAAAAAGAAAGAGAAAAGGGGGGACAGAGACAGAACAGAACAAGAGACATCTTGAACTAGCTTAAACAAGAAAGGAATTATAGTATAAAGAACTTTAGGACAAGGATAAAGCCAGGCCTGCAGAGGGGAATGGAACCAAGAAAGCCTCTTTCTTTCTTTTTTTTTTCTTTTTTCTTTTTTTTTTTTTTTTGGTGGGGTCTCGCTCTGTCGCCCAGGCTGGAGTACAGTGGTGCTATCTCGGCTCACTGCAAGCTCCGCCTCCGGGCTTCACGCCATTCTTCTGCCTCAGCCTCCCAAGTAGTTGGGAATACAGGAGCCGGCCACCACACCTGGCTAATGTTTTGTATTTTTAGTAGCAACGGGATTTCACCATGTTAGCCAGGATGGTCTCGATCTCCTGACCTCATGATCCACCCACCTCGGCCTCCCAAAGTGCTGGGATTACAGGCGTGAGCCAGCACGCCCGGCCAAGAAAGCCTCTTTCTGTACTTCTCTTTTCTGCATATTGCTTGCCTCTCTGCCCCTCTTTTCTGCCTGGCATATAGGCTCGTAAGGCATATACAAAATACCCTTACTATACACAATAATTGTTGTGTCACTTTTATATACATATATTTTTGTAAGTAGAGCTATCTTGGCCGGGCACGGTGGCTCATGCCTATAATCCCAGCACTTTGGGAGGCCAAGGCGTGTGGGTCATTTAAGGTCAGGAGTTCGAGACCAGCCTGGCCAGCATGGTGAAACTCAGTCTCTACTAAAAATACAAAAATTTAGATTGGGCACAGTGGCTGGCGCCTGTAATCCTAGCACTTTGGGAGGCCAAGATGTGCAGATCACGTGAGGCCAGGAGCTCGAGACCAGCCTGGCTGACGTGATGAAACCCCATCTCTACTAAAAATACAAAAGTTAGCCAGGCATGGTGGCACACACCTATAGTCCCAGCTACTCAGGAGGCTGAGGCAGGAGAATTGCTTGAACCTGGGAGGTAGAGGTTGCAGAGCCGAGATTGCGCCACTGCACTCCAGCCTGGGCAACAGAGCAAGACTCTGCCTCAAAAAAAAAAAAGTTTAGCTGGGTGTGGTGGCATGCACCTATAATCCCAGCTACTTGGGAGCCTGATCTCTTGAACCCGGGAGACAGAGGTTGCAGTGAGCTGAGATGGTGCCATTGCACTCCAGCCTAGGTAGCAGAGGGAGACTCCATCTCAACACAAAACCAAAAAACAAATAGAACTCTCTTACATCTTACTCTTTTGTTTTGTTTTGTTTTTTGAGACAAGGTGTCACTCTGTCATCCAGGTTGGAATACAGTGGTGTGATCTCGGCTCACTGCAACCTCCTCCTCCTGACTTAACCCATCCTCCCACCTTGCCTCCCCAATATCCGGGACCACAGACACATGCTACTGTGCCCAGCTAATTTTGATGGAGTCTCACTTTGTTGCCCAGGCTGGTCTCCAACTCCTGAGCTCAAGCGATCCACCCACTTCAGCCTCCCAAAGTGCTGGGATTACAGGCTTGAGCCACCGCACCTGGACATCTTACTCTTTTTAATGGCTGTTTTATATTCATGTTTGCAGTCTTTTCCTGTCCAAACTGTATCAACGGTGAGTTTCATCATTCACATCATTTCATACCTCTTTAAACTTCCTAGAGATTTTTCACTTTCTTCTTTGGTTTCTAGTTGATAGCACAAGCAAGTCCTGTTAGACTTCAGCTCCTTGAAGGTCCAGTTTATGTCTGATTCATCTACACAAACTAAATGCCCAGCACAGATCCTTACATGTAGTAGCCACTTGGTGAATGCTGACTGTGTGAATATAAAGAAACGAATTGGTTCAGCACCATGTGAAGTACCGTTCAGATCAGCTCCAACAACCCAGGCGCTGCAGTAAGCACTTCGGGTTTGGTGGGGTCTGCGCTGTGGACCCCGCCCTGTTGGGATTTCTAGGCTGGTGGGGCAGCTTGGTAAATTGTAAATCCTGTATGAGGACAGCTGTGAGCCACACGCCTGGTGAGTGTTACAGGTAGAAATACTGCCAGAATCCAGAGGAGGAGGCCTATAGTACATGTCTGGTATGTACTGGATCTTGAAGGAAGGACTTAGGCAAGGGAGAGGAAAGTCGTAAACTGTGGAGAGGGGGGTGGGGTAGGAGAATGGCCATTCAGAAGCGTGGAGGCAGGTTTGCCATTTTGTTTTTTGACTGGTCATTTGCCATCTTTGGATGTGGGACGCTTTATTTATTTATTTATTTTGGAGAGACACGGCCTCCCTCTGTCACCCAGGCTGGAGTGCAGTGGCACGAACATTGCTCACAGCAGCCTCCAACTCTTGGGCTTATGCCATCCTCCCACCTCGACCTCCCAAAGTGCTTGGATTACAGGCATGAGCTACCGCACCCGGCAAGTGTGGGGCCCTTTTAAAGAAGCAAGGCAATGGTCTATAAATAAACCTGTTAGGTCTTTTGAGCCAGGCAGAAGCAGGTCACCTCTGTCCTCTAAATGGAGGAAATCTCACCAAGAAAATAAAGTTGAACTGGTGCTTTAAAACCTGTCTGTTTGGCAGGGGGTTGCTAATCCCACATTTATGGAGCTTTGTTCTCAGTACCAGTGTTAAAATATAAATGTAGCTTTTAAATCCCCTTGCTTTATAGCATACTGTTATACTTTTTGTTGTAGAAATATTCCAAAAATGTGCCTAAATTAAATTTTACAATCTAGACAATTCCCCCTTTATATCCATACATCTGTGTTTATATATGTATATATTTAATTGCATATATATTTTAACATGTCATTGGTCTTTTTAAAACAATCTTTTCTAGTGTATGTCACTTTCTCATTTATCTAGAGTTTTTCTTTAGGACTTTAGAATTCTTCATTCCTCATTCTGGATTGATCCCTCATCATCAACTGTAAAGCATTTTTGCATTTGGGTTTCTCTGACCCTTAGAGGTGTCATATACAGAATGTTGACTAAACAACTGCATTAAATATCAGATATTAGATACTAGATACCAGATATTAGACATCAGATATTAGATGTCAGATATTAGAAATCTCTCTATTTAAAGAAACCCATCATGGATAATTTTGAAATAAAACTGATCATTTTCTAATTTAGTGGGGGTTTTTGTTTGTTGTGTTTTGTTTTTTTTGAGTCACAGTCTTGCACTGTTGCCCAGGCTGGAGTGCAGTGGCACCATCCTTGGCCTCGGCTCACTGCAACCTCTGCTTCCTGAGTTCAAGTGATTCTTGTGCCTCAGTCTCCCAAGTAGCTAGGATTACAGGCATGCACCACCATGTCTGCTAATTTTGTGTGTGTGTTTTTAGTAGAGACAAGATTTTACTATGTTGGCCAGGATGGTTTTGAACTCCTGGCCTTAAGTGATCTGCCTGCCCCGGCTTCCCAAAGTGCTGGGATTATAGGCATGAGCCACCGTGCCTGGCCTAGTGTTATTTTAATTTAGTTTTATAGATCTTTTTTTTTTTTTTGAGATGGAGTCTCGCTCTGTTGCCCAGGCTGGAGTGCAGTGGCGCGATCTCGGCTCACTGCAAGCTCCGCCTCCCGAGTTCCCGCCATTCTCCTGCCTCAGCCTCCCGAGTAGCTGGGACTACAGACACCCGCCACCATGCCCGGCTTGTTTTTTGTATTTTTTAGTAGAGACGGGGTTTCACTGTGTTAGCCAGGATGGTCTCGATCTCCTGACCTCGTGATCCGCCCGCCTCGGCATCCCAAAGTGCTGGGATTACAGGCTTGAGCCACCGCGCCCGGCTAGATCTTTTTAAAAAATACTTTTCTGTCATCTTTATTATTATTATTATTATTATTATTATTATTATTTGAGAAGGTGTCTCCGCTGCCCAGGCTGGAGTGTACTGGCGCAGTTTCGGTTTATTGCAACGTCCGCCACCAGGGTTCAAGCGATTCTCCTGCCTCAGCCTCCCAAGTAGCTGGGATTCCAGGCATGCACCTCCACATCCAGCTAATTTTTGTACTTGTAGTAGAGAGGGGGTTTCACCATGTTGGTCAGGCTGGTCTCTGGTCTCAAACTCCTGACCTCAGGCGATCTGCCTGCTTTGGCCTCCTAAAGTGCTGTGATTTCAGGTATGAGCCACTGCTCCCCACCAAATTTTATTATTTTTTTAGAGACAAGGTCTTCCTGTGTTGCCCAGGACAGAGTGCAGTGGTGTGATTATAGCTCACTGCAGCCTTGAACTCCTGGATTCAAGTGATCCTCCTGCCTCAGCCTCCTGAGTAGCTGGAACTACAGGAGCATGCCACCATGCCCAGCTAATTTTATTTTTTATTTTTTTGTAGAGGTGGGATCTCACTATGTTGCCCAGGCTGGTCTCAAGTGATTCTCCAGCCTCGGCCTCCCAAAGTGCTGGGGTTATAGGCATGAACCACTGCACCTGGCCTGTAGAGCTTCTTAAAACACAATGTGTCTATTAATGTATAACTTATTCCTATATATGGGTTTTGGAAAAATATTTTTAGAATTTTATATATATGTATTTTGTCTCACCATATAGATAACTTTAGGATACTATTTCTGGGGTATCTTTTAACAGCATGTAATAATAGGCTATGTGTTATAAAAGATATTTTCAGGCTGGGTGCGATGGCTCACGCCTGTGATCCCAGCACTTTGGGAGGCCAAGGCGGGTGGATCAGTTGAGGTCAGAAGTTCGAGACCAGCCTGGCCAACATGGGGAAATGCCACCTCTACTAAAAACAAAAATTAACCGGACATGGTGGCACATACCTGTAGTCCCAGCTACTCGAGAGGCTGAGGCACGAGAATTGCTTGAGCTCAGGAGGCAGAGGTTGCAGCGAGCTGAGAGTATTATATTGCAACCTGGATGACAGAACTAGCCTCTGTCTGGGAAGAAAAAAAAAAAAATATATATATATATATATATATGTGTGTATTTATATATTTGTAAGGTTATTGTTCACTTTTTTCATATACTATCTCTTGCATAGAGTCTGTGCTTTAAAAAATTATTTTTGGACTCAGTGCTGAGAAAAAGGAGTTGTTTTTCCTGAGGAATTGATATACTTATTCCTTTCTGATAATGAGAACTATACAGTTATTGGTGTTTCCTTTTTTGCTTTGGCTGACAGTAAATTTTAAGTCAAATTTTAAGTCCGTTTATGGTAGGCTGCTAACCCATGTGATTGACATTTTTTCCTTTTTCTTGGTCTTGATTCTCTAATCTACTTTAACGTTATTTTATGTGATTTTGCTGTAAGTTGTCACAAATCTTTTGTGAATTGTGGTATAAAAGAATAAATATAAAAAATTTTAATCTAGTTTAAAATTAGATACAGGCCAGGCGTGGTGGCTCACGCCTGTAATCCTAGCACTTTGGGAGACTGAGATGGACGGATCACTTGAGGTCAGGGGTTCGAGACCAGGCTGGTCAACATGGTGAAACTCAGTTTCTACTAAAAGTACAAAAATTAGCCAGACATGGTGGTGGACACCTGTAATCTCAGCTATTCGGGAGGCTGAGGCAGGGGAATGGCTTGATTCCGGAATACCAAGGTTGCAGTGAGCTGAGATTGCGCCATTGCACTCCAGCCTAGGTGACAAAGTGAGACTCAGTCTCAAAAAATAAAACAAAACAAAGAACTAGATACATACAACTTTAAAACAATGTATATTGTTTTCAGTAAGTATATTGACAAATTGACCAGTCCAGCAGCTAAGTACAAATTTGGATGGGCTGTATTTTTTTTTTTTTTTTTTTTTTTTTTTTTGGAGACGGAGTCTCGCTCTGTCGCCCAGGCTGGAGTGCAGTGGCCCGATCTCAGCTCACTGCAAGCTCCGCCTCCCGGGTTCACGCCATTCTCCTGCCTCAGCCTCCCGAGTAGCTGGGACTACAGGCGCCCGCCACCGCGCCCGGCTAGTTTGTTTTTTTTTTTGTATTTTTAGTAGAGACGGGGTTTCACCGTGTTAGCCAGGATGGTCTCCATCTCCTGACCTCGTGATCCGCCCGCCTCGGCCTCCCAAAGTGCTGGGATTACAGGCTTGAGCCACCACGCCCGGCCGCTACCATGCTTTTCTACTCTTCCTTTGCTTTTCCTCAAATACTGGGAGAGAGGCAAGCTTCCCCAAACGTCTGGCAAGCAGTGTAGAAGCAGAAACTCTGTCCTACAGGATCTGCTTGTAACTCTTCCAAATGAGATGCTGGAATGGCAGGCCCTTGCTCTCCTGGGCCTCATTACTAAGGGACTCGTCCAGTGCCAGCATGCTATTCTGCTGGCAGCAGCTCTGCTTGCCCGAGAGGGGATGTGTATTGAATAACTCTGGGCTCAGGCAGTAACCTGTGAGTGACAAAAATATCAATCCAGAGACACAGCTAAGGTGGAAATGGCCAAAGTGTGTTTTGACTGGCAACTTATTTATTTATTTATTTTCCAGGAAATCTATTGGAGTACCATTTCTAAAACTGTATGGGTATTTCCTGGAAAAAGTTAAGCACTCATTTAGAAGTATTTTCATTTTTTCTCTTAGAGAGTAGATGGTTTGCTGTCTGTCTTGTCAAGATGTATTGATAGAGCCCCCCAGACATGTCTTGGCCTTGGAGTCCTGTATAAAGAAGAAGGGAGAGCCAGGCTGTCCTCTGGAGGGGCCCAGCACTTCTGGAGATCATTTTCTCACCTTCAGAAGGTGGCACTTGTGTCGTCATGCTGTACAGAGCTTTGGAATCGACCTGGCGGAGGGTTAGAATTCCCTACTCAGCCACTTGCCAGCTGCGTGGCCTTGATGACGAAAGTTTACTTACCCTCTCTGAGGTTGAGTTTCTTGGTTCATAAAGCAGGTTATCAGTGCCAATTCTCAGGGGTTTTCTGAGTGTTAGATACAATATGCAAAACACCTCGTCCAAGGCTTTGTTGAATACTGGGTGCTCAGTGGATGTCTACTTTTCTTCATCAAATTAGCCTCTAGTTATGAACCCTTAACACTTCAGGTGAAGGGTCAGACTACTGTGTTTCTAAATGTCATTACTCTGTTTCTTTCTTTCTTTTTTTTTTTTCCTTTTTCAGACACAGTCTTGCCCTGTCACCCAGGCTGGAAAGTGGTGGTATGATCTTAGTTCACTGTAGCCTTGAACTCCCGGGCTCAAGTGATCTTCCTGCCTTAGCCTCCTAAGTAGCTGAGACTGTAGGCAACTGCCACCACTGCAGGCTAATTTTTTATCTTTTTCTGCTAGAGTTAGGGTCTCACTATGTTGCTCAGGCTGGTCTCAAACTCCTGGGCTCATGTGATCCTCCCCTCTTGGCCTCCCAAAGTGCTAGGATTACAGGTGTGAACTTGTTTTTGACATTCGAATGATTAAGTAGTTTGTTCCTTTTTAATGTTGAATAGTCTTCACTGTGTGGATATACCACAATTTGTTTATCCATTCACTTGTTGATGGATATTTGGTGTTTTTTCCTCCAGTTTTTAAGCTTCATGAGTAAAACTGCTATGAACATTCTTTGCGTGCACATATGCTTTCATTTTTGGGGAGTAAATACCTGTGAGTGATATAGCTGGGTCATTTGGTACTTAACTTTTTTTTTTTTCCTTTGAGATGGAGTCTTGCTCTGTTGCCCTGGCTGGAGTACATCGGCACAGTCTCAGCTCACTGCAACCTCCAACTTCTGGATTCAAACGAATCTCCTGCCTCAGCCTCCCAAGTAGCTGGGATTACAGGCACGTCCCACCACGCCTGGCTGATTTTTGTATTTTTAGTAGAGATGGGGTTTTACCATGTTGGCCAGGCTGGTCTCGAACTCCTGGCCTCAAGTGATCCACCTACCTTGGCCTCCCAAAGTGCTGAGATTACAGCCATGAGCCACCGTACCTAGCCTGGTGTTTAACTTAAGATACTGCCAAAGTGGTTATATCATTTATCTTTTTTTTTTTTTTTCCTTTTTTTTTTTTGAACCAAGTCTCATTTTGTCACCCAGGCTGGAGTGCAGTGGTGTGATCTCGGCTCACTACAACCTCCACCTCCCAGGTTCAAGCTGTTCTCCTGCTTCAGCCTCCCACGTAGCTGGGATTACAGTGCCTGCACCATGCCCAATATTTTTTGTATTTTTAATAGAGATGGGGTTTCTCCATGTTGGTCAGGCTGATCTCGAACTCCTGACCTCAAGCCATCCACCCACCTCCTCAGCCTCCTAAAGTTCTGGGATTACAGGCTGAGTCACCATGCCTGGCCTCATTTAACATTCTTGAAGCAGTGTGTGAGAATTTCAGCTACTTGACATCCTCTCCAGTGCTTGTTATTGTTTGTCCATCTTTTTTATTATTGCCATCCTGTTGGGTATGGAGTTGTATGTGTGATTTTCATCTGCATTTCCCTAATGATTAGTAATGTTGAGCATCTTTTCATGTACGTACTTGCCATCCATCTATCTTCTTTGCCCAATTTTTTTGTTTATTTTGCTAAGTTGAAAGAGTTCTTTATATACCTCAGTTCTGAGTCCTTTGTCAGATGTATCTTTTACAATTTTTTTTTCCCAGTGAGATAATTTTCTGTGGCTTTCCTTTTCATTTTGTCTTTTGAAAAGCAAACATGTTTGATTCGGATGAAATCACCTACTTTTTAGGAAACGTTTGATTTGTAATTACAGATACATTGGCAAAGGGGCTATTTATGAGAGTATTGCAGTTGATGCTGCCAATTAAAAAATACATATTGGGCCGGGTATGGTGGTTCACACCTGTAATCCCAGCACTTTGGGAGTCCAAGGCTGGAGGATCACTTGAGGCTCAGGAATTTGAGACCAGGAGGTTGGGAGGCCAAGGTGGGAGGATTGCTTAAATCTGGAAAGTTGAGGCTACAGTGAGCTATGATTGTGCCACTGTACTCCACCCTGGGCAACAGAGCGAGAGCCTGTCTCATTAATAAATAAATAAATAAATAAATAAATAAATAAAATAAAATTATGTGTATGTGTTTCTGTTTGTGTATATCTCGGGCTAGGTGCAGTGGCTCATGCCTCTAATTCTAGCACTTTGGGAGGCTCAGACAGGAGGATCACTTGAGGCCAGGAGTTTGAGACCAGTTTGGGCAGCAAAACAAGACCCTGTCTCTACAAGAAGTTTTTTTTCTGTCGTGGGGTGGGGGGAGGGGGGAGGGATAACATTAGGAGACATACCTAATGTAAATGACGAGCTAATGGGTGCAGCACACCAACATGGCACATGTATACATATATAACAAACCTGCACGTTGTGCACATGTACCCTAGAACTTAAAGTATAATTTAAAAATTGTTTATAAGGAATACAAGGCTTAAATTCACATTTTTAAAAAAGGTATATGCAGGTTGAATCCCTTTTAGTCTCCACTTTTCAGCAAAGTTTACCTAAAATAAAATCCATTTACTGCTGACACTTAAAAAAAAAAAAAAAAAAAGGTTTTTTTGTTCAGGCATGGCGGCTCACACCTGTAATCCCAGCAGTTTGGGAGGTCAAGGTGGGTGGATCACTTGAGGTCAGGAGTTCAAGACCAGCCAACATAGCGAAACCCGTCTCTACTAAAACTACAAAAATTACCTGGGCATGGTGGTGGGTGCTAGTAATCCCAGCTACTTGGGAGGCTGAGGCAGGAGAATCGCTTGAACCCAGGAGGTGGAGGTTACAGTGAGCTAAGATTGCTCCGCTACATTCCAGCCTGGGGCGACAGAGTGAGACTCCGTCTCAAAAAAACAAAAAACAACAATAACAAAAAAAAAACCAAACACTTTTTTGAGACAGAATCTTGCTGTCTCACCCAAGCTGGAGTGCAGTGGCGCAATCCCAGTTCACTGCAACCTCTGCCTCTCGAGTTCAAGTGATTCTCCTGCCTCAGCCTCCTGAGTAGCTGGGACTACAGGCATGTGCCACCACACCCGGCTAATTTTTTTTTTTTTTTTTTTTTTTTTTTTTTTTGAAACAGAGTCTTGCTCTGTTGCCAGGCTGGAGTGCAGTGGCACGATCTTGGCTCACTGCAAGCTCCGCTTCCTGGGTTCACGTCATTCTCCTGCCTCAGCCTCCCAAGTAGCTGGGGCTACAGGCGCCCGCCACCATGCCCGGCTAACTTTTTTGTATTTTTTAGTAGGGACGGGGTTTCACCGTGGTCTCGATCTCCTGACCTCGTGATGTGCCCACCTCGGCCTCCAAAAGTGCTGGGATTACAGGCATGACCCACCACGCCCGGCCAACTTTTGTGTTTTTTTGTAGAGATGGGTTTCGCCATATCGGCCAGGCTGGTCTTGAATTCCTGGCCTCAAGTCATCACCCGCCTCAGCCTCTCAAAGCGATGGGATTACAGGCATGAGCCATTGTGCCTGACCTCCAAAAATATTAAAAAAAAAAAAAAATCAAAATTAAATTTTTTTACGTTTATTTTTATTTTATTTTATTTTATTTGTTTTTGAGACAAGGTCTTAGTCTGTCACCCAGGCTGGAGTGCAGTGACATGATCACTCCACGATACTGCAGCCTTAACCTCCTGGGCTCAAACAGGGTCTCACACTGTGTTGCCTAGGCTGGTCTCGAATTCTTGGGCTCAAGTGATGCTCCCACCTCAGCCTCCCAAAGTGCTGGGATTATAAGCATGAGCCACCATGCCTGGCCAAAAATAAATACCTTAATATCCATCTGGTTGATGATCCAAAGCAACCCTGAAAATGCCTAAGTAGTTTCCTTTAAGAAGAAAACAGTATTCAGACTCACGTTTGAAGCAGCTTTTTCCTCTGACTGCTCTTTCTTGAAGAATGTGCGTACCATTGGTTTGAGATGTGTACCTTCTTTTTGAGAAGCAAGAACAGTTTTAAACTGCTCACTCGGTTTCTGCAATTCATTCGTAACCTCTCTTCACTTTCTCATCGCCTTCACTTTGTGCTGCTTGCCGTGGAATTTACTGATCCAGTGATTCATTGCCTTGATGATGAAGTTCTCTTGCTTTAGTCCTTGTTCTTCAGACAGTTCTGTCTTCAGTGAACTTTTCCTTTTTGTTTTTCCTTTTGGTTGCCCCTGACGGTTTCTTGTTCAAGCCTGGTGAGGAGCCACAACTGGGCATCTCCACCAGCTCAGGCCAGGCAGCAGAAGATGAGAACAAGGGGCTCCAGCATCTGGACAGGGTCGTCAGCTACTGTTAATTGAGAAAGTATCCCCCAAGTGACTGAGTAACCCTTTTCTGTGTTAAAGTTTCTGGAATGCTGTGTCAGATCTGTTTCGATTTTATTTGGGTTTACTTTTTTTGTTGCGTTTACATGTTTAAAGCTTTTTATTTTGAAATAATTATAGATTCACAGGAAGTTGTTTTAAAAATGTACAGAGGGGTCTTATGCACGCTTCACCCCTCCTTCCCCATTTTTCGTGTCTTTCATAACTTTAGTGTATTATCAACATCGTGAAATTGACATTGGTATCCACTGACTTTAATCAGATTTCACAAGTTCTCTTGCACTTGTGTGTGTGGTTCTGTGCAATTTTATCACACATGTAGCTTCATGTAACTATTACCATAATCAAGATGCAGAACTTTCCCAACACTCAAAGCTCCTTCCTGCTCTATGCTTTAGAACCACCCCTACCCCCTTTCAGCCCCTAATCCTAACCCCTGGCAACCACTAATCTGTTTTCCATCTCTAGACATATATTATTTCAAGAATATTATATAAATGGGATTGTACAGTATATAACCTTTTGCAGTTGGCTTTTCACTAAGCATAATTTCCTGGAGCCTGTTCAGCTTACTGCACACATCAGTTGTTCATTCCTTCGTATTGCTGAGTAGTATTCCCTGGTATGGATATTCCACAGTTGTTTAACCATTCACCTGTGCAAAGACATTTGGGTTGTTTCTAGTTTGGGGCTACTATGAATAAAGCTGTTGTGAACATTTACATACTGGTTTTTTTCCAAATGTAAGTTTTCGTTTCTTCAGGATAAAGCCCCAGAGTTCAACTGCTGGATCATATCATAAGTGCATTTTTAGTTTTAGAAGAAACTGCCAAACTATTTTCCAGGGCAGCTATACCATTTTACATTCCGTCAGCAATGTACGTGTGATCCGATTTCCCAGCATCCTTACCAATATTTGGAGGTGGTACTGTTTTTTATTTTAGCCATTCTGATAGATATGTAATGAGATCTCATTATAGTTTTATTTTCCGTTACCCTAATGGCTAATTATATTGAACATCTTTGCTTGTGCTTATTTTCTGTTTGTATATCCTCTTTGATGAAATATCTGATTGTCTTTTTGCCCATTTTCTAAATGTATTGTTTCCTTACTGTTAAGTTTTGAGAGGTTTTTTTTGTTTGTTTGTTTTTTGGCTTGTGTTTATTTTTCTTTATGTGTTGTTTTTTTGAGACAGGGTCTCTGTCACCCAGACTGGAGTGCAGCGGCACTGTCACGGGTCACTGCAGCCTTGACCTCCCAGGCTCAAGTGATCCTCCCACTTCTGCCTCCCAAGTAGCTGGGACTGCAGGCGAATGTTACCACATCCAGCTAATTAAAATTATTTTTTTAGAGACACAGTCTTGCTATGTTGCCAGGGCTGGTCTCAAACTCCTGGGCTCAAGCAGTTCTCCCACCTTGGCCTCCCAACATGCTGGAATTATAGGCGTGAGCCACCGCGCCTGGCCGGGTTTTAAGAGTTTTGTATATAATCTGGTTACTAGTTCTTTGGCAGATATGTGGTTTGCAAATAGATTTTCCTAGCCTATCATTTGCCTTTTCATCTTCTTATAGGGTCTTTTGCAGTGCAAAAGTTTTTAATTTTTATGAAATCCAGTATATCAGTTTTTCCTTTTATGGATTGTACTTTTGGCAGTAAGTCTTAGAACTCTTAGTCCTAGGTCCTGAAGATTTTCTTCCATTTTTTTCTAAGAGTTTTATGGTCCTATGTTTTATATATAAGTCTTTGATCTATTATGAGATAATTTTTGTATAAGTGTGAAAGTTAGGTCAAGGTTTTGTTTGTTTGTTTGTTTTGCATACGGATGTCTAATTGCTTCAGTACCATTTGTTGAAAAGCTCTTCCTCCTTTTAATTTTATTTTAGTAGAGATGGGGTCTTGCTATGTTGTTTACATTAGTCTCCTGATCTCAAGCAGTCCTGCCTTGGTCTCCCCGGTTGCTGAGATTATAGGCATGAACCACCATGCCCAGCCCCTTTCTTCATTAACTTAATATCAGGAAGAACGATTTCTCCCACTTTATTCTTTTTCAAAATTGTTTGAATTGTTCTACAACCTTTGCTTTTCCAGATAAGCTTTATAGTAAGCTTGTTTTATCTACATAAAACATTCCTAAGATTTTGATGGCTATTGCATTAAACGTATAGATCTATTATCTACATAAAACCTTCCTAAGATTTTGATAGCAGTTGCATTAAACAATTAACTGACATCTCTACAATGCTGAGTTTTTCAGTTCAGGAACATGGTAACTCTCCCCAGTTTTTCGGTTGCCTTTTATTTTCTGGGTTTTGTTTTTTGAGACAGAGTCTTGTTCTGTCACCCAGGCTGAAGTGCAATGACGCACTCTTGGCTCACTGCCACCTCCGCCTCCTGGATTCAAGCAATTCCCCTGCTCCTGCCTCAGCCTCCTGAGTAGCTGGGATTACAGGCACACGCCACCACGCCCGGCTAATTTTTTTTTTTTTTTTTTTTTTGTATTTTTAGTAGAGATGGGGTTTCACCATGTTGGCCAGGCTGGTCTCAAACTCCTGACCTCAGGTCATCTGCCCGCCTCAGCTTCCTGAAGTACTGGGTTTACAGTCATGAGCCACCGTGCCCAGCTTTGTCTTTGATTTTCATCAGCATTTTCAGATTTTTAGCGTAGCGTTTCCGTACGTTCTGTTAGACTTCTACCTGAGTATTTCATTTTCTTTGTTACTGTTGTAAATGATGTCATGTTTTTCATTTTGGCTTTCCACAGCGTCATCATCTCTGAGCTCCTTATGCAGCACTGTGGTTGGAGTAGTCTGAGCTTTTCATGTTCATAGCAAAGGAGAGAGGAACAGTGGGAGTGTGAAGCTTGAGTCACAGGCATTTGAAAATCAGATATGCAAACAACGTGGGCATGAGAGCAGACAGAACTGGATTCAGATCCCAGCTCTGGCACTTTCTAGCCTTGTTTTGGGCAGCTCGTTTAGCCTCTCTGAGCCAGTTTCCTCAAATGTCAAAAAGGAGAATAATAGGCAATCCTTTTGTAAAACTTTGATATAATATATATAAATATTCTTTGCCCAACATAGGTCTCAAAATGTCTTAGTTATTATGTCTGGCCACAGTGGAACCATGTCATTCATAGTTAGATACACAAGTGAGAGAGGCGCGTGTGCCTACTGTTATGAGCCGTCAACGCTTCTGGAACCTCTTTATGTTGCTGATTTCCAAGGATGTGAAGTCTTGACATAGCTCTTGCCCTCAAGGGGCTTAGAATTCTGTTGAGGAAACCTACTCTATGAATAAAAATTCCAGGACAAGGTATTGCTTGTTAAGTTCCAAATAGGTGGGCAGACAGTGTGGGTGCATCAAAGAACCTTCTCTGGGTGTTGTTTGCCCTTTTGTACCCTGTCCGTTGAGGTGGCTTCTGGATGTTGATGAGAGAATGTGTGGAGGTGGGAGAGTGTGTGTACAGATTTAGGGGAAGGGTGTCATTTGGGAATATGTAATTAATTTTTATACTTTCCCCAGTAAACCATCGACCCTTTTTATGATGTCATGAGGGATTCCTTAATTTTGCAGCTGCTTCCTGATTACGTCAGAGAGGAGCCTCTCACCCCACAGCCTGGAGCTGTACTCATACAAGAATTGGAAACAAATGAAGTGCCGAATATCTAATGGCTTCCACAGGGAGCGCCCGTTCAGACTTCCCAGGCCTTCTCTTGCTAGGTCTTCCTCGAGCATTTCTGACCCCCTGAAGTGTCTTTGTTCTGGAAAGACAGGACTTGGCCCGGAGCCGAGAGGGAGGGAGCCTGGGGACTCCTTGACACATACCTCTCTCCCTCCAGGTGTTTTGCAGTCCTGAGTTTCTGCCCCCTTTCTTGGATCTTGTTTGGTGAGTTGTTACTCTTCTTGAGTTTTCAGGATCCTCTGGAACCTGCTGAGATCCGTGAGTCTTTGACCTGCTCCAGCAGTCTTCACCCCCTCCTACCCGCCTCAGCAGCATTATCTCCAGCCTCTTTGGATTTTTTTTTTTCTTTCTTTTGGTAGAGACAGCGTCTTACTCTGTTGCCCAGGCTGGTCTTCAACTACTGGGCTCTCAAGAAGTCCTCCGGCCTCGGCATCCCAAAGTGCTGGGATTACAGGCGTGAGCCACCGTGACTGGCCTCTTTTGATTTTCTTTCTGCAGTAATTTTCCTATCTATGCACTCCTTTTCATTCCCTCTTCTACCTTTATTATAAGAAAGATGTTACGCTTACTTGGCATTATAAACTTTATGAAGTGCTTTACATGTAATTTATCTTGCTTCAAACAAGTTCATGCTCTCTTAGCTTCCCAACTGGTCTCCCTCATTGTTAGCTTTTTCCAGCTACCCTAATTAGTTCCTAAATGCTTTAGCTAGATGATCTTTATAAAATATTCACTCATTACTTCATTCAAGAACCTTCAGTGAGTGCTCCCTCACTGTGAGTCAGGTTCATGTTCCTCTTCTGGCATTGCAGGCCCTATACTTTGTGGTTCCAGGCAGAGCACAGCACACACACTACTTTCATGTCTGAAGTAGTACATGTGGTCCCCCCTGCATCCACCAACTCCATCATTGTTCGTCTCTTCCAGCCCAGCTTAGAAGTGGTCTCTTCTGGCCGAGCATGGTGGCTCACGCCTGTAATCCCAGCACTTTGGGAGACTGAGGCAGGTGGATCACTTGAGGCCAAGAGTTCGAGACCAGCCTGGCCAACATGGTGAAACTGTGCATGCCTGTAATTCCAGCTACTTGGGAGGCTGAGGTGGGAGAATTGCTTGAACCCAGGAGGCAGAGGTTGCAGTGAGCCACAGTCGCACCACTTGCACTCCAGTCAGGACGACAAAGTGAGAATCTGTCTCAAAAACAAAAGTCTCTTCCATGAAACCCTCTCTGTTACATACTAGCTGAAATGATTTCCTTTCCCTCTGGTGACAGAAACATCTTACTTCCATCTTCCTTATGATATGTAGTACATTGTCTTGAATTATAGTTACTTGAGTATGTATGTATGCTTCCTGTCTTCTTTATTAGATTATCATCTTCTTGCAGGCAGGATCCTACTTTCCTTTATATCCTCCACAATTGGGCACTCACGTGTTTTCGGAATTAATGGGAGAAGTCATTTAGTTAGGAGATTGGGATTTCCTTTGCCTCCACATCTCCCTACTTTCAGAAGAGCTTTGGAAGAAAATCCAAAGAGAACACTGACAGGGAGGGCTCCTAGGAAGGAAATTGCCTTCCACCTTCTTCTGTCTTGTCTTCGTGCACTAGGCTGTTCTTGCATTGCTCTAAACAAATACCTAAGACTGTATCATTTATAAAGTAAAGAGGTTTCACTGGCTTATGGTTCTGCAGGTTGTACAGGAAGCATTTCGGCTTCTAGGGAGGCCTAAGGAAGCCTACAACTATGGCAGAAGGCGAAAGGGGAGCAGGCACTTTACATGGCGAAAGCTGGAGCAAAGAGTAGGGCAGTGCCACCTACTTTTCAAAGACCAGATCTCGCAAGATTTCAGTCACTACCACAAAGACAGCACCCAAGTCCTGAGGGATGCACCCCACCATCCAGACACCTCCCACCAGGCCCCATCTCCGGCACTGGGGATTACAATTCGACATGAGATTTGGGTGGGGACAAATATTCACACCATGTCACTTGACTGTATCAGTTTAGGAAAGTGTTATGACTTGCTTTACACTCAGTCGCCTCTGTTTGCCATTGTGCATGAATAATTCGCTTGGGTGTATTAGTGCCTGATTCTGCTGACTCATTCGTTCTTCTCCTCAGGGAATGACATGATGAAAAGACATCTCTGCTTCTGCTCTGAGATTTTGCTCTTGTCCGGTTCCTATACAGCGGCTGCTTCCTCTGCCTCCTCTTCAGCTAGCAGCTGCCACAGGGAACTCTGTGGCTCAAGCAGCAGCAGTTGAAAGATGCTCTCACTGCCCACTTCCTGTAGACAAGGAGGTTTTGGTGGGCTGCTCAGGAACTGTGCCAGCCTTGTGTCTGACTGGTAACTGACTCATGAGAAAAGCAGCCTTATGTCGGAAAGATAAGGGCCAACAAATTGCCTCCAGGTGGTGTTAGTTTGGAGGTGACTGACCATTCATTTCCTTTCTTTGGGAGGAGACAGTGGGGAGGGAATTGGTGAATAAGTGGTCTTGCCTGCATTTTTCTCCAGCTGTTAGTGAAGCATCTAGGCAGATAGTTGGTTCTCTGTGCTAGAATGGCTCATGGACCCCAGTGCCCTCAGAATCCCTTCTGCTGCTGTCAGAGCATTAGACTCATGTGTCATCCATTCTGCGTCTTCTCTTCATTACTCTTCCTATGCTCCTGCCAGGAAGCTGGCTGTGTGCACCAGGCGAGGTATGATAGTTCCATCGCTGCCAGATTTTTCTGTGACCAACCGAACTCCGTCCCACTGGTACTGGTTTCCTTCAAATCTCTCCCTGACGAAAACACTAGAATTGATCAGAAGCAGTGGTTCTGAGCCACCATCCCTTGGCTTGGCTTAGAGGGCCCAGGCAGGTGGGCCTGCCTCCCATCCCCTGCTCTTCCCTCTGCACCCCTCCTGCCTCGCTCCCATTTCCTGCAGGAGGATGCCTTGCCATCCTGGAGCTGTCAGGCACAGCTTTGCTTTGGCAGCGCCGTTGCACACGTACTGGTGGGAGAGGGGACATGTTTATCACTTTTCCTGGAGATTATCTGTTTAAGCACTTCTCTGACAGTTACAATAACAAGGGCAGTGTGTTGTGTTTCCCAGCAGAAGGACACTTGCTGTTGAAAGATGTATAGCACTAATTAGAAATACATAACATCCGGCCACATGGCAGCCTTCTCCCGGCCGCTCCATTTCCTGATTTCATGCAACTTTGACGACAGTTGGTTTATGTTTTCCATGAATATATTCTCAGAAAAATGAGAAAGTCTCCCCATTACATAGGAGCAAGAAGAATATTTCTGTCCGAGCAGGTATTTGGCCATAGGAATGATAGGAGCTGTGGTCACCTGCCCACATGTGGGAAGGGGCGGAACCAAGTTCAGACCTCAGGTGACTTTCTTAGTAAGAAATATTTCCGTCTGACTTCCTTAGCCAAAACCCTTACCCGAAACCCTTGAGCAAGTCTCTGCTTTTGGAAAGAAGGGGAAAGGCTGTTTCACAGTGTTAATGAGTTCCTCAGCTCCTGTCATGCTCCTGCTACCTGACACAAAGCCAGAGGAACCCAGGCGAATACCAAGGCAAACAATGCCTTTTCCTCCCCCACCCCGCATCACTTGTTGGCTTGGCCTAGCCCAACCCTAGGGATATATATGGGCATTCATCAGACTAGGGCCAGTTTCCTAGGTCTAGCCCCAAAGTGGGTGGACTCTGGGAATCTAGATGCTGTTTTCCTACCCACTGTGTAACGGTGAATGCTTTCAGGGAGTGGTGTCTTGCGGTTTCTAGCCTGTGGAAGCCTGCGTGAGGCCGAGAGCAGCCCAGGAAGATGCTGTGCACTTAGTGCTTGTCTCACTTGAGGCGCTGGATGCAGGTTGCCGTGGTTACTTGGATAAATAACAGTTTTCTTTACCCTATTGAAAGATTGCAGAGAGCATGTTTTACTTGTAGCCGTGTGCTCCATCATACCTAGTACACAGTCTGGCACATTCTACACGCTCACTATATGCTTGAGGTACCACTGAGCCATGGAGAAGGGCAGGCCTTCCAGGAGGTGCTCCAGGTAACATGGCCAGTCAGAGGTCTGACCCCCTCGATTGTTTGTGAAATCTCCATCTGCTTGATTATGGCAGAACAGTTACTGGTTAACACACCACATCAGATGGACCAGACACATAAGCAGGCAGTGTTGTTTCAAGCCTTTCTTTAGGAGGGGATTAGGGGATGGGGAGTCGAGGTGACATAACCATCACAAAGGACAGAGCAGTCATGAAGCTGCCTTCTAGCTGCTGCCTGGGAGGTGGCTGAGCACTTTCCGATCTATACCGAAGACACTCCAGCTGTTGCTACCTTGCCTGGTCTCCAGACCTTATTGCAGGAGCCTTTAGAAAAGGAGCCAACCTGGAGTCCACAAAGACCACAGATCCCATTGTTCTTAAGCAGTCCATTCTCCCCTCTGAGCCCTAGCCCCCCATCTGGAACTCTGAGAGACAGTCTAGCCTGAGATTGCCATTTGTCATAAATATAGAACTAGGCTCGCTGAAAGAAACCTCCCCTGTCTTGTCTCTGTCCAAGCTCATGAGAGTGTCTTATTGTAGCCTGTGCTTCACAAAATGCCAGTCTCTTGGAGCCAGGACACCCCACTTCATCCCTTCCAGCCTTCTGAGTGCAGGTAACTTCTGCTCAGTTGATGAGGGGGCACTAATGTTTATTCGGTGTCGGTTGCCAGGATGTGGCCTCCACTTGTCCTCTCCCAGCTCCCTCTGTTCTGGACTTACTCCCTTCTTCCCACCTCTGTTGCTAGTTAGAGGCAGGGTGTTGTCTGGGCGTGGCAATGGCCTGGACTGAGCTGGGCGGTACTGACAGTGCTGCTGCCTGTGGGGAGGGTGAAGGGGAGAAGTTGCTAACTTTTCTTGACAACTTACATATCTTCCCCTTTCCTGCTTTCCATCCTCCCTCTTCTTGGCTCTTGGATACTTGTTTTCTTTCTAACAGAGGTTTAGGGCCTTAACAGGACAGGAATGATGAGACTGGTCTATTCTACTCACATGGATTGTTACCACTTCCTTAACTGCCTGCCACAGTTGAGTTGGAAAGTCAGAGGGTGACATCTGGGACCAGTGGGCATCTGCAAGGATGGTGGGAAAGCCACAATCAAAGAATGACTACCCTGATGCTCTTCGTTTGTTGGGCCCTTCTGAGCAGCATCCTGTTCCTTCTTATGCCCAGTACTTTCAGAAGTGATTTGGGGCTGGCTTTGTGTACTCCAGTCATACTTGCTCCTGGGGCAAAGGTGGTAAGGAATCACTGTGGTTGGGTAATGTCTCTTGGAGTAACAGTTTCAGTGAGGCCCCACTGACAAGACTGGTGAGCTGATGAGAGGGCTCCCCTTGGCTATTGAGGTTAAAATACAGGCAGGGACAGAGATCAGACATTTAGCTGATTATCCTTTTAGCACTTGGAGATTCTGAGAGTTCTCCTGTAATAGAGAGGGAATTAACAGATTAGCTGCTGCCAGAGCTAGTGAGCCTGGCCCCTGATTCTGTCTCCTGTGGGTATGTGGAGTCTCCTCGGAGGCTGTGTGGTCGACTGCTGCCTTCTGTGTGTCACCAGCTCCTCTCGAGTTCAGATGACGTGGCTTTCGGAGAAGGCCACTGATGAAGAGTAGGTACAGGCAGGCTTTTGGGAGTATGTCACATAGCTGCCACCAAAGAGTAATTCTGCCCACCAACAAGGTGGCTCCTTTCAGTGACCTGGAGCCAGAAGGAAGTTAGTTAGCCAGGCTGAAAAAGTAACGGAAAGAGGGTACTGGGATTGGGAGCCAGATTTATTTTTTAGCGCTAGGGGAAGGAATTTGTGAAAACAAAAGCCAACACTGATTAAGTGCTTATTATGTGCCAAGCACTGTTCTGCATAAAATTAACTCATTCCATGAAAGTAGATTATTTGTGTCATGTGTGTTTTCTTAGGAGGAGGGTCATGGAGAAGGTAAGGATGGGACTAAAGTTTGGTGATTCAAGAAGATCATTTTTAAATGTGTATTTTTCCAATCTTAATTGATGACTATGCTCCTGTTAGTTACACACTAGAGAGACTGAGTTACTTAAATCTGACTTCTTGTTACGATAGCTTTACATTATCAGTAGGTAGCTAAAGGCAGAGACCATGCAGCTCCAGCTCAGACTGCCCTTCTTGAGGTAACTGTTGTTGTGATGTAGAATTGACAGAGGTGACCCTTATCATCTTATTGAACACATATCCATATGCCAAACCTCGTGGTAAGTGCTTCACATGAGTCTGTACTTGGCCTTATGACCACTCTGAGAGGGGAATATTACTAGCCCTAGTCTTCAGTGAGGAAAAGGAAGGTCGGTAACATGGCCAGTGATGTGCATCTTGTAAGGCAGGGAAAAGTAGCCCTTGTCCCCCTGGGGTGCTGAGAGTTTCATTTGCTTCTCCTCAGACTGCTTCTCAGAGGAGTGCCGCTCTGTGATCCAGGAACAAGCTGCAGCTCTGGGCTTGGCCATGTTTTCTCTACTGGTCCGCCGCTGCACCTACTTACTTAAGGAGTCCGCCAAAGGTAAGCAGGAGGAGTCCCCGGCCTGGTGGGCTTTCCAGTTGCCTGACCTTGTCAGACCTCACAGTGCCTTGCTGCTTTCTCGGTGTCTTCTCCCTGTAGTCTCCATTCTTCCTTTTACCTACATGCCCCTCTTCCTTTTGCCTGCCTAACTAGTCCCATTTCCTTTTACAGTCTGATTGCCTCTAAGGCCCTCTTCTTTTTGTAGACTCTTTCCTCCCTTTTTTCTTCTTTAGTAGTTAGAATTTTCACTGTACCTATAAGCTGCTGCATGTTCCTGCATCTTCAGGAAACCAGAAAAGTTAGTTTCCATAATCGATGTTGTGTTTTCCCCTTTATCTTTGTGTGGTACCTGGTGAGTTCTGTAACCACCGTGGACCGGCCATCATGGGAGACTCACTTGACCAGATAGAGCAGGTGCTATTCTTAGCCCTTAGGTTGAGACAGCATCCCATATCCTTTAAGGCTGCCCTTAGAAGTCTAAGCCTGATTGCCATAGCAGTAGAAGATAGGGCTGAAGGTTACACCTTTCTTTTCAGCTCCTAGATCAATATTAGTGACTTAATCAGACCTCACTGTCGCCTCATGCCACACTAGCCTTGTGAATGCCTCCAGCTACGGAGGCTGCTTTTTTTTTTTAGGGACAGAAAGGCAACTTTTTATTTTGAAATAAGTTCAGATTTACAGAACAGTAGCAAGAATAGTGCAGACAACTCATATACCCACCACCCAGATTCCCCAGTTAACATTTTACCATGTGGCCTTACGTTCGTCTTCCCATACACACATACTTAAGGTTATTATTTTTCTTCTGAACAATTTGACTTTAAATTAGAGTTGCTGGCCCTTTACCCCCCAAATACTTGACTCTGTATTCCTAATAATAAGGATATTCTCTTAATGACAATTATCAAAATCAGAAGTCAACATTGATAAAATACTATTATTGCATTCACAGACCTTATTTAGTTTGTGCCAGTTGCCCTAATTTCTTTACAGCAAGGGGAAAACAAAGTTGTTGTCTTCTCTGGGATCCAGTGCAGGAGCACACATTGCATTTAGATGTCATCGTGTCTCTTTGGTTGTCCTTTAATTTGGGATGGTTTTTCGATCTTCTTTTGTCCTACATGTCCTTGTCTTTTTTTTTTTTTTTTTTTTTTGAGACAGAGTCTCGCTCTGTCGCCCAGGCTGGAGTGCAGTGGCGTGATCTCGGCTCCCTGCAAGCTCCGCCTCCCGGGTTCACACCATTCTCCTGCCTCAGCCTCCTGAGTAGCTGGGACTACAGGCGCCCGCCACTGCGCCCAGCTAATTTTTTATATTTTTAGTAGAGACGGAGTTTCGCGGTGTTAGCCAGGATGGTCTCGATCTCCTGACCTTGTGATCTGCCCACCTTGGCCTCCCAAAGTGCTGGGATTACAGGCGTGAGCCACCGCACCTGGCCTGCCTTGTTATTTTTGAAGAATGTAAATCATTTGTACAGTGTCCCACAGTTTGGGTTTGTCTGATGTTTCCTTGTGATTAAATTCAGGTCATGCAGTTTTGGCAAGAACTCTGGTGCCATCTTGGTACTGTGCTGAAGGAAGGCTGGCAGGGCGGGCTGGAGGCCAGAGGAGAGGCTTTGGCCAAGCCACAGGTGAAGCAGAAGCAGTGGTGTCCAGGGGCAGACCCAGTACACTGGTTCTCTGTTTGTCCTACTTTTCAGAATCCTCTTAGGTGCTGGCGCTTCTCCTCGCTTCCGGGCCCATCTTTCCTGTGGACTTGGTCTCCCTTCCCTAAGAGCTTGCTGCCGTCCCAGCGCCCCAGGCCTCACTCGGGGGCTACAGCAGACATAGGCCCAGTTCTCACCCTTTGCCTCTGCAGCTCAGCTGTCCTCTCCTGAGGACCAGGAGGACCAAGATGACATCAAGGTGTCTTCCTTTGTCCCGGACCTGAAGGAGCTGCTCCCTAGTGTCAAAGTCTGGTCAGATTGGATGCTCGGCTACCCAGACACCTGGAATCCTCCTCCCACATCCCTGGATCTGCCTTCGCAGTGAGTTGACCTGCCCATTGCTTTAGCACCACTGGCCTGGGCCTGCCCGTGTTCCTACATCTCCCCTCTTCATCCTGCTCTGTTTCTTTCTGCCCACAGCTTGCTTGCTTCTCTGTTTCTTCTTTACTTGAACTTTTTTTGAACACCTTCCCTGTCCTCTGATGTTTTCGATTATTTTTTCCTGTTCTCCAGGCTTCTTCCCTCTCCTCTCACACTCACTCTTTCCTCTCACTCTCCATTTTATTTGTTCTTGCTCTCCCTCCCTCATCCTCACTCCATATTGTGCATACTCACCATCTCTGCAGCTGCCTCTGGAGTCTGGATCTGTGTGGATATGTGTGAGACTTTGTTTCTTTCTCTTACTAGCTTTTCTGTGCATCTTGCTTTTTTTTTTTTTTGAGATAGGGTCTCACTTTGTCACCCAGACTGGATGCAGTGGCACGATCTCAGCTCACTGCAACCTCCACCTCCCAGCTCATGTGATCCTCCTGCTTCGGCCTCCTGAGTAGCTGGGACCACAGGTGCACACCACCACGCCTGGCTCATTTTTTGTATTTTTTGGTAGAGAAAAACATGTATTTTTTGCCATGTTGCCCAGGCTGATCTTAAAATCTTGAGCTCAGGTGATCCACCTGCCTCGGCCTCCCACAGTGCTGGGATGACAGGCATGACCCACCACACCCGGCCTTCTCTGCATCTTTAAGGCTCTTGCACTGCTACTTGTGCTGCCTTCTGCACTTTGTCTCCTGGCATGGCAGCATGTGGGGAGGCTGAGTGCAGGCACATTTCTCCTCCATTCACTCATGCCCTGTCTTCTCACCATGCCCCTGCCCTCACCCCGTGTCTTTGTGTGTCACTGTGGCATCTCTCAGAGCATTTGTGTGTGGGACAGAGCATTTGTGTATTGGGGGCGGGGGGCAGGTGTTGGAGTCTGTGTGTCTGCCTGGGTGTATTTACGTAGATCAGTTTATGTGTTTGTATGCCTTTTTCTTTTTTTTAGTTGTGGAGATAAATATATATAACATTTGCCATGTTAACCATTTCTAAGTTCAGTGACATAAATTATATTTACAGAGTGTTGTGCAACCCCATATGGTTACTTCTTTTATCTTTGTCTATATCTGTGTCTGGGTTGTGTCCGACTCTGTGCTTGTCTAGGTCCATTTGTCTGTAAGTGTCTGTAAGTCTGTGTGTGTCTTAGTGTCTGCGTTTGAGTGCAAAGTTCTGTGTGTCTGCCTCTGGGGGCCTGTCTGGGGGTCTTTCGGTGTGCCTGTCCATGTCTGTCTGTGTTTACGTGTCCATGTGTGTTATCCGTATGTGTTCATGTGGGATGTCCATATCTGTGTCTGTATTTGTGTCTATACCTGTTTGTGTCTGTATATCCTTGAGTATATATGTCTCTGTATGGGGTTCATGTGTCCCCATGGAGGTCTCTTTCTGTGTTTCCATGTCTCTGTGTCCGCATCTATAGCTGTGTGTTTTTTTTTTTGAGATGGAGTCCCGCTCTGTCGCCCAGGCTGGAGTGCAGTGACACAGTCTTGGCTCACTGCAACCTCTGTTTCCTGGGTTCAAGCTCTTCTCCTACCTCAGCCTCCTGTGTCGCTGGGATTACAGGCATCTGCCACCATGCCCGGCTAGTTTTTGTATTTTTAATAGAGACGGGGTTTCACCACATTGGCCAGGCTGGTCTCAAGCTCCTGACCTCGGCGATCCACTCACCTCGGCCTCCCAAAGTGCTGGGATTATAGGCGTGAACCACCATGCCCAGCCTTTTTTTTTTTTGAGACGGAGTTTTGCTCTTGTTGCCCAGGCTGGAGTATAATGGCGTGACCTCAGCTTACTGCAACCTTGGCCTCCCATGTTTAAGCAATTCTCCTGCCTCAGCCTCCCAAGTAGCTGGGACTACAGGCATGTACCACCATACCCAGCTAATTTTGTGTTTTTAGTAGAGATAAGATTTGACTATGTTGGCCAGGCTGGTCTGAAACTCCTGACCTCAGGTGATCCACCCACCTTGGCCTCCCAAAGTGCTGGGATTGCAGGTGTGAGCCACCGCGTCTGGCCTTTTTTTTCTTTTTTTTTTTTTTTTCCTTTCCCAGACAGAGTCTTGCTCTGTTGCCCAGGTTCGAGTGCAGTGGCATGATCTCGGCCCACTGCAACCTCCGCCTCCTGGGTTCAAGCAATTCTCCCACCTCAGCCTCCCGAGTAGCTGGGCTTATAGGTGTGAGCCACCAGGTCTGGCTAATTTCTTTGGGTTTAGTAGAGATGGGGTTTCACCATGTTGGTCAGGCTGGTCTCAAAACTCCTGCCCTCCAGTGATCCACCCGCCTCTGTCTCTAAAAGTGCTGGGATTACAGGCATGAGCCAGCATGTCCAACCTGTGTCTTTCTGATTCTGAGTCCATGTCAGTCTGAGTCTGCTTTGGTCCCATTCATGTCTGTGTCTGTGTCTGTGAGTATATGTTCCTGAATGTCTGTGTTCATGTCCATGTTTGTGTGTAACTATGTCTCTGTGTGCCAGTCTGGATCTCTCTGTTAGAGGGGGGATTTCTGTGTATGTGGGTCTTCTTGTGTCTGCCTGCCTTGCCTTTTACCTACCTCCCTGTCTGTCTGTCTATCCTCACCTGTCTCTGCCTGCCTGCCTCTGCGTTTCTCCTTGCCTCTGCTTTTGTCTGCCTCTGCTGTGTGTGTGTGTGTGTGTGTGTGTGCGCGCCTGTATCAGGTATCAGCATACCATGGCCCACAAGCTAATAATGGTTTACATTTTTATATGGTTAAACAAAAAATCAAACGAGTACCATTTCATGACTCATGAAAATTGTATAAAAGTCAGATTTTAGTGTCCATAAAGTTGATTGGAATATAACCATGCTTATTTGTTTACACTGTGTCTATGGCTGATTTCACATTACAGAGCAGAGTTGAGTAGTTGCCACAGGCTGTGTGGTTCACACGGCCTAGGATATTTGCAATCCAGCTCATTACAGAAAAAGCTTGCTGACTTCAATCTCTGTCCATGTTCCATCTGTCACATTCTTCTTTGTGTTAGTGTCACTATGTGTGTTCATGTTTGTACAATTGTATCTTCATGTACGTGTGTGTAGGCTCCATCTCTGTTCAGCCCTGTTGACTGTTCATCTCTCCCTCCTGCTCACTTTAATTTTTCCCTCCCTCCCTCCCTTCTTTCTTCTTTCTTTCTTCTTCCTTCTTCCCTCCCTTCCTGCCTTTCTACCTTCCTTTCCCAGGGTCTCGCTCTGTCACCCAGGCTGGAGTGCATTGGCACAATCACAGCTCGCTGCAGCCTCGACCTCCTGGGCTCAGGTGATTCTCCCACCTCAGTCTGTCAAGTAGCTGGGACTACAGGCGTGCACCACCACACCTGGCTAATTTTTTGTATTTTTAAAATAGAAATGGGTCTTTGCCATGTTGCCCAAGCTGGCCTTGATCTCCTGGACTAAAGCAGTCTGCCTCGGCCTGCCACAGTGCTGGGCCTCTCTTTCTTATCTCTACTCTTCCTTGGTGTCTCTGTTTTTCTCCGTTTCACCCCCACCATTTCTCGTTTCCCTCTTCCTTTTCTTCCCCTACGCCGCATTCTCTGAGTGTGGTCTTCGGCTGGTGCTTTGTACCAAAGCTCCTTCATGCTCTGTGTTATGCATTTATGTGTGTTTCAGAACAAGCATCTCCAGTGTTCTTCTCTGGAGAGAAGTAATGCTGGAGGATAGATTATGGAGACCCTGGCTACTGTGGAGGGCACTTTTGGGGAGTAGGGAGGGGAGCTTGTCTGACCTGGGGACCAGCTATGTGAGTCTCCTAGAGTCATGGGTGACCTCCAGAGGGAAGGTAAAGCAGAGATTTCTGGGCAACAGTTTCTGTGTAGACTGTGTAGTCTGATTCTTCCTCCTTTCTTTCTCAGTTTTTTCCCTGTCCTTGCCTCAGGATGCACCTCTGGACTGTTATTAATCTCAGTCTCCCCATGCCCTTCCCACCTCTAGCTCTGTCACTGTGTGGTCGGCACTCACAGCATCGGACAGTTCTCTGTATCCTATCTGTGGGCCCTCCTAGGTTTCCAAAATGCACTCCAGGCTGAAGCCTTGGAGCTCCAAGCTGTGCAGCTGGGGCCACAGAAAGGAACTGATGGATCTGCTGGCTAGGGGACAGCTGTTTCTCAGCAGTGATCCCCAAAGAGTTAACATCTACAGCCTCAAACTTTTCAGGCTATTAATCTCTAATGAGGACTAGGCAGTTGGCAGTTTTGGGAAGAAAATGCCAAGAAAGGACTCAGTTCTCCAAGTATCTAAGCCACTGCTTCTGAGCATGCACAGGGGTCACTGAGTGTCCCTTCCTTACTCTCAGGGTAGGGAGGCAGACCATCTGTCCCTGGAGCCTGGGCCTTCCCTGGGTCACCTCACCTCACAACCACCGGTCGCTTAGATAGGATTCACACAGCCCCTGTTTACCCAGATCCCGGGCCACAGGTCTGCTAGCTCTCTCACGCAGCATGTCTCCCTTCATCCCTCCTCCCTCTCTCACTCCTTTTTGGCTTTTGTTTGGCTGAGGAAATGGAAAGCTCACACAGGAAGTGCTGGGTCTCATTTGCTTGAGATGCTGAGTCTGTTTTCTCTTTGGATGCTGCAGCAAATGGCTCGTTGCCGGCTCTGAGCTGCTGCCCATCTTTGGGCAAGGGCTCAATCTACAGGCAGGCACGTGGTCCAAGCTACAGCCATCCCCGGCTGGGCTTCACATTCTGGGCTACAGAGAGGCAGAGGGGGTTGGGACATTTGAGTCATATTTGCTTAGTCTTCTCAGACTTCTTCACGAGGAGAGCAAATCTGACCAAATAGTATATTGAATTTAATTGCCCAGCAAATACATTACTGTAGCTGTGGATACCACTTGCTCTCTCGTGAAGCCAGACTGGGCTAGAGAGATCAGTGTAATAGAGAAAAACGTCTCCTCCTGTGCTCTCTTTCTCTCTCTCTGCAGTTAGGATCAGCAGCTGGTTATCTCTGGAATGCAAGTTTAAGCATGAAAGAGAGGCTTTGCTATCCTGGGGCCTGACCCCAAGGCATGGCTATTTAAGGACTGGTGCCCCTGTTCAACAGAGCAAACCTGGCCTGACTACCACGGAGGGTAGTCCCACCTCAGAGCCTTCAGATCAGAGGACTGGAAAATGGAATCAGAATTGCACCTTCCTCCTTTTGTTTCCCATATTCTCATGTAGCTTCCTAATACTCACTGAGTAAATACTCTGAGAGATTGGCAAGGGTATGGTGCTTCTGTGGGTTTCAAACTTTATCTTGTGCCCACCGACCTTATAGATTGAAGAGGCTTTTCTTGTAAGGTCATAGAGAGTAACACACCCCAGTGGTTCTGTAGATGCCGAAACTGTGACCCCCCGACGCTTGTAAAGTCCTTCTTGCTGCTCTTCGTTTTGAAGGGTTTGGAAATGCTCTCGAGGGAGCAGGAAGGAAATGGCTGCTGTTTAGTGCCCTTTCTTGGCATGCTTTCATTGGTCTTTGCCTGCGTTTCTTCTTTGCAAAGATACATTTCTCTGATCCTAAGATAAGGTGACCAGAGAGCCTGTTTTTCCTACAAAGAGGAAGTCCCCTTTGCTTTTCCTCCAGAAACCCCACTTGCAAATGGTCCCTCTGACACGTGGGACCCTTCTTTCATCTCTCTTCCTTCGTTCCCTCCCTGTCTTTAATTGTTACCTTCTTTCCTTATGCAGTTAGAGAATCATTGCACAGCATCTTCCCCTCTCTGAGGGGAATTCCAGGCTTCATCATTAGTTTCCTTGGTTCTCTCCTCTTCCTTCCAGTCAAGTCCACAGTAGCAGGCACATGTGAAACACTTAGGGTGGTGATGAGAGTATTGCTGGCACTGCAGAGTGAGGAGGGCAGGATTGCTGGGCATGGGGGCCTTCCCTCACTGTGGCACTTATTAGATCTGTGTGCTAGAGCCAGCATGTATGGAAGCAAGTTGATTTCCCATTTGTACCCGTTAGGGATTGTAACAGAATGGCTTCGTAATCCCAGGAGTTTGTTGGGATAGAGGATTATAGCAGGATGTGGAGAGTGGTCTGGGGCCACTGTGAAAGTTGGTGTATTTAGAACAGACTGCTGTGTTTGGAGGGCCCATCTACTTGCCCCATCTGCTAGCAGAGTTTGTGTTCCCTTCCACACCAAGCCTCTGGTGAGAAGGGAGAGGCAGCTGCGCCCCTACTTCGGCAAGTGAGCACAAGCAAAGTCGTGCTAGAGAGTAGTAGAGCTACAGGCTTCATGAACCTGAGCATAGTGACCCCTTGCATCCCAGGACCTTTGGCAAGGCTAGGGCAGTGGGACAGCCTACCTCATTTCAGTCTCTGCCGAGGCCAAATCTTCACTTATCCTGATCTCTAGTTCTCAGTAAGTGAAAGAGTCAGGGGACTTTGAGAACATCCAAACCTAGCCCAGCTGTGGCAGTTGGTTTATTGCTTTCAGCTGGTACTTGAACCCAGGTCCTAGTCTTGGAGGCTTTCCCAGGTTTAATCCCCAGAGCTTTCTCTGCAGCTGTATGACACTGCGCTGACCCCGAATGAGGATAGGAAAATAGAACCAGTGCCAAGCCAGAGTCTCTTTTTCATTTGGAGTCTGGCTGTCTGCCCATGACCAGGGTTACATAATGGGAAACATAGCTGGGGCTCTGGAGAGCCCGCGTTTCACCAGGCTGCCCAGACCTTCGCATTCTGATGCTATATATCTTCCTAATTGTAGCTCGGATGCATTTATCACACTGTTGGATTGGAGTACTGTTTAAAAAAAAAAAACTCTAGAAATTCTTGTCCTTGCTGCTTTTCCATGGTTCGTCTTCCATAGTCTACAGAGCACATCGGAGAAGGGTCGTCGGGAGCCCTCTGAGGTATTGTCACGTAGGGAGAAAGAGGGAGACGTAGGGCATATGCAGTAAGCTGACTTCCTCAGGGAGCTTCCGTGTGTGGACTCTGTAGATGAGATAGAAATTCTCAAGTTAAAAACAACTAGTTCACTCACCTTCATAGGGCAGCTCTGAAATAAGAACTAATCCCAAGCCTAATCGGCACCCCTTCAAGGACGCTTAGTACGTCTTCCCAAAAGGGCATTTTAGGAGGTCACTGAGTAATAGTCCATCAGCACTTCCCTGAAGGAAGTGGTGGTGACTGTGGGAAGCCCCTTTGCTACCCTGGCTCCCCACCCAGTCTCCCTGGCTCCGGGTTGGGGCGTTAGCACTGCAGCCTGGCACCAGGGGGTTCCTCTTCCTCCAAATGCTGAGTGGGGCACACGTGATCTCTCCCACGGCAGGAGCCCCTGTCCCCTCCCCACGCCTCCCATAGGACTCCTTGTGAGAGGAAGGGGTGTTGGCCTAAGGCTCCAGTCTGACCCCAGCAGGGTACAGCAGCTGACCCCAGGGAGAGTACTTTCCAGCTCTGGGCTGAGGTTATTTGGGTCCAGTGTGTGCTAAGCTAAGAAGACGTGTTGGAGTGGTTACAGCTAAAAGTTTGGAGAGGCAGGAACCGTGAGAATCCGCACCAGGGAGGCCGCCGAGGGCTCCCCTCATGCCGTGGAGATGTCAAGATCCCCTAGGGGCTGCTCTTTCCCAAACATACAGTGCTGATGGGTTTAACACACCACAGTGATACGACTGAGGCTGTACATACGAGTGTAGCTTTGGAGAACTGAAATAAAATAAGGCACTGACCCCATACATGTTGGGGGCAGCAGATGGTAGAGGTGCTCTGATACTTGAGAAATCCTGGAATGAGGTTACTGTGACCTATTGCTGGTCATAGGGTTCCAGCTGCCCTGCTTAGAACGTGGAGAGGTTTATATTCTTGCAGTAGGGCAGGATGACTAAGCTTCAGAATTTGACTTGCCCTTTTGGGAAAAATTGATTTAGGGTGAGTACTCTCCCAAAGGCCCAAGTTGACTTGTTGGTATAAACGAGAAAGATAGAAGGGATTATCTTCACCTAAGTCTTATACTCTGTAGTGGTCGGTCACCCAGTAAACATCTTATTCTTAGAGGATGGTATCTTGCTGCTCATATCTTAACTCCTGGAATGGTGACCTTTGATACCTTTGTCTCTTCTTTGTATCATGTGGCATCTAGATGACACATTGTTGCTAGAAATCTCCAGGAGCTGCATAGAATTCTCCCCATCTCCACCCCAACCCCGGGCCTATTGAGCTACCTAGCACTGAGGTACCAGAATCAAATCCTTAACCCGCTGCAGACAGAGTTGGCATGACATCTTGACTTTCCAAGAGGCGTGCTGAGCCATTTCAAGCCCAGGTATTATTCTTATAACTCTGCCAGACTTACTGGATTCAAGTCCATTTCTGCTGTTAGCTGCTGACTTCCCGCAGTTTTCTCCAGTGGAGTGAGAAGTTCTCCGTGGCAACAGTGGTCTCATGTTAGCCTCTGACCCCTGTGTGGAGAGTTGTAGGCCAGGATGTAATGGCCCACAGGGAAACAGTTTGAAAAAGCAGATACTGCATGTCTTAGGTGTGGCTCTCTTGTTATAGCCGTTTGTCTGTCTTTGTCTGTACCACACAGGTATCCTCTTTTTCGGCTTCCTTGTGCCTAGCTTCTGTGCCATCTTGGCTGTGTTTCCAGATCTCTTCACTCCGGGAACCAGAAGACCCAACTTGTTTCCCATCTGTGCTGCTTCTCTGATCTTCCATCGCTCTGAAACACAATGCACGGCTTCTTCTCACTCAGCTCTTTCCGGGTTTGTTCTGCAGCTGTGGAGTTTGAGTGCTAGTGTTTAAACAAGCTGGTATTACACAGGAAATGGCCACCTCCACAGGCCCCAGCAGGCTTGTAACGTGGGGTCATTGTACTTGATATTAATCACCAGTCAGCTTGTTCCCCCAGTAAAATATGAAGGAGGGTATGAGTGCTTCGTCCTCCTTAGACTTGCCAGAAAGATGGACTGAGTCTTGGTCAGGCGTTAGTGCTCTGCTCTTTTCAGACTCTCTCCTCCTCTCAGTCCTGCCCCAGTGGAGCTTTCAGAAAAAGTCCTGCCTGACCCCTTCCCTGTGAAGCTGGCAGAGTCCCTTTCTGAGCTCTGGGCAAGAAGGTAGATTACTGTAGTTAACGTGTCTCAACTGGCATTCCTTAATCTGTCAGGGGATGCTGCAGTTGGATAACCTCTCCTGTGAGAAAAGCCACATTTTAGGAACACAGAAGCCCATGGCCCGTCTGAGAGCAGGGCTTCTCAGTTGCCTGGACTTCAGCTACCTTTCTATGGCTATTTGCAGAACTCACCTCAGCCTGAAGGGTTAATCTGATTCCCCGAGTCCATATCCCCCAAACAACCAGCCAGGAGTGTGTGTTGGTTTGTTTCTGTGAAATGTGTTTCCCCAGTCACCTGGGCTGGCCTGGGCTGCATTGTATCGGCCAGCAGCTGCACTGCACTCAAACTGACAGATACATTAAACCTTGGAATTCTGAGGCAATAAAAAGTAAATTAACTCTTATTTTTTTCCTTTCCTGGTGGACTAAGTGAATGCATGTCTGTAGGGAAGCAAGTGAGCCTTGGTTCTGAGTGCATACTTGTAACTAGTCACTGCTGGTTTGTCCCAAACTAGGATCTGGCTTTCAGACTCCAGCCAGGGGTCTGCTGTCCTGGTGTGTGGTGTGTTCTGTGGGGTTGGGCCAGTGGGTCACCTTGCAACTGCTGATCCCTGCTCACTAATCACATCACAGCTGCTGAGAGACTCCCTGGCCATCATTCTGGGAGCCATAAACAGGCTCATTGGACCCAGTTTCATATTCTCTGGCTGCTTTGTGTCTGTCTGGGGAAGAATCCGCCCTAACTTTAGTGGGATATTGTGGGCTCTGGGAATTTCCCCAAAATGTACATTGAACCAGAACAAACCAGAAGGACCTGCCTGAGCCCACAGCACTCTAGAGGGTCCGTTTAGAATCAAAAGTTGTTTGAGATTATTTGGGAAACCTTTTGGGAAGTTATTTCCCAAGCATTTCCAAAAGAGTGGCAGCTCTTTACAGATCCTCACCCCACCCGAATTTGACTTTTGGCTCCTTGGCCCAGGCCAACCTTGAATCCATAGGGTCGAAGGACTGCTGTCGGGTGAAGGTTAGAAGGTGCTCCTGGTTGGGATGAGGAATTAAAGCAGGAAAACGTTAAACTTTTCTCCTTCTACAGACAGGAAATCCTATGTTCACCCACAGAACTGACCTCCCAGCCCAGAGGCCTGATTGGGGTAAGCTGAGGTGATGTTGCCCAGCTTCCAGGAATTACCTCATCCTTTTACAAATACCTTAACTTTTGAGTTCAGACATCTCACCTGGTTTTTCAAAGCACCTCTTCCTTTGAGTTTCCTGACACTCCCTCACTCCTGTAGAGAGTCACTGTGTAGCCCGTGGGTCTCTGGGTAGTTGTGTTCATGTCTGTGGTGTTTGATGAAAGGAGATAACTGATGACATGAATGTGAACTGAGTTTGGGTGATCCCCCTGAAACACCAGAAGAAGGCAGCTACTCACAACCAGAGTACAAGACCAATCGGAATTAACCAGAGCAGAAATGACCTCTCATTGAAGACTTTGTGTATTTCCTGGGTTCTGCACAGTCTAGCTTGGCTCTTGGACCACTTTTATTTATATTTCTGAGTTGGGAACTCTGGGCACTCCCTACGTCTTTTGGCATCAGCTGCTGTCTTACAAATCAACATTGAGGTAGGGATTCTCAGCCACCTTATTTTTGCAGTGAGTCTTAAGGTTTTGGTACAAGGTGGGTGGTAATGGGCAAAAAGGCATATGTGGGCAGGGGTCCCTAGTGGTGGCCAACAGTCTCTGGGAGGAGTCAGTTTTGGTTTATCTGAGCCTTAGGGGACAGGAGAGCATGGTAATGAGAACCACATGGTACCACATATTTCTTCATCTTGGATCCAAGATGGTAGGGGTGGGAGGATGAGAGAGGGATGTGGGGCCTCCCACTGTGGCAGCCGTGGGTAATTTTCGGCCGCCTCTCTCTGGCTGGGGATGCTGCTGCCCACACCACCCCCAACCCCCAGCTATGTCCTGCAGCAGCCTTGACCTGCACAGCACCAACCAGGGCCCCCAAGCCAAAAATTCAGCTGGGAGACTTTTCACCTTCTTCCTTCTCACTGTCGTCTTTCCTGTTTATTTTCCAAATTGCTGCTCTGCAGCCGAGCAGTGCCTGTTGGCCAAAGCTCACCAGTGCTGTGGGATCAGACTCAGGCAGTGGGCTCAAGTGGCCAGCAGGGCACTGGGGGAGGAAGCGGGGAACTGGAAGAGCCTCCCTGTGCGTCTCCCATGGGCAGCACTAACCTCGGAGGCGGCCCTGAGCAGTCCTATCACATCCGGTGCTTGTCTCTGCAGCCGGGACCGGAGGATAAACTATCAGGGCTGTGGGGCAGTGCATCATTCCTCTTATTATTTTCTTCTCTGCAGATGGGGTCGTGGAAAGTTCAGTTCCTTTTAACCCTCGAAGTTCTGTTTATTCTACAGCTGGTAGCCTGAATGCCGCGTTTCCCATTACATCACAAAGGAGCTCAGGCAGATCTCTGCACAGAAACGTGTTGCAACTGTTTATTTTTTTCCATATTTAAACATTTCTGACAGCCAAACCCGGCTGAGCCAAAAGATGGAGCTTTGTGAATGAGTCTGGTTGTCGGTGTCTGCGCTGAGAGAGGCTTTCAAAAACTCGTCCCTCCGGTGATTCTTCCCAAACATGTTCTTTTTCCTGGGTAAAGCCTGTGAAGCGAGTTACTTCTGCAGTACACGTGTGTTGATTATGTGCCGTTGTGTGATTAATGGGGCTGTGTTCTGCCTGGTTCCCAGGACACTCTTGAAAACAAGATGTTTCATTTCATTGCCTTTTCCTAGTGCAATGATTACAGTAAATAAACCAGTGCAGCCTCCTTCCACCTGGAGCCAGTCAGGGAGTTCCCATCCCTCTGCTCCACTTTCTTCCCCACTGTCACCTTCAGTGGCATGTGCCTCGAATGCTTTCTTTTCTGCCATCCCCCGAAGATTCTTAGTCTCCAAGAGAAACAAATTGCTTAGATCTGAGACCCCTCCCTAGTAGGACTCATAGGCAGTAACTCCACTGGGGAGATTCCAGGATGATTCTTCTTGGGTGTTTTTAGTGAGAGGGTCTCACTGTGTTGCCCAGTCTGGTCTTGAACTCCTGGCCTCAAGTGATCCTCCCTTCCCATGTTCCCAAAGTACTGGGATTACAGGCGTGGCCCACCACACCCAGCCCAGGATGATTCGTACAGCTCTCTTTACATACTGCCTCTTGCCACTCTAGCTCGTGAATCTAATTGTGAAGCTTGTCTTTGTAATTCTCCTATGGATCTCTCTTCTTTTAGAGTAAAACTCAGCATCCATAGGACACTCTCTGTTCCAGACTCCTAGTTAGGTGCTTCCCTGGAGAAGAAAGCCACGTCTGTAGCCTTGGCTGGCCTTATGTCTTTACCACAATTTGGAGTATCCCTGGGTAGGCAGAAAAAAAAAAAAAAAAAAAAAAGCCTTATGGATCCTCAACACCCACCAAAGCAGGACTCTGGCCCACAGTCGATTTTTGACAAGTGATGGTGACAGAGAAATGAACCTCTTTTTTTATAATTCTACCCTGAAATTTTAATTAGGGAGAGCCAGACTTCGCAGTTTCAAGGTTTCTTCTCAGGTTCAACCAGGACCTGGTGATACACAGTTAAGCCAGCCGTCCCAGCTTGCCCAGGACTGGGGGGTTTCTGGGGATGTTCAGTGCTAAAACCGGGACAGTCCCACACAAACCAGAATGGTTGGTCACCCTGTATCTAACCTTCCACACATGAGAGAAAGGAGAGGCATGGAATGGCTGAGACAGCGCTAATGAAGTGTGTAAGAGGCTTTACCTTCCTGTGAGGATCTTGATGGGCCAGGAATGAAGTTTTTGTTTGTTTGATTGATGGATTGATTGATTGCCTGATTGCCTGCCTATGTGTAGGGAAGAGATTTCTAAAGCATTGTAGGAGGAAAACCTGCATGACTCTTGCTGTATTGTGACTAGACCCGCCATGGCTGTGGCTGGGGGAGGAGAGGCTGGTGCTCAGTATGGCATATACTTGGCTGGACAGCGGTGGGGAATTCTGGGAGCAGCCTCAGGCACTGGCTGTCTAGAGTGTTTGAGTGAGCGTCTCAGGCACACTGTCTGGAAAGATGACAGGGCCCTGCATTAGGCAACTGATTCTCTAAATTCTTTTTCCTCTCTGGTGAGGATTACAAACTCCCCCTAATCAATTTCCACTTTGTGTAGCTCCACATACACATACCTTAGATTGCTGCCTTGGGCACAGTTTTGTTTCCTCCCATTTGGGGTATGATTTCCTGGCAGATGCCAGCCTAGACAACATTTGCTGCAAGTACTTCACTGCTCGCAAGTACTGAGAATTCTTTTTTTTACTGGGTCCTCTTTAGAGCTGCTCTTTTCTTACCTTATTTCTCACAGTGTTGCTGTGGATGTGTGGTCGACGCTGGCTGATTTCTGTAACATACTGACTGCAGTGAATCAGTCTGAGGTGCCACTGTACAAGGACCCGGATGATGACCTCACCCTTCTTATCCTGGAAGAGGATCGGCTTCTCTCGGGCTTTGTCCCCTTGCTGGCTGCCCCTCAGGACCCCTGCTACGTGGAGAAAACCTCGGATAAGGTCAGCCCCAGGCCAAACATCCCTCCCCATTTGCCCCTCCTCTTAATTCTCCAGACTTTTTTATTCTTGGGAAGTTTTCTGTGCAAATGGAACATGATTAAGTCATTGAGAAGGGTGTTAAGGGAAAATATCGACCTTTTAGCCGCTGACATCCAGCTCTGTGTCCTGAAAAAAAAAAGCCCTCTCGACTTCCTTTGGTGTGTGTGTGTGCTCGCTGGCATGTTGTATATACGATCATTTCCTCACTTGTTTAAATAGTGCAGCTTGTGTTGGCAGTGCTCTCACTCAGCTCCAAATGGTTTGCATCATGCTCAAAGCACCCTCCTTTCTCCCCCCTTCCTCCCCCCCCCCGCCCCACCACAAAACTCTGCACTAGGAAAACAGCCAGGGCTTTTTCCCTTCTCTAAGGAGGAGAGTGATAAATAGGTGACTAGAGAGAAGCAGACACCATGTGTTCACTTAGAAAAAAAACTTGTAGGAATATGAAGCATTCCCCGCTGCCTGGTTTCTATTTTCCTTCCTCTGAGGACTGTGTTTTAACCTGAACGTTTTTCTTGCCTGTCTGTTTATAGAAAACAAAGCCGATTCCCTGTTGCTGATGGGGACTGTGGAGCTCTTAGTCTCTGCTTAACAGTTGGGTTTTCAGCCAGGTAAAGAGTAGGGCAGTCCAGTCGGCCTCACCTTTCCCACGTGTAATAACAGTTACTAGGCTAGGGACATAGTAGCCACCGAGCTCGGGAGCGAAGTGCTGTGTGGAGGCAGGAAGACCCTGTGACTGACTTCTCTGCAGAGCAGTGAGCATCACGTCCCTTGAGGGACAGGCCTTCAGGGAGGTTCCGCAAATGTCTTCTCAGGAGAAAGTCTTTTGACCTAGATGAAGTATATACTAGGGACATAGGGAGATGTTAAAAAAAAAAAAAAAAAAGTAAAAGTTCCAAACATGAACCACAAATATGAGAGGCTTTATATAGAATATAAAGTCTTGGCCTGTTGCAGTGGCTCACACCTTTCATCCCAGCACTTTGAGAGGCGGAGACGGGAGGATCGCTTGAGCCCAGGAGTTTGAGACCATCCCAGGCAACATGAGAAGCCTGTCTCTAAAAACAAACAAACAAACAAACTGTTTTTAGTATAAAAGAGTATTTGTTCACCGTAGGAAATTTGGAAAACACACGCAAATAAAAAGAAGAAAAATTATCCGTAATCCTCCTTTCTACCCAGAAGTAAGAGCAGTTATTTTGCGATCATATATAATCATATTTAATTTCTAGTATACACACACACACACTCTTTTCAGTAAAACTGGAGGTTATATTAATATTAATATATACTATTTGTTTTTCTTTCTTTTTTTTTTTTTTAGATAGGGTGCCCAGGCTGGAGTGTGGTGGCACAATCTCAGCTCGCTGCAACCTCCGCCTCCCAGGCTCAAGCAGTCCTCCTACCTCAGCCTCCCGCATAGCTAGGACTGCAGGCACCCACCTCCATACCTAGCTAATACTTGTATTTTTGAATAGAGATGGGGTTTCACCATGTTGCCAGGCTGGTCTCTAACTCCTGAGCTCAAGCGATTTACCTGCCTCAGCCTCCCAGAGTGCTAGGATTATAGGTGTGAGCTAACGTGCCCAGCTGTATATACTATTTGTAATCTGCTTTTTTCCTCATGTTTTTAATATATTCTTATATGGAATCATTTTTTATAGTTACCCAGAATTCTTTTATATTCCAAGATTTCTTTAACCCATCTTTGCTTTATTGAATCAAGAGAATGTTCCCAATTTTTTTACAGTTATAAACAGTGAATCAGTTTCTTGTAGCAGAAGTTGAGCATATATTCCCTTTGGTTAAATTGCTGTAAGTAGATTAAGGTTCTGGACATTGATATATCAAAAACTCATATTCTTTGGATGCATTTAATGGCTACTATATCTTGGGAATCAGAGAACCCTTCTTTCCCAAGAGGAATACTTGTTTTATGCCTTTCCAACAAAAACTTAGAGTGAAATTCTGCTGTTCTAGTCTCAGAATGGGCAGATAATGGGGATTTGTAGTACGTGAGGCTGCGGACAGCTAACAAGTTGTTTTGTACGTGTGGGAGATGTTCAGTTAGAAGAGAGGCTGGATGATGTGGCTTGGGCCGGAGGATCCTCATACTCTTCTTTTGTGATCACAAGGTGGTCTTGATTCCAGAGGATGCTTTTGGGAGTTGGCTATTGAAGCTGTCTTTTAGTGTGGGACAGGTGCCGAGTAGAAGAGTACTAACCAGCTTCAGACTCTTCCCACGCCCCATCTACATCAGCTCTCCTAGCTCTAGTGTCAGATACCACGTATGTGTTCTGGCTCGAGGAGAGCACACAGCCAGCACACCAGCCCTCAGCCTATGTAGTGATCCAAAGGCTACCTAGGCGGCAGTTGCGGCTCAGTGAGAATGTAGTGATCCACAGGCTACCTAGGCGGCAGTTGCGGCTCAGTGAGACTAAGGTAGGTCTCCACTTCAGGGACTGTGAAACAGGTATGTCAAATCTGACATGTCCAAATCCAAACTCCTGAATCCTGCCCCACCCGCTACCCACCATCCTGGTCTTCCTTTACCCTTTCACATCTTGGTAAATGGCAGCTTTGATTTTTGGGCTGCTCATGTCAAAATGCTTGGGGTTATTCTTGGCACTTCTTTCTCACACTTCCATATCTAATCCACTGGCAGTTAATGTCTTCTTTACCTTCAAAACACGTACAGGTACAATTCTCTCTTCCCACTGCACCCCGGTTCAGTTCGCTGAAATGCCTTCTGACTGGTTGCTCTGGTTCCTTTCCCCTTCTACTCTTCAGTCTGTTTTTAAAATATCAGTAAAATCGTGTCATTTCTTAGTTCAAAACCTTCTGATGATTGCTCTTATCACTTAGAGTAGAGGCCAAAGTTTTAACAGGGGCCTACAGTGCCCTCCATTAGATCTGACCCCACCTCCATCCCACTCCCAAGCTCTCTGACCTCAGGTCCTCCTGCTGTCCTTCAACCCAGTGTGCTCTAGTCACACTGACATCCTTGTTGTTCCTCAAACAAACCAAGCACTCGTGCCTGAGGGTCTTCGCAGCTGCTCTTTTCTTAACTGGGAACACACTGTACTCGGCTGTGTGCCTCTCGCACTCCCTTCTGTCACCTTGGTAAAGAGAGCTTCCCTGGCCACATAATATAATCATATAAAGTGGTACTCTGCTTTATTGTTCCCCATCCACGGCAGGGGAAAATCACGTCTCCTGAGTATCTATCATGTATCAGTTCCTGAGCTAGGTACTTCTGTACAGTATTTCATTAAGTTTTCTAAATAAGCCTGCCATGGAAGTATTATTACCCCTTTTTTTTTTTTTAAGAGATGGGTCTTACTTTGTCACCCAGGCTGGAGTCAGTGGCATTATCGTAACTCACTGCCACCTCAGATTCCTGCGCACAAGCAGTCCTCCCGCCCTGGTGGGACCTCTGTCTCCCAGGTTCAAGCAATTCTGTTGCCTCAGGCTCCCAGGTAACTGGGATTACAGGCGCACCACCATGATGAGCTAAATTTTTTTTGAGTAGCTGGGACTACAGGCATGTGCCACCATGCCTGGCTGATTTAAAAAAACAAAAAAAAAAAGTTTTGACCAGGCGTGGTGCTCACGCCTGTAATCCCAGCACTTTGGGAGGCCAAGGCAGGTGGAGCACGAGGTCAGGAGTTTGAGACCAGCCTGGCCAACATTGTGAAACCCTTTCTCTACTAAAAATACAAAAATTAGCCAGGTGTGGTGGTGGACCCTGTAATCCCAGCTACTTGGGAGGCTGAGACAGGAGAATTGCTTGAACCCAGGAAGCGGAGGTTGCAGTGAGCCAAGTTTATCCCACTGCACTCCAGCTTGGGTGGCAGAGCAAGACTCCATCTCAAAAAAAAAAATTAAAAAAAAAAAACAAAAAACTTTTTTTTTTTTTTTTTGGAGACGGGACCTCACCATCTTGCCCAGGCTGATTGATCTCGAACTCCTAGGCTCCAGTGATCCTCCTGCCTCAGCCTCCTCAAGTGGTGGGATTGTAGGCGTGAGCCACCCCCTTCAAATTTTGTAAAAGAGGATACTGAAGCTCAAGAGAAAAGAATGATGGATAAGCTCATGTGGTTCATCTCCGTGGCCAACCTAGGAGATTAGCGTGGATGTGTCAGGGAATCTTTAGGAACTCTTGACCTTTTAGAAATCTGCAAAAGGGGACCTAGCGTGGTGGCTCACGCCTGTAATCCCAACACTTTGGGAGGCTGAGGTGGGCAGATCACTTGAGGCTAGGAGTTTGAGACCAGCCTGGCCAACACAGTGAAACCCCGTCTCTACTAAATTAGCCAGGCATGGTGGTGGGCACCTGTAATCCCAGCTACTCGGGAGGCTGAGGCATGAGAATTGCTTGAGCCCAGGAGGCGGAGTTGCAGTGAGCTGAGATTGTGCCACTGCACTCCAGCCTGGGTGACAGAGCGAGACTCTGTCTCAAAAAATATATAAATAAAAATAAAAAAAAAAAAGAAAAATCTGCAAAAGGGCCAGGCATGGTGGCTCACACCAGTAATCCCAATATTCTGGAAGGCCAAAGTGGGAGGAGCACTTGAGGTCAGGATCTCTAAACCAACCTGGGTGACATAGTGAGGCCCTGTTTTAAACAAGTTTAAATAAACAAGTTTAAAAATAGCCAGGTGTGGTGGCAAGCACCTGTAGGCCCAGCTATTCAGGAGCCTGGGGCGGGAGAATTTTTTAAGTGCAGGGGTTCGAGGCTCATTATGATTGTGCCACTGCACTCCAGCCTGGGTCTCAGAACGAGACCCCGTCTGAAAAAAATAAAAAAGAAATTTGAAAAATATAAACATTTCCTCCAGCTTCTAGGGTTCATTACTAGGAAACGTAAAACATATCTCAGGTGCTCGTCTGTGGCAGCAGTGTGAGCAGTTTTATTACTGGTCGAGATTAGTCTCATGTTTGGTCCTGCCTTGATGCTTATTCTGCAGATATTTACTAAACACGTATTGCCAACACCGCCTGGGAGACCCAGACACGTAAGGCAACTGTCTTCCTAGTTTGAGAGAGAGTCTGTGCCATGTGTGAAGATGTGAATGGCAGCATCAGTGAATTTGAGGAGTTCTTGAGTTTTGTTGAGCTGGTAGTATCCAAGTGAAGGCATTGCTTCAAGAGCACTGATTTGGCATTAATGTTATCATTGTGTCTTTGAACCAGAAAAGTTTTCACCTTATATGCCTCTGAGTGCAAATACTCTCTTTGTTCCATTCTTTTCTTCAGTAATTTCTGCTCTACTGTTGTGTTAGATCTCCATTCTTTGTCCTATATGTCACTTTTTCTGTCATCACTTTAATCGGTTTTTGCTTTTCTTCTGCATTCTGGGAAGGTTTCTCAAGTTTGTCCTCTTTATATATTTTTATAGCATTGATTCTACTCTTTACTACTTCTAGTTCAGGTTTTAAGTCTGCTGTTGCATTATTTGTTCTCTTACATTGTATCTGACAACCTTTATTTTTTGCCTGTCTTTTAGTCAGTCAGTCCCTTTATATCTTTTTTTTTTTTTTTTTTTTGAGACAGAGTCCCACTCTGTCACCCAGGCTGGAATACAGTGGTGCGATCTCGGCTTACTGCACCCCCTCCGCCTCCCAGGTTCAAGTGATTCTCTTGCCTCAGCCCCCCGAATAGCTGGGATTACAGGGGCGTGTGCTGCCACACGTGGGTAATTTTTTTGTGTTTTTAGTAGAGACAGGGTTTTGCCGTGTTGGCCAGGTTGGTCTCAAACTCCTGACCTCAAGGTGATCTGCCGGCCTCAGCCTCCCAGAGTGCTGGGATTACCGGCATGAGCCACCATGCCCAGCCTCAGTCCCGTTATATCTGTCTTTGCTTTCTCATTCTTCTTTTAACATACTTCACAGAGTCTATAATTTGAAGAATTCGGTTGAAGGTCGGGAGCAGTGGCCCATGCCTGTCATCCCAGCACTTTGGGAAGCCAAGGCAGACAGATCACTTGAGCCCAGGAGTTTGAGACCAGCCTGGGAAACATGGCAAAAACTTGTCCCTACAGAAAATATAAAAATTAGCCAGGGTTGATGATATTACACCTGTAGTTCCAGCTAATCAGGAGGCTGAGGTGGAAGAATTGCTTCAGTCCTGGCAGTCTAGGCTGCAGTGAGCTGTGATTGTGCCACCATACTCCAGCCTGAGGGACAGATTGTTTTCTTGGACCTCAGCTTTAGTTTCTACAGCTTGATGCTTGTCACTTACATTTGTTTGAACAAAGAAAGATACACTTGCTTCAAACAGATTAGGTAGATTCTCACTGGATACCTTCTTTGTCTACAGTATTTTTTTTTTCTTGGAGGTGGAGTCTGACTCTGTCTCCCAAGCTGTAGTGCAGTAGCATGACCCCGGCTCACTGCATCCTCCACCTAACAGGTTTAAGTGATTCTCCTACCTCAGCCTCCCGAGTAGCTGGGACTACAGGCGCCCGCCCCCACGCCCAGTTAATTTTTGGTTTTTTTTTTTTTTGAGACGGAGTCTCACTCTGTGGCCCAGACTGGAGTGCAGTGGCGCAGTCTCGGCTCACTGCAAGCTCCGCCTCCCGGATTCACACCATTCTCCTGCCTCAGCCTCCCGAGTAGCTGAGACTACAGGCACCCGCCACCTCGCCCGGCTAATTTTTTGTATTTTTAGTAGGGATGGGGTTTCACTGTGTTAGCCGGGATGATCTTGATCTCCTGACCTCGTGATCCGCCCGCCTGGGCCTCCCAAAGTGCTGGGATTACAGGCGTGAGCCACTGCACCTGGCCATTTTGTTTCTTTCTGTTTTTGAGACAAGGTCTCACTCTGTCACCCAGGATGGAATGCAGTGGTGTGATCGTAGCTCGTTGCAGTCTCGACCTCCTGGGTTCAAGCGACCCTCCTGCCTCAGCCTCCTGAGTAGCTGGAACTACAGGCGCCCGTCACCTCCCCTGGCTAATTGTTTTTACTTTTTTATTAGAGACAAGGCCTCACTGTGTTGCCCAGGCTGGTCTCAAACTCCTGAGCTCAAGCGACCCTCCCGCCTTGGCCTCCCAGAGTGTGCCCACAGGTAATAGTTGAAAGCCCTCGCTCAAGTATAGAGTTTGTACACATTGAATATCCCTAGTCCAAAAATCTGAAATACAAAAGACTCTAAAATCCAAAGCTTGATTTCAGATTTTCCAATTAGGGATGCTCGACCAGTAAGTATAAAATGCAAATATTCCAAAATCTGAAACACTTGTGGTCCCAGGCATTTTGGATAAAGAATAACCTGTATTAGCAAGTCATTAACCTCAAGGGAGTGGGAAGGGGACCAAGTGGTGTGCAATGTCGATAAATGAATTTATTTTCTACGTTTTCTGTTCTGTATACAGTGGAGCTACTATATCAGAGCTAGTCGCTCATGTCTAGTTTTCAGGTTTTTTTTCCAGTCTCTTTCATATAAATGATATTGCAACGTCCTGTCACCTTCTTGGAGCTTTGGCCTACCATGTGAAGAAGAAATTCTGTCATTGGGCCACTTTCCGTTTAGTGTGGGAATTTGCCTTAGACCTCTCTGAACTGCTGTATCATTGCGAGTGGTACTGATTTATAGCAGTGAGAAAGCTTCCAAGTGGTGGTCTGCGTCTGCCTCATGAGCTGTCCTCACCCTTTGTGGTAGGCAAAGTAACGCCCCTCCCCAAAGAGGTTTGTGTCTTCTCTCTCTGAAACCTGCTACGTGTTACCTTACGTGACAAAAAGACTTTTGCAGATGTCATTAAGGTGTTTTTGTTTTTGTTTTTGTTTTCTTTTTTTGAGATAGAGTTTCGCTCTGTCATCCAGGCTGGAGTGCAGTGGCTCAGTCTTGGCTCACTGCAACCTCTGCCTCCCGGGTTCAAGTGATTCTCCTGCCTCAGCCTCCAGAGTTGCTGGGACTACAGGCACGTGTCTTCACGCCCGGCTAATTTTTGTGTTTTTAGTAGAGATGGGGTTTTGCCATGTTAGCCAGGCTGATCTCAAACTCCTGACCTCAGGTGATCCACCCACCTCAGCCTCCCAAAGTGCTGGGATTACAGGCATGAGCCACTGCGCCCGGCTGGGTTTTTTGTTTGTTTGTTTGTTTTTCTTTGAGATGGGGAGTCTCACTCTCTTCCTCTGTCACTCAGGCTGGAGTGCAGTGGCATGATCTCAGCACACTGCAACCTCTGCCTCCTGAGTTCGAGTGATGATCCTGCCTCAGGCTCCCTAATAGCTGGGATTACAAGTGCATGCCACCACGGCCAGCTAAGTTTTGTTGTTGTTGTCATTGTTGTTGTTGTTTTCTGAGACAGAGTTTTGCTCTGTCTCCCAGGCTGGAGTGCAGTAGCGTGATCTCGGCTCATTGCAACCTCCATCTCCTGGATTTAAGCGATTCTCCTGCCTCAGCCTCTTGAGTAGCTGGGAGTACAAGCACCTGCCACCATGCCCAGCTAATTTTTGTATTTTTAGTAGAGATGGGGTTTCACCATGTTGGCCAGGCTGGTCTTGAACTCCTGACCTCAAGTGATTCACCCACCTCCACCTCAGCCTCCCAAAGAGCTGGGATTACAGGTGTGAGCCACTGTGCCCGGCTCTGGCTAAGTTTTTGTATTTTTGTACTTTTAGTACAGTAGGGTTTCACCCTGTCATGTTGTCGTCGTTTTCTGAGACAGAGTTTTTCTCTGTCACCCAGACTGGAGTGCAGTAGTGTGATCTCGGCTCACTGCAACCTCTGTCTCCTGGGTTCAAGCGATTCTCCTGCCTCAGCTTCTTGAGTAGCTGGGACCACAAGCACCTGCCACCACACCCAGTTAATTTTTGTATTTTTAGTAGAGATGGGGTTTCACCCTGTTGGCCAGGCTGGTCTCAAACTCCTGACCTCAAGTGATCTGCCCGCCTCAGTCTTCTCACAGAGTAAGCAACTGCATAACCACCAAGCAAGCAGCTCAAGAAACAGAATAAGATAAGGGCAATGAGTTACCATTTCCATTCAGTCTGTGTTGGGCCTAGTCAGTACAGTAAGACATGAAAAAAAAAAAATGAAGTATTAATAAGACTCTTGGAAGGGAAAAAATAAAGCTGTTTTTATTTGTAGATAATAACATGATACATTTAGAAAATCCCCAAAAAGGATAAATTATTAGAATTATTCTAATAATAAGTAAATGTAGCAAAGTTGCTGGATATAAAGTCATTGTACAAAAATCAATCCCATATCTACATACCAGAATCAAACAAAATGAAGGTTTGGTGCCTGGCACGGAGGCTAACACCTGTAATCACAGCACTTTGGGAGGCCAAGGTGGAAGGATCACTTGAGTCCAGGAGTTCGAGATCAGCCTGGGCAACACAGCATCTCTACTAAAAATTTAAAAAATCAGCTGGGCTTGGTGGCCTACGCCTGTGGTCCTGGCTACCTGAGAGATTGAGGTGGGTGGATCACTTGAGCCCAGGAGGTCAAGGTTGTGAGCTATGATCATACATCTGCATTCCAGCCTGAGTGACAGAGCAAGACCCTGTCTAAAAAGTAAATAAAATAATCTTTGTATTATAAAATAAATGTTCACTTAGAAATATTTTTTAAAAAATCAGTGTTAGCAGCCAGGCATGTTGGTTCACACCTGTAATCCCAGTACTTTGGGAGGCTGAGGTAGGAGGATCACTTGAGCCCAGGAGTTTAAGACCAGCCTGGGCAATATAATGAGACCTTGTCTCTATAAAAAATAAAAAAATCAGTCAGGTGTGGTGGTGTGCATCTGTAGTCCCAGCTACTTGAGAGGCTGAGGTGGAAGGATCACTTGAGCCAAGGAGGCAGAGGTTGTACTGAGCCTAGATTACACCACTGCACTCCAGCCTGGACCACAAAGGGAGACCCTTTCTCAAAAAAAAAAAGAGAGAGAGAGAGAGAGAGAAAATCATGATTAGCAATATGGAAAAGAAAAGATTTTCTTGATCCGCTACCCAGAGATAACTACTGTTTCTTGTTCCATGTTGCTCCATATGTTCCAACCTAGAAGGATGGATGATAGGTAGATGGATGACTGGATATAAGTGAAATTTTTTGCTTATTTGTTTGTTTATTAGAGACGGGATCTCAGCTGTGTTCTCCAGGCTGGTCTTGAACTCCTGGCTTCAAGCAATACTCCCGCCTCAGTTTCCTGAATAACTGGGATTGCAGGTGCAAACCACCACGTCCAGCACTGATTTTTGCCTTTTTCTTTTTTTTTTTTTTGTTTTCTTTTTTGAAACTGAATCTCACTCTGTTGCCCAGGCTGGAGTGCAGTGGCGCAATCTGGGCTTACTGCAAGCTCTGCCTCCCGGGTTTGCACCATTCTCCTGCCTCAGCCTCCCGAGTAGCTGGGACTATAGGCGCCTGCCACCAATGCCTGGCTAATTTTTTTGTGTTTTTAGTAGAGACGGGGTTTCACCATGTTAACCAGGATGGTCTCGATCTCCTGATCTCGTGATCCAACTGCCTCGGCCTCCCAAAGTGCTGGGATTACAGGCGTGAGCCAGCATGCCTGGCCGATTTTTGCTTTTTAACTGAAATAGAATCAAACTGTATGTCTTGTTTTGTAATATACTTTGTTTACTTAGCAGTAAGCATATATTTCCATGTTTACCTATAACATGAATTTAAGAGCTGCACAATATTGTATGAATATATTATAATATTTGTTTAGTCCTTAATCATTAGACATTTTATAGGAAGTTAATGACTTATCTGTTTTGTAAACGATGTCATCTCAGGCAGCCTTACACGTAAGTCTTTTGTTCTTACCCTTTGAGATAGTTTCTCCTTCTTAGACCTCCCTCTCTATCATTTCATAGATATCTAAAGCGACTTAGAATAGTTCCCGAGGATAAACAAAGAAGGAAAAGTTCATATGAGTGGAATAGAATGCTCAGACCGAATTTACCACATCTTTCCCTCTGGATTGAATATTCTTCAAATCTTGGAATGCCCTGGATTCAAAGTCTAGAATTTGAGTCTTTGAAGTGAGAATATGATTTTTTTTTTTTTTTAAAGACAAATCCTTGAGACTTCGGAGTGCTCTGAGTGGTACTAAAGATACGTAGTCTTATCTACATCATTTAGGAGGTGTGTTCAAGGGCAAAAATATGAGAGTAGTGGCAGTGCAACATCTAAGGACCAGAGACTCCAAACTTTGGAGGCAAGATTGCTTATAAATGAACACTGACTGATGATGATGACTGGTATGTAAAAACCTGAAGGCTAGTGAGCCGAGATCACGCCACTGCACTCCAGCCCGGGTGACAGTGTGAGATTCTGTCTCAAAAAAAAGGCTGGGCGTGGTGGCTCATGCCTGTAATCCCAACACTTTGGGAGGCCAAGGCAGGCAGATCAACCCGAGGTCGGGAGTTCGAGATCAGCCTGGCCAGCATGATGAAACCCTATCTCTACTAAAAGTACAAAATAGCCGGGCTTGGTGGCGCATGCCTGTAATCCCAGCTACTCGTGAGGCTGAGGCAGAATTGCTTAAATCCAGGAGGCAGAGGTTGCCTTGGTGAGCTGAGATCACACCACTGCACTCCAGCCTGGGCAACCAGAGCAAAACTCCATCTCAGAAAAAAAAACGAGGATCAGTTATGTGAGCATGCCTGCCTGCCTAGCCTTCCTAACTACCTACATACATACCTACAACCTTTGTCTCAAGTCTTAATAAATATAAAATTATATAAATTTAATATAATATAATAATAAATTATAATAAATATAAAATTCAAATTGGTTAGAAGAATGTAAACATTGATTTAGACTTCAGCCTGGGTACTTTCTCTTTTTAGTTTTCTTTACTAATATAATCTCATATATGTAAAAGAATATGTATTTTTACTTCATAATTGTATTTACTTTTATTTTATTTATGTTTTTGAGACAGGGTCTTGCCCTGTTGCCCAAGATGGAGGGCAGTGATACGATCATGGCTCACTGCAGCCTTGACTTCCTGGGCTCAAACAATCCTCCCACCTCAGTCCCTTGAGTAGCTGGGGACTATAGGCGCACGCCATCACACCTGGCTAATTTTTCAATTTTTTGTGGAAACGGGGTCCCACTATGTTGCCTGGGCTGGCCTTGAACTCCTGGGCTTAGGTGATCCTCCTGCCTCGGCTTCCTAAAGTGCTGAGATGCTGAGATTACAGGCATGAGCCACTGTACCCAGCCCATAATTTTAGATATTCAAAACAATTTAAGGCCAGGTGTGGTGGCTCACACCTGTAATCCCAGCACTTTGGGAGGCTGAGGCAGGCAGATCACCAGAGGTCAGGTGTTCGAGACTAGCCCTGGCAACATGGTGAAACCCTGTCTCTACTAAAAATACAAAAATTAGCCAGGTGTGGTGGTGCACCCTGTAATGCCAGCTACTCGGGAGGCTGAGGCACAAGAACCACTTGAACCCGGGAGGTGGAGGCTGCAGTGAGCCAAGATTGCACCACTACACTCCAGCCCGGGCAACAGAGTGAGACTCTGTCTCAAAAGAATTAAAATAAAAATAAATTTATAGTTAATACCTTTACTTTTATAAATCAACTTTTACTAATGTGTATTTACATACAATGAAATGTATACGTTTGAATATGGGTGTATATATACCCATGTCAAGATACAGAATGTGTATATATTCTGTGTAAGGGCCACTTCAATCAAGTTATAGAATATTTCCTCCTTCACACAATGTTCCCGAGTGCCTCTATCCCCCGTCCTACTCCCTGCCCCAGGCAACTACTGATGTAATTATTCTCTATAGATTAGATTTGCCTGTTATAAAATTTCATATACATAGAATCATATAGTATATACTTATGTCTTTGTTTTGTCACTCAGCATAACGTCTGAGTTTCACCCATATTGTGCATTATATTTTTTCAGTCGTTTATTGATGAGTAATATTCCATTATATGGATATATCACAGTTTATCCATTCACTTGTTGATAGATATTTTGGCTCTTTTTATTTTGGAGGGGTTATGAAAAAGATGCTGTGAACATTTATGTACAGGTCTTTTTGTGGTCATATGTTTTCATTTCTCTTGGATAAATATCCAGGAGTAGAATTGCTTAGTCATATAAGTATATACGTAACTTTAAAAGAAGCTGCCAAACTTTTCTGAAGTGATTGCACCCTTTTATGCTCCCACTAGCAATGTATGAGCATTCTAGTTCTAGTTGCTTCACATTCTTGCCAACACTTGGTATTTCTAATCTTTATAGTTTTAGCTGTGCTAGTAAGCGTGAAGTAGTATCTCATTTCGGTTTTATGTTTTCGAGGGTTTTTTGTTTGTTTGTTTTTTGAGACAGTCTTACTGTCACCAATGCTGGAGTGCAGTGGTGCGATCTCAGCTCACTGCAGCCTCTGTCTTCTGGGTTAAAGCAGTTATCCTACCTCAGCCTCTCAAGTAGCTGGGATTACAGCTGTAGTGTGCCACCACATCCAGCTAATTTCTTTCGTATTTTTAGCAGAGACAGGGTTTCACCACGTTCGCCAGCCTGGTCTCAAACTTCTGACCTCAAATGATCCACCCACCTCAGCTTCCCAAAGTGCTGGGATTACAGGCGTGAGCCACTGTCCCTGGCCATAGTTTTAATAGTCATTTTCCTGAGTAATGATGAGCATCTTTTTATGAGTTTACTGACAATTCTTATATCCTCATTTGGGAAATAGTCTAATCTGTTGGCCATTTTTAAACATTGGGGTATTTTCTTACTGAGTTATAAGAGTCCATATTCTGGGCACAAATACTTGTTGGATATACATCCTGTGAATATTTCTCATGGTCTGTGACTGGTTTGCCTTTTTTTTTTTTTAAACGTAGTCTTGAACAGCAGACTTTTTTTTTTCTTTTTGTGAGACAGGGTCTTGCTCTATTGCCCAAGGGATCCTTCCACCTGAGCCTCCCAAGTAACTGGGACTACAGGTGCACGCCACCACACCTGGCTAATTTTTGTAGTTTTTGTAGAGCCATGGTTTCAACATGTTACCCAGACTGGTCTCAACTCCTGATCTCCAGCGATCTACCTGCCTTCGCCTCCCAAAGTGCTGGAATTACAGGCATGAGCCATGGCACTTGGCCTTCCAGTGGAATTTTAACTACACAGTAGGGACTTCTACTTTTAACTGCTTCAAATATTCCAGAATTGCTATCATTTAGGACAAAGGCTTTTGAAGGTTTGATGTTTTCGTAGGCTATTTTTCGTGGTATCATTATTGTTGGTGACAGGAAAAATGAAACTTTAGCTGCCTAAGAGTGAATTCAAGTGTTTCTTAACTACCAGTAAACTCAGAAATAACCAGATGAAATAATATAAAACCTCATTTGTAGTGAATGCTTATCTAGCAATACTTTTTTTTTTTTTTTTTTGGCTCATGCATACACCCCTCTCTAAAGTGAAGAGAAGAATGATAAACTGTTCTTAATTCTAGAATGCAGAGGAAAACGTGGTTTGCATATGTGCAGCAAAAAACTTTGGAAGGTTGAAATTGCACAATGGGTGTAGGTTGAGCAATTGCTTAACAAGGCATACATGTTCGGCGGGGGGTGTCCTTAGCTCTTGTGCAATTAGGGAACTCCAGAGCTGCCTGAATAGGGGATTTCCTTTTTATTTCTCACATGCCATTTAAAAAATTAACTTCTTCCCTTCTTTTCAATGTTCACTCCTTTTTATTACTCCCTTGAATTCTTATTTGTGATTTCTTTCGTTTAAGGAATTACTCAAACATTTATGTGTCCCACTTCTGTGACTTTGGTTAGAAATGCACCTGGGCCTGGTTCTGCTGGTGGTGGGAGGAGAGCTTGCTGATGGTTTAGGGATTTCTAGTTCAGCTTCTTGTCGCCAGTACAATACTCAGCTGGTTCTAAGCATTTGAAATACAGGTTACAAATCAGCCAGCATTCCCTGATTTCTTACTACTAGAATTTTACAGACTTTGTAATGAGTCTGAGGTTTTTGCCTGTTTTGCTTTTACTGGTGACCAACACCTCCTGATGAAGATCATTTGCAGACTTTACTACAAAATAAAGCCTGACTTTAAGCTGAAAGCATAAGAGCCAAATAGGAAGATCCAAAACTAGACAGGATTGGTTTTGGCAAAGGAAAGTCCTTGCTTTCTGCCTTCTTCCCTTTGGCTTGCGCAGGCACACTCATGTTGCGGTACTTAGTAAGCATGCTTTTGATTGTGATTCTCTTCCACTTACCTTTGTGATAGGGGTACCAAAATCTGTTTATCCTCATCTTTGCTCTCTTCCAGAGAAACAGGAGAGGTAGTTGGGTCAGTGTGCCAGAAAAGCAGAAGTTAAGTATGTGGATTTCATAGCTGCATGTATGAGTGTTTGTGGGACAGGGAACTTTTAATGGAAAACATTTGTGTTGCATCGAAAACAGTGTGAGGCCTGGTTAGAGTCTGTCTGCTTTGTCTGTCAGTCTGTTCCCTACCAGCACTAGTCATTGTTCTCCTGGGAGTCTCAGGCATATTGCGGTTTCTTCTGCTCTTGCTGGCCCCTAATCTTGCCAGAGTTTTTGTGTCATGGGTGGCCCCTTGAGCAGTCTGGAGTAAGACTGCAAGGTTGGTGACTAATGGCTTTGAAGAAGGTACTTCAGCCCACATAGGGGCTTTGGGACCCTTTTTAGGTTAAGCCTTCGGAGGGGGAGGGTCTCCAGCACAAGCAGTGGAAGAAACGTGCTTAGATGCATACACACTTTTTTAAACCTTCCTCTTACTGTTAGCAAAGCATGAACTAGAAGAATGGAGACCCACCTGGTGACACCATGCCTGTAATCCCAGCACTTTGGGAAGCTAAAGCGGGAGGATCGCTTGAGCCCAGAAGTTCGAGACTAACCTGGGCAACATAGTGAGGCTTTGTCACCACAAAAAAAATAAAAATTGGCCGGGCGCGGTGGCTGAAGCCTGTAATCCCAGCACTTTGGGAGGCCGAGACGGGCAGATCACGAGGTCAGGAGATCGAGACCATCCTGGCTAACACGGTGAAACCCCGTCTCTACTAAAAAATACAAAAAAAAAAAAAAACTAGCCGGGCGAGGTGGCAGGCGCCTGTAGTCCCAGCTACTCGGGAGGCTGAGGCAGGAGAATGGCGTAAACCCAGGAGGCGGAGCTTGCAGTGAGCTGAGATCCGGCCACTGCACCCCAGTCTGGGCGACAGAGCGAGACTCCGACTCAAAAAATAAAATAAAATAAAATAAAATAAAAATTATCCAGGCATAGTGGTGCATGCTTGTAGTCCCAGCTGCTTGGAGGCTGAGGTGGGAGGATTGCTTGAGCGTGAAAGGTCGAGGCTACAGTGAGCGGTAATCGTGCCACTGCATTCTAGCCTGGGTGACACAGCAAGACCCTGTCTCAAAAAAAAAAAAAAAAAAAAGAGAGAGGAGGGAAAGGCTTGCTGTTTGGGCTTGCCATTTCATTTGTAAATGCTCATTAAGGGATTCACCTGGGTGCCCAGTTTTGCATCTGACAGGCTGATGTCAGTCAGGTTGTGTGTGGTTGGATCTCTTTGGGAAATACAGAAGAAAAGGTGCTAATTTCCATGAGGATTGTGTCACTCCAAGATAGAAGGACCTATAATTTGAGCTCTTATTTTTTTTTAAGAGGGAGTCTTTCTGTCACCCAGGGTGGAGTGCAGTGGTGCAATCTCAGCTCACTTCATCCTCCACCTCCCGGGTTCAGGCAACTCTCCTGCCTCAGCCTTCGGAGTAGCTGGGTTTACAGGCACCCACTGACCACACCCAGCTAATTTGTTTGTATTTTTAGTAGTGACAGAGTTTCATTATGTTGCCCAGGATGGTCTCAAACTCCTGACCTCAAATGATCTGCCCACCTCAGCTTCCCGAAGTGCTGGGATTGCAGGCATGAACCACAGCACCTGGCCTGAGCTCTTTCTAATCTCAGTGCCCCTGAAATTGACATTTGTTCATCATTTTTTTAAAAAAAAGGTAAAGAAAACAATAAAAGAGCAGCTCAGCTCAGTTTTCTGGGTCCCTAAGAAGGTACTCTACCAATGTGGTTTTCACATTTTCAGGTTTTTGGCTGGTGAATAAGATTGAGCAGAAATGCTCCTTCCCCTGATAACAATACATTCAAATGCGGGATCAGGAGCGTGTGGATTAAAACCAGACGGTGGATGATTAATACTTTTGCTTATAGAGGTAGACATGGCAGCTTCCTCCATTTAAATGAAAAGGCCTTTTCTCTGCATTTGTATGTGTGCATATGCTTACATGCTTGTGCCCTTTGAAGGTAAGAGCTGCGTCTCTCTACCATTTCCTTCCTCTCGAAGCACCCAAGAAGTACTAGAAGGACTAAGTGGTGAAGCAGAGGCGTGAAGCTCAGACACTATGGCAGGAGTGGGATATGTTCTGTTCTTCAAGCTCACTGCTTTCATAGCTTTCTGGGTACTGCTGTAACAAACATCTTTTTCCATGGAACCTACTTGCTCCCTGTGGTCATGTAACCTCATTATGAGAGACTTCCTTTTCCTTTAATCTGCTGTATCTTTGGAGGTGGCTGTCCTCATCATTTTATTGTTAATGACATGAAGAGAAACTTTATTTTCACATCGATAACATTTTTTCCCTTACCCACTGAAAACATGACAGAGATTTCTTGGTTCAGGTGCTGTGGCTCACGCCTGTAATCCCAGCACTTTGGGAGGCTGCGGCGGACAGATCACCTGAGGTCAGGAGTTTGAGACCAGCCTGGCCAACATGGTGAAACCCTGTCTCTACTAAAAATACAAAGATTAGCCGGGCACAGTGGCGCACACCTGTAGTTCCAGTAATCGCAGCTGCTCGGGGTGCTGAGGCAGGAAAATCACTTGAACCAGGAAGGTGGAGGTTGCAGTGAGCCGAGATCACACCAGTGCAATCCAGCCTGGGTGATGGAACGAGACTCCATCTCAAAAAAAAAAAAAAAAAACATTTTTTTTTTTCTCAGAGTATACTTTGTTTTTTTTCAGACAACATCTTGTTTTGTTGCCAATGCTGGAGTGTAGTGGCTCACTGTCGCCTCAACCTTCTGGGCTCAAGGGATCCTCCCACCTCAGCTTCTGAGTAGCTGGGACCACAGGTACACGCCACCACACCCAGCTAATTTTTATATTTTTTTTTTGTAGAGATGGGATTTCACCATGTTGCCCACGCTGGTCTTGAAGTCCTGAGCTCAAGCAGTTCACCCATCTTGGCCTCCCAAAGTGCTGTGATTACAGCCACCATGGTGTCCCTGTAATTTTTAATTAGAGGTTGGCAGGTGTTTATTATTAAAAATAGTTTCAGCATTCATTTTTACTAAGTTCTATGCACATTAACCCCTTCTGGCCAGCAGGCCTCTAGTTAGTCTAGGCCTCTGATTTCAGCTTGAATATACACTTTGCTCTTTGGAGAAACCAAGACCTCTGCCTAAATGAAACAGGACAGGTAAAGGAAGGAGGAAAATCAGGCTGAGATTTTGTACCTTTTTAATCTCTAAAGAAGGTTGTATTGTCTCTACAACAAGGAAAAAGTTGAAGGACAAAGGGCATAAAATTCCTTTTATTCCAACATAAATCTATGTCTGTCTTATACTGTTGTCTCTGATTGCAAGGTGAGAGTGGGCTCTGTCTCAGCCCCATCACACTCTAGATGTATGCATCCCCAGGTATCCCCAGTCACCACATGGAGTAGTGTTCCACCAGTTTACCCCTTTCCCACAGAGACTTTCAGCAACCAAGATTGGTGGGTTTGCATAAGTTAAAATTCACTCTTTGTTGTACTGTTTTGAGAAACACATACTTTCATGTAGCCATCACTACAATTAAGATATAGAGCATTTTCAACACCCCCAAAAATTCCCTCATGCAACCAGCTCCCTTCCCATCCCCAGTCGCTGACAACCTCTGATGTTTTCTGTCTCTATAACTTAGCTTTTTCCAGAATGACATATAAATAAAATCATACAGTACATAGAGCAGGGGTGTCCAATCTTTGGCTTCCCTGGACCACATTAGAAGAAGGATTGTCTTGGGCCACACATAAACTACACTAACACTAACGATAGCTGATAAGCTAAAAAAAAAAAACCTCAAAAAACATCTCATAATATTTTAAGAAAGTTTATAAATTTGTGTTGGGCCACATGGGCCACGGGTTGGACAAGCTTGATATAGAACTTTTGAGTTTGACTTCTTTTCACATAGCATAATGCATTTGAGATTTATGCATGTTGTTGCCTGTATCAATCATACGTCCTTTTTTGTTGCAGAGTAGTATTCCATTGTGTACATACACTATGATTTGTTTATCCATTCGCCAGTTGAACATTTGGGCTATTTGTAGTTTTTGGTGGTCATGGATAGAACAGCTGTAAACATTTGTGCATCAGTCTTTACGTTTCTTCAGTGAACTTAAGTTTTCATTTCTCTTGGATAAATACTTAGGAATGGAATGGATGGTCTATATAAGAGAGTGTTTAACTTTGCTAGGAACTGCCAAACGGTTTTTTACAAAGTGGCTGTACCATACTGCATGAGCAGTTCCTGTTGTTCTGGCATCCTTATCAGCACTTGATCCTGTCAGTTTGTTTGTTTTTTTAAATAATTGCAATAGGTACCTTGTGACTTTAATTCACATTTCTCTGATGGCTAATGATGTTGAGCATCTTTTCATATGTTTATTTGTCATCTGTGTATCTTCTTTGGTGAAACGTCTATTCACATCTTTTGCCTATTGTTAAATTGGATTTTCTTTTTTTTTTTTTTTTTTTTGAGACGGAGTCTCGCTCTGTCGCCAGGGCTGGAGCGCAGTGGCCGGATCTCAGCTCACTGCAAGCTCCGCCTCCCGGGTTTACGCCATTCTCCTGCCTCAGCCTCCTGTGTAGCTGGGACTACAGGCGCCCGCCACCTCGCCCGGCTAGTTTTTTGTATTTTTTTAGTAGAGACGGGGTTTCACCGTGTTCGCCAGGATGGTCTCGATCTCCTGACCTCGTGATCCGCCCGTCTCGGCCTCCCAAAGTGCTGGGATTACAGGCTTGAGCCACCGCGCCCGGCCAATTGGATTATTTTCTTACTGAGTCTTGAGAGGTCTTTATATATCTAGGATGCAAATCGTTTGTCAGATACAAATACATTGCAGATATTTTCTCTCAGTCTGTGGCTTGTTTTTTCACTTCAGAGACTAAGTTTTGACTGATTAAATGCTGAAGGTTTCAGGCTCTCTTAGTAGAGGAACATAAGGAAATTGAGACCTTAGTCAGCAGAAAGATGTGAGGGCCACCCCTTTTGAAGCTGTTTATTTAAAATAAAAGAGGGGTATGAGGGGTGGGCCAAACTGAGTTGTCCAGACATATTTCTGAAGCTTTTTTCAGTTCTTTCTCCTGTCCCCGCCTATGATGTAGCTTCTGGGCTCTTACCTTCAACTGGGTTCCTCACTTCCTGCCATCGCTCCAAACCCATCAAGGCCTCTCCAGCTTAGGCTGACTCCAACAGAATACCCGAGAGGTCAGGCCAGCTTCTTGCCCATGGTCTATTCCAGAGTGAAGTAGTTTTTTGATAAGTAATCATTCCCCAGTTCTAAAGTGATAGCCTCCAAGGAGTCACTGCTTTGAAGAACTCCTTTCATCTCCAGCTGGACTCTTCCAAACAAGCATCGGCAGAGCCTAGTCAGGGCTCTGATACACAATGTTCTGCCATGAGAAGCAAATTGGCAGCAGCAGACAGGCCCCCGAGGCAATGGAATTCAGTTCTCAGAACATACTCACCATGGGTCTCTTTCGTGTTGCGTGGAATTCTTTCCACTGGGCAGCCACGTAGGTGTAGGGAAGATGTCCTGCCCCATTGGATAAAAGTCAAGAGAAGATACTGTGTGGAATCTTGTCACTTCTTAATTGCTGATCCCTGTTAAGTGTTTTTCTTAAACAGCATTTGCCACTGACTAGACATTAGTAGAGTTTCTTTTTCTTGTATGCATGTGACATGGATCACTAACACTGCGTGTGATGGTCGGAGGAGGCCTGCCTTAGTGCTGGAGATCTGTCCATGTCACCAGGACAGTGGAGCCTGGTCAAGGCTATCTGACCTCTGACCCCAGTTGGAGCAATGTGTTCAGAGAAGAATTTCTGAGCCTTCACGGATCTCAGTTATTTGCATGTCTTTTTGTAAGCAAAGCAGCAACTTGTAGGCAGGCTTAAAACTTTCTTTTTCTGTTCATGAAGGTACAGATTTTACTGTAGACAAATAAATTCAATTGAATATAAAACTGTAATGTGGAATAATATTTCAGGCTTTAAAAATGGAGGGATGGGTTAAAAAGTTCTGCAATAAATCTGCAAATGTGGAATCTCAGGGAAATGATCCCATCTGGAAAACCCTGCTAGTGGTGCTGTGGCTGGTTTGTGGAGCAGTGCAGATTGTGGAGTGAAAAAAGACCCTGTAGTCTTGAAAAATGACAGGCTTCTTAATTGATGTCCATTTCAGCTGGTGCTGTGCCAGCTTATGTTGGCCTCGGTCCAGCGTTCCTGTAATTTGGGAGCCAGGTGTGAAGCATTTTTGTTCCATCTTGTTCCCCAGCATCTACAGAAGCCTCACCCATCTTACTTGAGGCAGCAGCACGCCGTAGGAAACAGATGTACAGGTAGAGGTGGAAGGAAGTGTCACAGCTGGGTTACGTGGGTTTTTTTTTTTTAAATCCATCACACTCAAGTGAGATCTGGATTTGAGAGTTGGGGGAAAGGGTATTTCACAGCCTCGGTGTAAGATGTCACTATCAAGTGTCCTAATTTGACCAATACTCATTTGTGATTTTTAAAAACTTGTCTTATACTTTGTATAGGCAGAGATCTTTTGTGATTTGCCTTTGCCTCACTTCTGGGAACAGCAATATAAAGTGTAATAGGAAGAACATCTCAAGATGGCCATCAGAGTTGAATCTGATCACCTCCATAACCTCGAGGGCCAGGGGATATAACCACCTAGAGGTGAGCGGCCCCTGATTACATGGGGCGTAGCTGTGTTCTTTGGGGATGTTGATGAACACAGTAGACAGCGCCAACAGCATCTGTTCAACACATTGGTCTTGGGCCCTTGGTACTCTAGACTGGTGGTCCCCAACCTTTTTGGCACCAGGGACTGGTTTTGTTGAAGACAGTTTTTCCACAGATAGGGTTAGCAGTGGGTGGTTTCAGGATGAAACTGTTCCACTTCCTATCATCCAGCATTAGTTAGGTTCTCATAAGGAGCATGCAGGCTAGATTCCTTGCACGTGTGGTTCTCAGTAGGGTTCGCGCTTTGCTCCTGTGAGAATCTGATGCCGCTGCTGACTTGACAGGAGGTGGAGCTCAGGCGGTCCTGCTTCCTTCCACCACTCTCTTCCTGCTGTGTGGCCCAGTTCCTAACAAGCTATGGACTGGTACCACGGTCCACAGTCCCGGGGGCTGGGACCCCTGCTCTAGACTGGATGCAGTTGGCAGAAGAAGACACTCTTCCAGAATCTAAACTGTTTCCTTTCTAGCCCTCCTGCTAAACTGAACATGAACGAACAGGCAGTTCTGCCTTTTAGGATTACAAAACATGAGCAGGATCCTCCCAGTGGGAACGTTAAAGTCCTGTGGACTTAGAACTGAAATGTTGGAATTGGTGCTTTGCCACTGACTTACATTTTGATATAAGGCAAGTTTTAGCCTCCTAGGACTAAGAGCCAGCTCTCTTTCTTGGAGGGCCCAACCCATAGAAAGACAACTGAAGGAGTCTTTTGTTGTTTCTTTCTTTACCTGCATATCTCACACAGACAGAGCTGAGGACAATATTTGGCCTTGTCAGTGAGACCACAATGTCAGGGAGTGCCTACAAGCCCTGCCTAGGTTAATTTTTGCTCCAGGTGTATGGGGGTCATGGGACAGCCCTTGGTTCACTGGTAGCTTTTACCTGTTCTTCCTTGTGTTGTCAATACCAGAAGCTGCAAAATGTCAAATTCCAGAAGAGGCAGGAGGGTGAGGAGTTAGGAAGAGAGGTTAGTCTTATTCTTAAAGTAATGCTCATTCTATTTTTTTTAATTGTGATAAAATATACATAAGATAAAATTTACCATTTTAACTGTTTTTTTTTTCTTTCTTTTTTTGAGACAGAATCTTGCTCTGTCACCCAGGCTGGAGTGTAGTGGTGTGATCTCTGTTCACTGCAACCTCTGCCTCGTGGGTTCAAGTGATTCTCCTGCTTCAGCCTCCCAAGTAGCTGGGATTACAGGCATGCGCCACCACGCCTGGCTAATTTTTTATTTTTTGTAGAGACGGGGTTTCACCATGTTGGCCAGGCTGGTCTCCAACTCTTAACTTCAAGTGATCCACTCTCCTCGGCCTCCCAAAGTGCTGGGATTTTAGGCGTGACCCACTTTGCCCAGCTGTTTTTACCAGTTTTTTAAGTACTACGGCATTAAGTACATTCAAACTGTTGTGCAGCCATCACCACCAACCATCTCTAGAGCTTTTTCATCTTCACCAACTCAAACACTGTACCCATAAAATGATAAGTCTCCATTCCTCCCTCCCCCCAGCCCCGGCAATCATCATTCTATTTACTTTCTCTATGAATATTTTTTTTTTTTTTTTTTTTTTTTTTTTTTTTTTTTTTGAGACAGAGTCTTACTCCACCGCCCAGGTTGGAGAGCAGTGGTGCCATCTCAGCTCACTGCAACCTCAGCTTTCCGGGTTCAAACAATTTTCCTGCCTCAACCTCCTGAGTAGCTGGGATTACAGGCGCCTGCCACCACACCTGGCTAATTTTTGTATTTTTAGTAGAGACAGAGTTTTGGCATGTTGTCCAAGTTGGTCTTGAGCTCCTGGCCTCTAGTGATCCACCCGCTGTGGCCTCCCAAAGTGTGGGGATTACCGGTATGAGCCACAGCGCCCAGCTTTTCTCCATAAATTTGACTACTCTGTGAACCTCATATAAATGGAATCATAAAATTTGTCCTTTTGTGATTGGCTTATTTCACTTAGCATAATGATTTCACGGTTTATCTATGCCGTAGCGCGTGGCAGAATTTCATTTCTTTTTAATGCTGAATAGTACTCTGTCATCTGCGTGTATCTGCCACCCTTCGTGTGTCCATTCACCTCTTAATGGACACTTGGGTTGCTTCCACTTTTTGGCTGTCGTGAATAATGCGACAGTGAACACAAATGTACAAATATCTCTTTGAGATCCTGCTTTCAGTTCTTTTGGGTGTATACCCAGAAGTAGAAAGTAGAATTGCTGAATCCTATGGTCACTCTATGTTTAATTATTTTATTTTGTGTTATTTTATTTTATTTTATTTTTTGAGATGGGGTCTCACTCTTTTGCCCAGGCTGGAGAGCAGTGGCGCACTCTCAGCTCACTGTAACCTCCACCTCCTGGACTCAAATGATCCTCCCCCCTCAGCCTCCCGAATAGCTGGGACCGCAGGTGTGCACCAGCACACCCAGCTAAGTTTTTGCATTTTTGGTAGAGATGGGGTTTCACCATGTTGCCCAGGCTGGTCTCGAACTCCTGAGCTCCAGCGATCCACCCACCTAAGCCTCCCGAAGTGCTGGGATTTAAGGCGCGAGCCACTGTACCCGGTCATCTACGTTTAATTTTTTGAAGAATCATCATACATTTTCCACAGCGGCTGTGCCATTTTACATCCTCACCAACAGTGCACAAGAGTTCCAGTTTCTTCACATTCTCACAACACTTTTGTTTTTTAATAACAGCCATCCTAATCGGTGTATTAGTGTGAAGTAGTATTGCACTGTGGTTTTGATTTCACATTTTTCCTAATGACTAGTGATGTCGAACATCTTTTCGTGTGCCTATTTGTTGTGTACATTTTAAATGTATAATTTCTCCTTACTCAGTTGATTGGCCTTGGAATGCCTGAGCATTAAGGTGTCAGATGTTGGCTCTGATCTCTTTTTTTTTTTTTTTTTTTTTTTAGAGATAGGGTCTCATTATGTTGCCCAGGCTGGACTTGAACTCCTGAGCTCAAGCCTTCCCAGTAGCTGAGACTACTGGTGTGCACCACTACGCCCACCTAGGCTCTGATCCTAACTTGCTATAAGCTACTTGTGTGGCCTATAACCTATAGCTTTTTTTGAGACGTAGTCTTGCTCTGTCACTCAGGCTGGAGTGCAGTGGTGCAATCCTGGCTCACTGTAACCTCTGCCTCCGAGGTTCAGGCGGTAGAGACATGGTCTCACCATGTTGGCCAGGCTGGTCTCAAACTCCTCACCTCAAATGATCCACCCACCTCGGCCTCCCAAAGTGCTGGGATTACAGGTGTGAGCCATCATTCTGGCCCCTATAACCTATAGCTTTCCAAACCAAATGAACAAAAACTCTATCTCATATATACCCTCTTTTGGATTTTCTTTCTTTTTTAAGCAAAAATGAAATATGCGTGTAACCTCTCTGGGCTTCTGTATCTTCTTCAGTAAAATAAGGAATCCCCTAACTGCCCTACCCAGCTCAAAAAGCTGTTGTGAGAATTAAAGGAGATCAGTTCTATGAAGGCACTTTGTAAAGATCCTACAAAAATACAATTTAGGCCAGGCGTGGTGGCTCACACCTGTAATCTCAGCATTTTGGGAGGCTGAGGTGGAGGGCTCCCTTGAGGCCAGGAGTTCAAGACTAGCCTGGCCAACATGGTGAAACCCAATTTCTACAAAAAATACAAAACTTAGCCGGGCGTGGCAGCATGCGCCTGTAGTCCTAGCTACCTGGGAGGCTGAAGTGGGCAGATCACTTGAGCTTAAGAGTTCGAGAATCACTTGAACGTGGGAGGCGAAGGTTGCAGTGAGCTGAGATCACACCACTGCACTGTAGCCTGGGTGGCAGAGTGTTGGTCTAAAAGAAAAAAAAACAGACACTATCATCTTGAGCCATCAAATTCACTGTTACTGAAATTCTTTACCAAACATGAAGGCAGAACAAATTTACAGTCTTTTTCTCTTAGACCAAAGGCTGTATGTTTCTTTGGTAGGTAAAAGGAACAGAGCACAGGTGACCTACTTACTCCTATCTGTTCATCTCCCAGTATGGGGTTGCGTCCTCTGAAATAGGGCAAGGGTCAAGTCTCTGACTTGGTTTTTCCCCTGAAAGTGGTCACAAAGTCTGCTCAGCATTGTTTTGGGATGTAGATGCATTGGCCCCATCACCTGCCCATCTAAAGTAAGTATGTTATGTAATCTAACAGATATTTACCACTTAGCCTGTGCCAGGCACCAGAGTTCATGCTTCCACAGGCTTCACTAGGTTTTACTTAAGCATGTTTTTGCATTACTATTGTTTTTTGAGAATTATAACCTCCCATATACATTATTTTAGTTCATTTAATCATATCTTCCAGGCCCTTTTTCTCCTGTTGTTTCTTTGTTTCAACAAAGAGAAATATTTAAGAAAGGAGCCCCGAAAGATTTTAGTTATTTTAAATATTTAAAACTAAAATCTGAATAACTAAAAAAGACAAAAAAAAAGTCATGGAATATATATTGAGATTTAGGTAGAGCATCGTTCATCTACTCAGGAACAGTTGCAGACAGGTAGAGTCTACACTGACCCGAACTTCAGGGTGGATTGTGCTTTCCAGAAACTATTCCAGTTACCAACAGTCACCTAACTGAGTTCAGAATGGGTGAGCAAGAATGGATTTTCCTCTCTATGGCTTCTTGTTTTTTGTTTTTTGTTTTTATTTCTGAATGTACATCAGCATCCTCTCTGTGGCTTCTGATGCAAAGGTATGCTATATGCTTTTTTTTTTTTTTTTTTTTTGAGATGGAGTCTCGCTCTGTTGCCCAGGCTGGAGTGCAGGCGCGATCTCAGCCACTTTGGCCTCCCAAAGTGCTGGAATTATGGGTGTGAGCCACTGTGCCCACCCTACATGAGGTTTTTAGAACTCAAAGAGTTTAACAGGGTCTTCCATTTTTAGTTGTATGGTAGGATTAGATACACTGAACAACCTTCTCAATTAACACAACTAAAGTACTACCTATAGGCTGGGCACAGTGGCTCATGCCTGTAATCCCAGCACTTTGGGAGGCTGAGGCAGGTGGGTTGCCTGAGCTCAGGAGTTGAAGACCAGCCTGGGCAACATGGTGAAACCCTGTCTTTACTAAGAAGACAAAAAAAAATTAGCTGGACGTGGTGGCACATGCCTGTAGTCCCAGCTGCTCAGAAGGCTGAGGCATGAGAATCGCTTGAACCCAGGAGGCGGATGTTGCAGTGAGCCGATTTCACCCCACTGATCAGCCTGGGCAGCAGAGCGACAGAGAGAGACTGCCTCAAAAAAAAAACAAAAATAGAAATAAATAACAAAATGCTAACTATAATGTAACGCATCCTGAGCTGGCATGAAAATGAGAAATCTACAGATCTTAAGAACTAAACGAACAAGAGATTTCTGAAAAGGAAGCGAGTGCCAAAGCTGGCTGGTGCTTGCCCTGATGATTTCTGTCAAGCCATGGAAACTTTGGGTGTACTCACTAAAAGCTTCTTGGACTATGGCGAGCAGGCCTGAAAGCGTGGGATGCGCGCTAGGTGAAAGCTGGGATTCCAAAAGAGCTTCAGGGTGAGGGCAAATTAGAAGGAAACCTCATGGTGAGCGTTTTACGACCAACAGCTAACCCTCACCTGAGATTTTAGTCTGCTCTGAAAAACCTGGAGCAGCAGATGGTTTAATTTAGCGATCTCTGTCTGACATCGTCCCAGGGTAACCCGCAGAAGCAAAGTCCTCTCTGGAAACAAGCAGCTTCAACTCAGGCCACAAAGAATTCCCATGGATACTGTTCCATGGAAATCAGCCCACAGCCTTTAATATACTTAAAGTAAATAATTGTCATTTTCAACAGAGCTATCTTGTGAAGGATAAACAAAGGTGACCAGGCATGGTGGGTCATGCCTGTAAACCCACCACTTAGGGAGGTCAAGGCAGGAGGATCACTTGAGCTCTGGAGTTCAAGACCCGCCTGGGAAACATGATGAGACCCCATCTCTACAAAAAGATTTTAAAATTAATGGCTGGGTGCCGTGGCTCACACCTGTAACCCCAGCACATTGGGAGGCTGAGGCATGCAGATCACCTGAAGTCAGGAATTCGAGACCAGCCTGGTCAACGAGGTGGAACCTCGTCTCTACTAAAAATACAAAAATTAGCTGGGTGTGGTGGTGGGCACCTGTAATCCTAGCTACTTGGGAGGCTGAGACAGGAGAATGGCGTGAACCCAGAAGGTGGAGCTTGCAGTGAGCCGAGATGGCGCCACTGCACTCCAGCCTGGGTGACAGAGCCAGACTCTGTCTCAAAAAAAAAAAAAAAAACCCTCTACCTGTCATGTCACCTCTATTTCCTCCTCTTCCTAGCCCCTGTCAACCACTAGTTTACTTTCAGTCTCTCCAGATGGGCCTCTTCTGCTTATCTCATACTAATGGAATCATAGAATTATGTGACCTTTTGTATCTGGCGTCTTCTGGTTTGCTTAATGTTTTAAGGTTTATCCATGTCACAGCTCATATCAGTACTTCATTCCTTTTTATACCTGAATAATATTCCATTTTATGATAATTCCACGTTTTGTTTATCCATTCATCAGTTTCATAAGCATTTAGGTTGTTTGCATTTTTTGGCTATTATGAATAATGTTGATATGAACATTTGTGTATGAGTTTTTATGTGGACATATGTTTTCATTTCTCTTAGATATATATACCTAGAAGTAGTATTGTTTGGTCATATGGTAAACTGTGTTTAATTGTTGGAGGAACTTCCACACTAGACAGTTTTCCAAAGCAGCTGCAACATTTTACAGTCTCACTAGCAGCAAATGTATGAGGGTTCAATTTCCCCACATCTTCACCAACACTTGTTATTATTGTCTTTTTTATTATAGCCATCCTAGTGTGTGTGAAGTGGTATCTCAATGGTGATTTTCACTTGCATTTCTCAGTAACTAATGATGTTGAACAACTTTTCATGTGTTCACTAGCTGTTGGTATTTCTTTGGACTACTATTCAAATATTTGCCTACTTTTAAAATTGGGTTGTCTTTTATTGTTGAATTGTAGGAGCGAGAGAGCGAGAGAGAGAGAGGTAGATAGATAGATAGATAGATAGATAGATAGATAGATAGATAGATTATTGAGTTGTAGGAGTTCATAGATAGATAGAAAAACAGATAGAAAGAAAGATTACATTGAGTTGTAGAAGTTCACAGAGAGACAGACAGGGTCTCACTGTGTTGCCCAGTATGGTTTTGAACTCCTGGACTCCAGCAGTCCTCCCACCTCAGCCTCCCAAAGTGCTGGGATGACAGGCATGAGCCACCACCCCCAGCCTTGAGTTGCAGGAGTTCTTTATAGATTCTGGATACAAGTCCTTTATCAGATAAATGATTTGCAAATATTTTCTCTCTCCTATGATTTTATTGTCCTTGCACTTTCTTGAATGTTTTAATTTTTATGAAGTGCAATTAATCTGGTTTATTTTATTTTATTACTTGTGCTTTGGTGTTATAAAGACATTTTTAAACAATAAGGACTGGGAGAAGCTGATGCGTGCCTATATTCCCAGCCACTTGGGAGGCTGAGGCAGGAGGATCGCTGGAGCCCAGGCATTGGAGTCCAGCCATAGTGAGATCCTGTCCCCCCACCAAAAACAAAAACAAAAACAAAACAGAGTTTATCACCAGATATCCCCACTAGAGGAAGTTTCTTTTACCTGAAGTACATGCTTTAGAAAAGTGTCCTGGATTTCAAAGGAATGGTGAACAATGATTGTAACTATAAAATTGGATCATATTGATTACAAAAGAACCATGGCGTTAAAGGTTCCTTAGAGGGGGCCGGGCGCGGTGGCTCACGCCTGTAATCCCAGCACTTTGGGAGGCCGAGGTGGGCGGATCACAAGGTCAGGAGATCAAGACCATCCTGGCTAACACGGTGAAACCCTGTCTCCACTAAAAATACAAAAAATTAGCCGGGCGTGGTGGCGGGCGCCTGTAGTCCCAGCTACTCGGGAGACTGAGGCAGGAGAATGGCGTGAACCTGGGAGGCAGAGCTTGCAGTGAGCCGAGATCGCACCACTGCACTCCAGCCTGGGCGACAGAGCGAGACTCCGTCTCAAAAAAAAAAAAAAAGTTCCTTAGAAGACATCAGGGCCAGTCTCTTATCTAATTAAAAAATAGTCCTCCAATGTTCTCAATGGCCTCTGCTCCAGATGCTTCCCCAGAATTTACTCTGAGACAGTCACTATAAAAAGTTTCTTCTCAGGCTGAGTGAGGTGGCTTGTGCCTGTCATCTCAGCACTTTGGGAGGCCAAGGTAGGAGGATCAGTTGAGCCCAGGAGTTCAAGACCAGCCATGCAACATAGGAAGACCCTTCCTCTACAAAAAGTTTTTTAAAAAATTAGCGGGTATGGTGTGCACACCTGTGGTCCTAGCCATTCAAGTGGCTGAGCAGGAGGATCACTCAAGCCTGGGATCTCAAGGTTACGGTGAGCTGTGATTGTGCCACTGCACTCCAGCCAGGGTGACAGAGCAAGACCGCATCTCCAACAGAAAAAAGTTCCATCTCAAACTGAACACAGCCTGCCTTCCTATAATTCCCACTTAATGATTTTTAAAAGGTTTTCTCAAAATCACAAAGTCTGTTTTTTCTATATCTGATACACCTTAGTTGTACTTGAAATTCTCTTTACATTTTCTTTTCTCTAAGCTAAACAAACCAGTGCAATCAAATAGATTCTTGACCAGTGCTGTGAAATATTATAGAACTTTCTGTGATGATGCAGTGTTTAATACTGTAATGATGGAAAGTTACTATTTCTGCACCATCCTGTGTGGTAGCTAGCCACTGGCCACATGTGACTTTTGAATACTTGAAATGTGGCTAGTGCAACAGAAAAACAAATCTTGATGTAATTAAATTGAAATATCCACATGTGGCTAGTGGCTACTGTATTAAACACTGCAATTCTAGATCATTCTCCTGGCCAGATTTCTCTGTGCCACTACCAGCAGCATCAGATTCACCTGGGAACTTGTCATGTTTTAGGCCCTACCTCCGACTTATAAAGAGTTGAGGGTGGAGCCCAGCAATCTCATTTAACACGCTCTCCAGGTGATTCCAGTGCACTAATACTTGAAAGCCAATTCCAGTTTGTCAAGGCTTCTGCAAAAAGCAGTGCTCAGACAAGGTCTGACATGCATGTATTTCACCTAAAGACAGCTTCAATTACTTTAAAAAAAAAATTGAATACTACTTTCTAAATAGTGCATTGACTGCATGTTATAAAAATCAATACAATGTGGATATAGGTTTTTTTTTTTTTTTTGAGACAGAGTCTTGCTCTGTTGCCCAGGCTGGAGTGCAGTAGCACAATCTCAGCTCTCTGCAACCTCTGCCTCCCGGGTTCAAGTGATTCTTCTGCCTCAGCCTCCCAAGTGCTGGGACTACAGGTGTGTGCTACCACACCCGGCTAATTTTTTGCATTTTTAGTAGAGACAGGGTTTCACCATGCTAGCCAGGATGGTCTCGATCTCCTGACCTCAGGATCCGCCTGTCTCAGCCTACCAAAGTGTTGGGATTACAGGTGTGAGCCATCACACCCGACCTGGATATGAAGAATTTAAAAAAATTAAGTGCGAGGCCAGGTGCAGTGGCTCACGCCTATAACCCCAGCGCTTTGGGAGGCTGAGGCATGCAGATCACTTGAGGTCAGGAGACCAGCTTAGGCAACATGGCAAAACCCCATCTCTGCAAAAAATACAAAAACTAGTTGGGCGTGGTGGCACACGCCTATGGTCCCAGCTACTTGGGAGGCAGAGGTTGCAGTGAGCCGAGGTCTCACTGCTGCACTCCAGCATGGGTGACAGAGTAAGACCCTATCTCAAAAATAAAGTGCCCATTACAGTTAAAAAAAAAAATTTAATTAACAGGCACTTTCCCAACTGGGCGTGGTAGCTCGTGCCTGTAATCCCAGCACTTTGGGAGACTGGGGTGGGAGGATCACTTGAGCTCAGGAGTCCGAGACCAGCCTGGGCAACATGGTGAAACCCCATCTCTACTAAAAATACAAAAATTAGCCGGATGTGGTGGCATGCGCCTGTAATCCCAGCTACTTGGGAGGCTGAGGCAGGAGAATTGTTCGAACCCAGGAGGTACAGGTGACAGTGAGCCAAGATCACAGCACTGCACTCCAGCCTGGGTGACAGAGCGAAACGCCATCTAAAAAAAAAAAAAAAAACAAATGTTTTTTTAAAGCTCTTGGCACGGTGGCTCACACCTATAATCCCAGCACTTTGGGAACCAAGGCAGACAGATCACGTGCGGTCAGGAGTTCAAAACCAGCCTGGCCAACATGGCAAAACCCATCTCTACTAAAAATACAAAATTAGCCAGGCATGGTGGCGCACGCCTGTGATCCCAGCTTCTTGGGAAGCTGAGACAGGGAGAATCGCTTGATCCCGGGAGGCCACAGTTGCAGTGAGCTGAGATTGTACCACTGCACTCCAGCCTGGGTGACAGAGTGAGACTCCATCTCAAAAAAAAAAAAAAAAACCTAAACTAAAAAACAGGCACTTTTCCGTAAGTTTCACACAGCCTTACAGTACTAGAACCCTTGATTGTCTCTTGATTGTCAGTCTGGCGTGCTTTCCATCTCTTAGGCTGTTTCATGAAATAGGCCTCACTGTTTGGTTTGGTGTCTCCCAGATGAGAAAAATCTGGTTCCTTGGCATGTATTTTACCTACCCCATTTGGGGGCTGTTTCTTCTGCCTTTTCTTGCACAACTTCCCCACTGTTGGGTGCCTCTTTAGTCACTCCCAATACCCTGGAAACATCTCCCTTTTTCAGGGTTTAACAGACTTCACCTGTGTAGTTACCCTCTTTTAATGTGACTTTTGTCCTCTTAGGCTTGAAACCTAGAAGAGGAGCTGGCTTGTTCTGCTGGCCTTGAGCCAGATGTCATAACTTCAGGCAGTGCCACGCTACACATCTCCAGCAGTTTGGAACAGAGAACAGAGTTAGAGATAAGATCGGCAGCTTTAGGTGATGGCTTTATTTCAAATAAACCATGCGTGACCCAAGCCTCCACTTCAAATGGGGAATGAAATTGCTTTATCCTTTGACAGCTTGCTCTATGAAATACATTTATCTTCACTTAATTGCCTTAGATCCCAAGAGGCTACATACAGTAATTTCTAGGAGATAATTATATCAAATTTTAAAAATATGTGACTGTGGACATGAATATGTAACTGCAGTGGACAGGGAGGGAGAGAGGTGGGGGAAACCAAAAGTCCTGCTGAACTTGCTGGTAAGTTTCCGTTCTTATCCTTAGAGTTTCCTTGGGTCATAGACCACTTACTCTGAATCTGCTGATTCAGATATGGGATCCTTCGTACCCTGTGCTGCTAGGGTTAAAGCATCTTGTCTACTACTCATGTAGCTGGATAGTGTTTTGCTCAGGCTCCTCCTGAAACTGGGAGGGGTCAGGCTGGTGGCGGACTTCCGGTTATATGTCTTCATTTAGTCCGGCTGGGCACAGTCTGTCTACACTGTAGGCCACAGCCACTGGGGGTTCTGGTTAGTGGCAGCTGAAAACCAGCAAACTTGTTGATTTTAAAACATGACTATTTAGATGTTAGGGATAAACTTCCTGTAGATGGGGGACAGGCTTCTTTATCTTGGCGTGTTTGAATATCCAGTTCTCATTTCCCTAACCTTTATATTTGAAAAAATCTAAAGTTTCACTGTCATTTTTACTAATCCCAGCCACTACCTACCTTTACCCTACTTTTTATTTCTTCTTTCTGAAATTCCAGGGTTTTTTTGTTTGTTTGTTTGTTTTTCCTGCCTCTTACGTAATCACTGTATTTCCATGTTGTGATATAATAACCCCTTAAAGACCAAAGGCATTTTCCAGGTGTGGACACAGTTCTGGGTCATCGCTCAGCTCTTTTTGTCTGCATCTGCCTTTAAGACTACACACTGGACAGTTAGATTGTGAGCTCCATGATACTCCTCTCCAACCGCCATCCCCAAATGTCTAGTGTGGTGCTCATGTCTTAACAAGGGCTGTGTGAGGAAGAGCCAGTGAAGCCTAGCTGAGTGACATGGTTGACAGGCAGTCCTGCTGTAAAGACAAGGAAGATCTGACTTGGAGATACAGAGGACATTTGGATTCGGTACTAAGATCCATGAATATCTAAGCCAGCTTGGGGGTCGGGGGTGTGCCAAAACCAATCAAGGTGGGCTCACCGAAGCAGAGAATCTGTAGAGCCAAAGACTTTCCGTTCCCATCAAGTTCTTTCAAGGCCTAGTCCCATGGCTCTTTCTGCTTGCAGGGGTCATTCTCCAGGTGTCTTTTGTCCCTTCATTCTCACTTAGTCAGGGTCAGCCACACTCCAGTTCACTCAGAGGGAAGTGTTGCCTTTCTTTTAAACTCCTCCCCGAGAAACCTGACAGCTCTGATGAGTAAGTCGGTTTGCATTTGAAAAGGTCATGCTGGTGTGCCTCTGAGGGAAATCTGCAGCAAGTACTGTCACATCATTTCTTGGAGTCACATCAAGGAGTTTTTTTTAAGGAATTACACTTTAGCTCACATCTAAACATGAGCACCTGAATAGCAGCCTGGGGGGTGGTCATCAGGGTTAGGGTGTTTGTTCTAGTGTGTTTCTTTTGAGCTAGAAAAACATTTCTCCATATATCACCACCTTTGGTACTCCCTTCTGGAGAGCTGCTTTTCTCCTGCCTGCCCACTAGTCTGGTAGTAGTACCAAGAAGCTTTCCATGGTTAGTAATCTTGATTCAAACCACTTCTTTTAGTTGGATCCTTTTTTTGAGTCAGGGTCTCACTCTCACCCAGACTGGAGTGCAGTGGCGGGATCTGCACTCACTGCAGCCTCCACCTCCTGGGTTCAAGTAGCAGTCCTCCCACCTCAGCCTCCCAGGTAGCTGGGACTACAGGTGTCTGCCACCACACCCAGCTAATTTTTTTATTTTTTAATTTTATTTATTTATTTATTTTGTAAAGAAGAGATCTCACCATGTTGCCCAGTCTGGTCTTGAACTCCTGGCTCAAGCAATCCTTCCAAAGTGCTGAAATTACAGGAGCGAGCCGCCATGCCTGATCTTAATTTGATCTTTCAGGAGCAGAACCTGCCTATTTTTTCTTGTGTTTTATTTAATAAAAAGAACATACTAAACTTATATAAGGACTTACCAAGAAGGATAATTGAAATTCTGGTGTCTTTAGACAAAAAAGCTAAAAAAAAAAAAAAAAAGGTGAGGCCTTTTCAGGGATTGAATTGTCTTTGGCACATTTTTTGGTGGATTCCATGAATCCAACTATTTTGGTGTGTTCAGTGAAGTGTTCGCTGAATTTGACTTAGGACTCTGTGTGCGTATACGTGTGTGTGTGTTGAACATATGTGTCTGTTCCTCTGGAAAGAAGATCATTAATCCCAAATTCTGAATAGGGAAATGGAGACTTTCCAAGAAGGGTCAGGAGCAGGCGAAAAGAAAACATTTTGCCACAGATATTTAGAGTCAATGAGATAGGTCAGATGGAAATGAAGAAATGCCATGATTTACTTCTATTTCTTAGAGCTCACTGTATGGCTGACCGATAACAGTCACTAGCCACATTTGTCTACTTAAAATTAAATTATTTGGCCAGGCACAGTGAATCATGCCTGTAATCTCAGCACTATGGGAGACTGAGGCGGGTAGATTGCTTGAGGCCAGGAGTTCAAGACTAGCCTGGCCAACATTGTGAAACCCCATCTCTGCTAAAAATACAAAAATTAGCCAGGCATGGTGTGCATGTCTGTAATCCCAGCTACTCAGGAAACTGAGACACGAAAATCACCTGAACCCCCCAGGGCAGAGGTTGCAGTGAGCCAGGATCACACCATTGCACTCCAGCCTGGTCGACAGAGCAAGACTGTCTTAAAAAATATATATATGTGTGTGTGTGTGTGTGTGTATATAATGTGTGTGTGTGTGTATATACACACACACACACACACACACACATATATATATATAGGCTAGGTGTGGTATCTCATGCCTGTAATCCCAGCACTTTGAGAGGCCAGTGTGGGAGGATTGAGTCCAAGAGTTCAAGACCAGCCGGGCGCGGTGGCTCAAGCCTGTAATCCCAGCACTTTGGGAGGCCGAGACGGGCGGATCACGAGGTCAGGAGATCGAGACCATCCTGGCTGACACGGTGAAACCCCGTCTCTATTTAAAAAATACAAAAAAACTAGCCGGGCGAGGTGGCGGCGCCTGTAGTCCCAGCTACTCGGGAGGCTGAGGCAGGAGAATGGCGGGAACCCGGGAGGCGGAGCTTGCAGTGAGCTGAGATCCGGCCACTGCACTCCAGCACGGGCGGCAGAGCGAGACTCCGTCTCAAAAAAAAAAAAAAAGAGTTCAAGACCAGCCTGGACAACATAGTGAGATCCCATCTCTACAAAAAATTTAAGTTAGCTTGGCATGGTGGTACGTGCCTCTAGTCCCAGCTGCTCAAGGGGCTAAGGTGGGAAGATTGTTTGAACCTGAGAGGTTAAGGCTACAGTGAGCTGTGATTGCACCACTGCACTCCAGCCTGGGTGACAGAATGAGAACCCTGTCTCAATCAATCAAAACTTAGTTAATTACAATTAAATAAAATTGAAAATTCAGTTCTTCAGTCACACTAGTCACATTTCAAGTGGCCAGTAACCACGTGAGACTGATGGGTACTGTATTGTCAAGCATAATATAGAACATTTCCTTTATTGCCATAAAGTTCTCTTAGACGACTTTGCTTTGTGATAAAGTCACTAAGTATAACTCAGTTATTAAGGTTGGGGTTGGTGGGGGTGGATGGGGAAAGAGGAGGTGTTGGGCAAAGGATACAGAGTTTTTATTAGACAAGAGGAGTAGGTTCTTATGATCTGTTGTAAAGCATGGTGACTAGAGTGAATAATGTATATTTCAAAATAGCTTAAAGAATAGATTTTAAATGTTCTCACCACAAATAAATAAGTATATGAGATGACAGATGTGTTACATTGCCCAATTTGATTGTTCCACATGTACACATTTATCAAAATATCACATTGTCCTTCATAAATATATACAATTACTCTTTGCCAATTTAAAATAAAACTATTAGGCCGGGTGCAGTGGCTCATGCCTGTAATCCCAGCACTTTGGGAGGCCGAGGCAGGTGGATCACCTGAGGTCAGGAGTTTGAGACCAGCCTGGTCAGCATGGCAAAACCTCATCTCCACTAAAAATACAAAAATTAGGTGGGTGTAGTGGCTTATGCCTGTAATCCCAGCTACTCGGGAGGCTGAGGCAGGAGAATCGCTTGAACCCAGGAGGCAGAGGTTGCAGTGAGCCGAGATCGTGCCACAGAACTCTAGCCTGGGTGACAGAGTGAGACTCTGTGTCAAAAAAATAAATAAAGTAAAATAAAACTATTTTTTTTAAAGGTCTGGGATGATGACAGGGAGGATATTGAGAGGGAGGTACTAGGATTTGAATAGCTAAAGCCATTTAATTAGGAATGAATCAGCATCAGAAGCTACGGACTTCAAAGAGTGGTAAATTACAAGATTCCTGCTGAGATAATTTAGTAGTGTATTTAGCAGGATTCAGAATATTATCTCCAACATGATCAATTTTCATGACCTTCTGTAAGAAAGTTTTCTACTCTTAGAAACACAGCCTCCTTTCATAGACTTTTTAAAAGTTATTTTGTCTTTATCTCTATGCCTTCATCATTAACACTTGCTTTTCCATTCTCGGTGTTTCATTTTCATTGATAAAACTTACATCAACATTTTCCATAGTGCTATCATGATGTATTGTTTCATTTGATTTCCACTACAGTTCTGCGAGGCATTGTCACTTTTTTTTTTTTTGAAACGGAGTCTCGCTCTGTCACCCAGGCTCCAAGGTTGTAGCGCAATGGCACGATCTCGGCTCACTGCAACCTTTGCCTCTTGGGTTCAAACAGTTCTGTCTCAGCCTCCCAAATAGCTGGGATTACAGGCGCGCACCACCACACCCAGCTAGTTGTATTTTTAGTAGAGACGGGGTTTCACCAGATTATCCTGGCTAGTCTCAAACTCCTGACCTCGTGATCCACCCACCTCGGCCTCCCAAAGTGGGCATTATCACATTTTACAGCTGAGAAGATTAAGAATTAGACTGATTTATCTGAGATCATATGGTGATACTAGGTCAGAACCTAAACCTATCAGTTTCTATTAGATTTAGGTGAATAAGAGGCCTAAACATATAGTTTTATCCTGTTAGATCAAGAGTCTAGACATACGCAGTCCAGGGCTAGTGTTCAGGCTCTACCACTTGGCTTCCCCAAATTGGCAGACACTGGAGCTTAATATACAACATCCTACGATGTGGTCCCATCCCAAGATGGTTAGTAGAGCATCAGCAGGAAGCTTAATGGATGAATAAAACAGAAAGGGTATGCCCCATACATTTAAAGAGACTTCTTCAAGGTTTTATGTAGAAGTTATATTTATAAACATCTCAAGAGACACATGGCTGTCCTAGCTGCAGAGAGGGCTGAAAATACAGTCACCTGACTGGCAGAAACGTACCCAGCTATTAGCCAGATGTGGTAACACGTACCTGTAATCCTAGCTACTCTAGAGACTGAGGCGTGAGGATCACTGGAGCCCAGGAGTTCGAGGCTGCAGTGAGCCATGATCATGCCGCTGTATCCCATCCCTGGGTGAAATATTGAGACCCTGTGTCTAAAACACACACACACACTCACGCTCTTAGTTAAAAATCAGAGTTACTTTGCTAAAGAGGGGAAGACTGGATTGGGAGGTAACTGGCAAACTCTGCTCCAGCAGGTGTTTTAATATTTGGTCTGGGGCTTTCCCACTGTTTCATGTTGTCTCTGACTTGTTAGCTAATGATTTAGTCATCTAAGCCTCCAGGGCTGCCATTTTTTCCAAAGAATTAAACGTAAGTTCCCTCTCTCGCAGATGAATAATTACAATAAAAGCTACAGTTTACTGAGGACTTGCTTTGTCTTATATATTATTCTAAGAATTTACATGTTTTTAAACTTTTTTTTTTCCTCCAGACAGAGTCTCAGTCTGTCACCCAGGCTGGAGTGCAGTGGTGCCATCTCACTCACTGCAACCTCTGCTTCCCGGGTTCAAGTGATTCTCCTGCCTCAGCCTCCCAAGTAGAGTAGTTGAGACTACAGGCACGCACGACCATGCCCGGGTAATTTTTGTATTTTTAGTAGAGATGGGGTTTCACCATGTTGACCAGGCTGGTCTCGAACTCCTGGCCTCGAGTAATCCACCCATCTTGGCCTCCCAAGGTGCTGAGATTACAACATGGTGAATCCCTGTCTTTACAAAATATACAAAAATTAGCCAGATGTGGTAGCATGTGCCTATAGTCCCAGCTTCTTGGGGGGTGAGGCAGGGACATTGCTTGAGCCTGGGAGGTTGAGGCTGCAGTGACCTATGTTCCCACCACCCTGAGTGACAAAATGAGACCCTGTCTCAACAACAACAAAAGGCAATCTATTTAATGTGCCTTCTTGGTTTCTCTTCACTGTCCCCTTTCTTCTTCTGTCACTCTCTCAGACCCGAGGCTGGGAAAAGAGATTGACATGGTTTAGGGTTTTAGAAATTTAGTTCCTGTACCTCATGTAGGAACTTGCATGAGAAGATTGTGCTGGGGAATTAATGAGATGTCTGCAGAGAATCCAGAGGCTCAAAGTTTCTATATCTTGTTAATAGAAATTTGCTTTCCAATACAATTTTGTATTTTCTCTTCTCTCCCACTCCCCCTGGTACTGAGTTGTAACAGGTAAGAGCACTATCCATTGATCGTCCCACACCTCTTCCCCATAGACACCTCAGTGGGACTGGCGCTTGAATCTACAGCCCACATGTAGCCAGGGTGACACATCTGCTGTTAAGTTGCTCTGAGGCTTGACTTCTGGTATTCATTCAACATTAGATATTTATTAAACACTTACTATTTACCAGGCATTCACAGTGCTAGGGATTTTGTGGTGAATGAGACAGGCATACTCTCTTACCTGACAGATTTTACGTTCCAGTTATGGGGATGCAGAGCAAACAAGTAAAGAAATAAGTAAGCAAAATAAATTCACTGGGCATGGTGGCTCATGCCTGTAATCCCAACACTTTGAGAGGCCAAGGCAGGAGGATTGCTCGAGTTCAAAAGTTCCTTCTTTTTTTTTTTGGAGACAGAGTCTCGCTCTGTCACCCAATGCTGGAGTGCAGTGGTGCCATCTTGGCTCACTACAACCTCCGCCTCCTGGGTTGAAGGGATTCTCCTGCCTCAGTCTCCCGGGTAACTGGGATTACAGGTGCCTACCACCACACCTGGCTAATTTTTGTATTTTTAGTAGAAACGGGGTTTTACCATGTTGGCCAGGCTGGTCTTGAACTCCTGTCCTCAAGTGATCCGCCTGCCTTAGCCTCCTAAAGTGCTAGGATTACAGGCATGAGCCACCGTGCCCGGCTGATTGGTTTTTATTGATTTACAAGTCTGCATGTGAATCTTTGTCAGCTACGTGCATAGCGGATCACCCAGTGTATAATTTTAAATTTATTTACAGCATTTTCTTTGCATAAAAATTTTTATGACAAATCAGCCATTTCCTTTCTGGTTTATGTCTTACTTAAGAAATCCTTTCCGGCTGGGCACAGGGGCTCATGCCTGGAATCCCCCAGCATTTTGGGAGACCGAGGTGAGCAAATCACAAGGTCAGGAGTTCAAGACCAGCCTGGCAATATGGTCTCTACTAAAAATACAAAAAAAAAAAAAAAAATTAGCTGGGCATGGTGGCCAGACACCTGTAGTCCCAGCTACTCGGGAGACTGAGGCAGGAGAATCACTTGAACCCGGGAGGCGGAGCTTGCAGTGAGCCGAGATTGCACCACTGCACTCCAGCCTGGGCGACAGAGCGAGACTCCATCTCAAAAAAAAAAAAAAAGAAATCCGTTCTGAGTGTGCAATATTGGCCATATATTGCTAATTGTTGAAGCTAGACGATGGTATCAGGTTTATTTATTATACTAGTCTCTCCTTTTATATATGTTTGAGATTTTCCATAATTAAAAAAAAATTAATTAAAACAAGACCACTGGCATGCATTTAATAGCAAATATGCTTAAAGTTTTATTGTATATAAAATCAATTGTCCTAATCATAAGCCAGAGCTTATAATTTTGTGGGGTAAAAGGGTTACTTTTATCTCTGTATAAGACTTTGTCATTTTATCTTTTTTTAAAGACGAAGTCTTGCTCTTGTCGTCCAGGCTGGAGTGCAATGGCGCAATTTTGGCTCACTGCAATCTCTGCCTCCTGGGTTCAAGTGATTCTCCTGCCTCAGCCTCCCGAGTAGCTGGGATTACAGGCGCCCACCACCATGCCTGGCTAATTTTTGTATTTTTAGTAGAGACAGGGTTTCACCATGTTGGACAGGCTGGTGTCGAACTCCTGACCTCGGGTGATCCACCATGCCTGGCCCATTTGATCTTTTTTTTTTTTTTTTAAATCACTTGGTTGTTAGGTTAAAATATTACCAAGAATAATTGCAATTTTACATGAAAAAAAGGAAACCTTACATACCCTGAGGTCATAAAGAATATATAACAACATTTTTCTTCTAAAAGTTTTAGTTTTACTTTAGATTTTTCTTCTGAATGTTTGGTTTTCATTTTGGTTTTCCATTTATATGTTCATTCCATTTGGGATTTATTTTGTAAAGCAGATTTCCGTTTCCTAGTCCTCTGTTCTGTTCCATTGAACCAGTGAGCAATTGCCATATATACAGTATTTAGTCTTCCCATCCATGAACATGATATACTGTTAATTTATTCAGGTCTTTTATGCCCTTCAAGGATGTTTTGTAATATTTCCCATAAAACCCTTGCACAGATTTTGTTACTAATTTATCATATTTTCTAGTTAACTATTAATGGTATGAATATAAATGCTGTTTCTTTTCATCTTATATCTATCAACTTTACTGAGCTGTCTTGTTCTGTAAGAGTAACCATAATAATAGAAATTCTTTGTTTCTAACTTTAATAGCAATGCTTCTAAAGTTACATTAAATCTACTTGTCATAGATTTCTTTTTTTTCTTCTTTTTCTTTTTCTTTTTTTTTTTTTTTTTTTTTTTTGAGACAGAGCCTTGCCCTGTCACCTAGGCTGGAGTGCAGTGGCATGATCTTGGCTCATTGCAACCTCCACCTCCCGGGTTCAAGCGATTCTCCTGTCTCAGCCTCCCGAGTAACTATGGTTACAGGCGCGCACCACCATGCCAGGCTGATTTTTTTATTTTAAGTAGAAACAGGATTTCACCATGTTGGCCAGGCTGGTCTCAAACTCCTTACCTCAGGTGGTCTGCCCGTCTAAGCCTTGCAAAGTGCTGGGATTACAGGTGTGACCAACCATGCCTTGCCCATAGATTTCTGATAAGTGTATCTTGTCAGGTTAAGAACATTCACTTCTATTCCTAGATAGCTGAGTATTTTTTTAAAATCACAAATAAGGGTTTAATTTTATTAAATATTTTTTCTTAATCTGTTGATGATCGTGTAGTTTTTCTTTTTAACCTGTTCATATGGGGTTATACATTAATAATTTTTTTAAAATAGGTTCTTATTCCCATTGCCCAGGCTGGAGTACAGTGGTGCGATTATGGCTCACTGCAGCCTCAGCCTCCCTGGGCTTGCCCCTCCTACCTCAGCCTCCTGAATAACTGAGACTATGGGCGTGTGCCACCACACCTGGCTACTTTTTTGTATTTTTAATAAAGATGGGGTTTCGCCGTCCTGGGCTCAAGCGATCCGTCTGCCTTGGCTTCCCAAAATGCTGGGGTTACAGGTGTGAGCCACCCCACCCAGCCCCGTAATAAAATTCTAATTTAAAACTATCATTTTCTTCCTAAAATAGTCAGTGTACTCTTCCAAACTTCAACATGAACATATTCTTGACTCATAGTTGTTTCGTGGGAGATAACATATTTCTTTCATTTTCTTAAAGGTTTTTACTCTGCTGCTTGCATGCCATTTCTCTCCTTCCTCCCTCCCTCCCTCCCTCCCTCCCTCCCTCCCTCCCTCCCTCCCTCCCTCCCTTCCTTCCTTCCTTCCTTCCTTCCTTCCTTCCTTCCTTCCTTTTTTGATGGAATCTTGCTCTGTCACCAGGCTAGAGTGCAGTGGCACGATCTTGGCTCAGTGCAACCTCCACCTCCTGGGTTCAAATGATTCTCCCAGCTCAGTCTCCCAAGTAGCTGGGACTACAGGTGCGCACCACCATGCCCAGCTAATTTTTGTGTTTTTAGTAGAGATGGGGCTTCACCATGTTGGTCAAGCTAGTCTCAAACTCCTGACCTCAAGTGATCCACCTGCCTCGGCCTCCCAAGGTGCTGGGATTACAGGCATGAGCCACCGTGCCGGGCCTCAAGTTTACAATAGTGGGTATACAATGCTTGGAGAGGCTGTTAGAATAACAAATTGGCAGGATAGTGGCATACAGAATAAAGCATAAGGCAGTTAGAGTGGCATATAGCTTAGTACTGTTGAAATCAGAATCCATTGGTTTTTAATCTAACTCTAGAGCCATGCTGTCCAATAGAACTTTCTGCAGTGGTGAAAGTATTCTACTTTACACTGTCTGGTGTGGTAACTACTGGCCGCGTGTAGCTGTTGAGCACATGAAATGTGGCTGGTCTACCTGAAGAAATGATTTTTTAAATTGTGGTAAAATAAGCACACATAAAATTTACCATTTCGTGCCCTCCCTGCACTTGGCCACTGCTGCCCTGTGCCAGCAGCTTGGGGACTGGGAACACTCGTGCCTCGGGTACGCCGCACCCTTGGCCAGACGCAGTGGCACATGGATGTGCCCGTGGGGCCTTACCCCGGGCATCGCCGCTGCTGCCAGCGCCCTTCGCCTGTGCCTCGGCGTGGCACCCACACTCCCTTCCTGCAGGGGTCTGCTGGATACCTGCAGCTGGAGCGCAAAAGGAGAGATTTCACCTCTTCTGGGAGTAGGAAGCTCTACTTTGACACTCATGCCTTAGTGTGCTTACTGGAAGACAATGGGTTTGCTACTCAGCAAGCAGAAATCATTGTGTCTGCATTGGTCAAGGTCCTGGAGACCAACATGGGTATCGTCTACAAAGATATGGCCACCAAGATGCAGCAGGAGATCGCTCTTCAGCCAATAATGTCTCAGACTGAATGTGGAAAAGGATATGATTACTTGGGAGAAGTGTGAATTTTCAGCCCTCAGAGCAGAAAATGAGAAAATAAAACTCAAACTAAATCATTAAAACAAGTAATGGATGAAGTGATTAAAGTCCTAAGAGATACTAAATTAGACTTCAGCCTAGAAAAGAGCAGAGTAAAAGAATTGTATTCATTGAACGAAAGGAAGCTGCTGGAATTGAGAACAAATAGTGACATTGCATGCCCAGCAAGATCGGGCCCTCACCCAGAGAGACAGGAAGATAGGAACTGAGGTTGCTGGCCCCAAAACCATGCTTGAGTCACACAAGCTTGATAATATTAAACCTTTAGCAGGGTCTGTATTTACGTGCCTAACAGTAGCTCTGGGATATTGTCGCCTGTGGATCTAATAAAGTGTCTATTTAAAGAGGGAAAAAAAGGATTTACCATTTCAACAATTTTTTAAGTGTACAACTCAGTGCCATTAAGTACATTCGCAGTGTTGTGCAACCATCACTACTATCCATTTCCAGAACTTTTCATCATTCCAAATGCTGTGACCATTAAACACTCACTCCTCATTCCCCCTTCCCCTGGCAACTTCTGCTTCATAGCTCTATGGATTTCCCTCTTGTAAGTACCTCATATAAGTGGAATCATGCAATATTTGTCCTTTTTTTTTTTTTTTTTGAGACAGGATCTCTCTCTGTTGCCCAGGCTGGAATGCAGTGTCACCATTACGGCTCACTGCAGCCTCCAACTCTCAAGCCCAAGGGATCCTCCCACCTCAGCGTCCTAAGTAGCTGGGACCACAAGCACGTACCACCACACCCAGCTAATTGTATGCACGCGTGTGTTCACGCGTGTGTGTGCTTGTGCATGTGTGCACGTGCGTGCGTGTATGTGTGCGTGTGTCTGTGTGTTTGCATGTGTGCACGTGTGTGTGTAGAAATAGGGTCTCCCCATGTTACCAGAGCTTCTCTTGAACTCTCAGGCCTCAAGCAATCGTCCCACCACAGCCTCCCAAAGTGCTGGGATTACAGGTGTGAGTCACCACCTTTGATGCACAAAAGTGTTTAATTTTGATAAAATCCGGTTGGCTTTTTTCTTTTTTTTTCTTTTTTTCTTGAGACTGAGCCTCACTCTGTTGCCCAGGCCGGTGTGCAGTGTCTTGATCTTGGCCCACTGCAACCTCCACCTCCTGGGTTCAAGTGATTCTTGTGCCTCAGCCTTTCAAATAGCTGGGATTACAGGGGCCCGCCCAGCTAATTTTTGTATTTTTAGTAGAGATGGGGTTTCACCATGTTGGCCAGTCTGGTCTCAAACTCCCAACCTGAAATGATCTACCTGCCTCAGCCTCCCGAAGTGCTGGGATTACAAACGTGAGGCGGTGTGTCCAGCCTGCTTATTTTTTCTTCTGTTTCCTATCCTTTTGATGTCATATCCAAGAAATCATTGCCAAATCTCATGTCGTAAAGATTTTCCCTTATGCTTTCTTCTAAAGAGTTTTCTAGTTTTAGCTCCTTTTAGGTCTTTGGTCCGTTTTTTTTTTTTTTTTTTTTTTTGAGACAGAGTCTTGCTCTGTCGCCCAGGCTGGAGTGCAGTGGCCGGATCTCAGCTCACTGCAAGCTCCGCCTCCCGGGTTCACGCCATTCTCCGGCCTCAGCCTCCCGAGTAGCTGGGACTACAGGCGCCCGCCACCTCGCCCGGCTAGTTTTTTGTGTTTCTTAATAGAGACGGGGTTTCACCGTGTTAGCCAGGATGGTTTCGATCTCCTGACCTCGTGATCCGCCCGTCTCGGCCTCCCAAAGTGCTGGGATTACAGGCTTGAGCCACCACGCCCGGCCTTTGGTCCGTTTTGAATTGGTTTTTGTATATGGTGTTAGGTAAGGGTCTGGCTTCATTCTTTTGCATGTGAATATCCAGTTTTTTTAAAGTTCTTTTTGTTGAAAAGACTATTCCTTCCATAAGATTGGAATTGGTCTTGGCACCCTTGTCAAAAGTCAGTTGACCCTGTATTTGTGAGAGTTTACTTCTAGGTTTTCTGTTCTATTCTATGCCAGTACCACACCATTTTGATTAGTATAGTTTTGCAGTAAGTTTTGAAATCCAGAAGCATGCGCCCTCTAACTTTTGTTCCTTTTCAAGATTATTTTGACTGTATGGAGTCCCTTAAGATTCCATATGAATTTTTTTTTTTTTTTTTTTTTTTTTTGAGACGGGTTCTCGCTCCATTGCCCATGCTGGAGTGCAGTGGCACAGTGTCAACTCACTGCAACCTCCATCTCCCAGGTTCAAGCGATTCTTGTGCTTTAGCCTCCCAAGTACCTGGGATTACAGGCATGCACCACCACACCCAGCTAATTTTTGTATTTTTAATAGAAACGGGGTTTTGCCATGTTGACCAGGCTGGTCTCCAACTCCTGACCTCAAGCAGTCTGCCCGCTTTTGCCTCCCAGAGTTCTGGGACTACTGGCATGGGTCATTGCATCCAGCTAGATTCCATATGAATTTTAAGATGTGTTTTTATGTATCTGTGGAAAATGCCATTGGGATTTTGATAGGAATTGCATTGAATCTGTAGATTGCTTTGGTTACTATTGTTAGCGTAACAGTATTGTCTTCTAATTCATGAACATAGGATGTTTTTCCATTTATTGGAACTTCATTTTTAATTATATTCAATTTTAGGAAATTTAAATTTAAGTTTGGCTATATTGTAGCCAATGGTCATCCTGTTGGCCAGCACAGCCCAAGAGAATTATCCTCAGATTTTCTTTTCTTCCTAAATCCTAGGATTGTGGTGACATCTTCAGAGGCCTTGTAGTGTCTCCGGAAATCTGGATTATATGGATTGCATGGTTAGAAGGTGAATATACATAGGGATTTGGGTCCCTCCGGGTTATCTCTGTCTTGGAGATACAAGAGGGCTACAAGTCTTGCCACATCAGACTCTGTCTCCTTCTCTATTTTCCCTTTGGAAATGTCTGGTTTTCTCCAGAGCCAAAGAGAACTTGTTTTCCAAAAAATTAGCAAAAAGTAGACTCTGCTGTGGCAGGAATGGAACTCCTTCTGCCTCTTCCTGTTTCCATAGAGGAGGAGACCATAGTGCCCCAAATGGGGTGTTTTTAAAAGAAATTCCTTCTCCAAATGGAGATGCTGATTATTTTGTAGCAGTATATACCTTGGTCATCATTCTGATGGTGTTCTCATGGGAACAGCAATAAAAAGTGCCTTTAGGTGTCAGTCATGGTTGTGCTCCCAATTGCATTTTCCTTGAGGGTCAACAATCTAAGAGATGCCTGCACATTAGAAAAAAAAAATAAAGAATAAACGCTGTAAATAATTAGTTAAACCAGGAAACCCCCTTTCAGTGTCCATTCGTTTTTCTGCCATGTGAGAAGTAATGGTAGGATGCGGACGACCTGTGTCCTTAGTACTGTTCAGTCTCCCTGCTGCCCCCTTCCCTGGCTTCTCTCTAAAGACTCCTTGGGGAGATCTGCAGATCTCAGAGTAAACAGGAAACCTTACTAAGTAAAAGAGGGCGTCTTAGAGCCTAGAGGGTAAGAGATGTAGCTCTCCAGGAAGAAGATGCCTTTGGCCTCGGACAGCCAGGAGCAGTGGGTTTGTGGGGTTTTATATAAACACTGTGTTATGACTCTCTGCGGAGGAACCCTCCAATCCACTTTAGGCCAGAAATGGAACTTTGTTTCCTGGCCTCCCATGACTACTCCACATCAGTCTCTCCTGAAAAGAGGCTAGAATATCACTTGTGTATTCAGAATTGGACTAGCCCAGTAGTTAGCCAGTTCGCTAAAGCTGATTTCTCTACCTTACTGCCCTGTGGCCTGTACCCCACCCTTGTTGTCGCCCCTCTGTGCAGAGAGAACTTCTTCACGATAGCATTTGGGATTTCCCACACTACAGTTGATCTGTCACCGCACTACCGAAATGCCTCTGCCAACCACTTGGGCGTCCTGGTGTCAGAAGTTAGAAGTGTCCCAACTGTCCCACCCAGCCTCCTCAGCTCTCCTCTCTCTCCTGGGTGGTTGTTCTGGAACGATACTCCTCTTGGGTTCAGTGTGTGCAGTCTGATTTGGGCGGAGCCTTGAGCTGTGCACAGGAGTGCTGGTAATGTCTGGCCTTCAGTGCTGCCAAAGGCAAAAAGCTGGCCTCTTCCCAGTGGAAAGCACATAGCTGGATTGCTGGGGCAGTGTTAAATGGAGGGTGGGGTGAGCACATACCACTCTCTTCCTACTGTGTTTTCAGGAAGTGATTATAAAAGCAGCTATAAGTTTGAATGAAATCAAAAGAATGAATTGTCACCTTCCCCCAACAAAAACCAGATGAGCGCAAACATACACACAAACACACTCCTCCTCGGCGCTCCGTCCAGGATCCACACCCTGGCTCTGCCGGGCTTCACTTCGGTGCTATTTCAGAGCAAAGAGCCTTTATCATGCCATCTCCATTCTCTTCCCTGTGAGAGAGCTTCGTAGTCTTATGAATGAGAGCTCAACTTCCCTTTCGGCATACTGTGGGTTTCACTTCCCTATCCTGTCTTCTTCCAAGAACAGTATGGGCAGAAGTATATAGGTGGGAGGAATAACCAGTGCCAAGATTGCATTTGTCAGTTAGGAATTGGGGTTTCAGAACTGGTAGTAAAATTGTTTGCAGAGTTAATTGTCAGAGGAGTTTCTGTGCCATCAACACACTTCCATTCCTTCCTTCCAGCTGCCTCTTTCCCCATACGGCCTTTTGCCTGGTACCTCCATGGGGTTTAAGCCATATGGCTCTTAGGAATATTGTTTGGAGTCTCCAAAAGTGGAAGATTTGGCTGTGCAGCACACAGCACCCCTAGGTCTACTCCTCCCCTCTCAGCAGCTGTTTGCCACTGACCGAGGTGGCGACTGAGCCTATGTGTGTGGCCGGAGTCAGTGACAAGCATCCCACCCAGGCCTGGGGAAGCCCTTAGCCAGTGCGGTTCCTGTGGCAGCAGCCAAACACGCCAGAGTTCCTCATACCTTCAGGGCTATGGTGTAACAGCCAGCTTTATGCGGTAGCATTGTTTAGCGTTGGTTGACTTGACTTCTCTGTCCCCACCCTCTGTCTTTAAGGGAATCTGGCCATCATCCAGTAGGGAAGAAGTTGGCATTTACAGAGAGTGGCTTTCTGCCACCTCTCGTGTGGTAGGAGCCAGGACCACCTTCCATCTCTGCTTCCTACCCATGTGGCAAAGAGGAAGGGGCCCCTCTGTGCTCAGCCTCCCATTGTGGAGTTTCAGGTTGCCTAAGATCAGAATAAGGCTATCTGCCAGGTTATCTGCCCAGATAAACATTTATTGTTTACAGGGACATGTTTCAGCTGCTCTGGCTGCTCCCACTGGTGAGATCTTCTAGTGTCTTGAGGTTTTAAGCCAGTATATGGGGCCGACATCCAGACACAGAACTACTGGGGCTGGAGAGGCTCAGTGGCTGGCGGCTTCTAACTTCGCGTCGCCATGGCCCCCCGCCCCTTCCCACTGCCAGAGCTGGATTTACATCTCTTGTTCTTAGATCTGCCTCCTGGATATTGAAGCTGCGTCTACATTTTAAACCTTTCTAGCCTTTAGAATTTGGGGATTTATATGAGATCCAGTGTTAGGACACAGCAAGCTGAAGACTTCTTTTACATGGCAAAACCGGCTGTCTGACGCTGTGTTTTCCTTAACAGCTAATGAGACGGCTGTTTAGTGACAGCAACAGGGATTGATGCAGATTTTCTTTTTTTAATCCAACCAGGTCCACTGCTTCCAAATACTGTCTTTTTATACTTTAGTGATGTGATTGATTTTCCAACATTTTATTATACAGCAAAGTTGAAAATTCTCAAATGAGCTCACTTATACCCAGTACCTAGATGCTGTCATTCTCGTTTTACTGTATTTGTCTTATCATGTTATGTTTATGTCTCTCCCTCTCTTCCCCATCCATCCATCCATCCATCCATCCATCCATCCGTCTATCCATCCATTTTTTTCTTCTTTTAAATATTTTTTAATGCCTGTAATCCTAGCACTTTGGGAGGCCAAGACAGGCAGATTGCTTGAAGCCAGGAGTTCGACACCATCCTGGCCAACGTGGTGAAACCCCATCTCTACTAAAAATACAAAGATGAGCTGGATGTGGTGGCGGGCACCTAAATTCCAGCTATTCAGGAAACTGAAGCGTGAGAATTGCTTGAACCCAGGAGGGCAGAGGTTGCAATGAGCTGAGATTGCGCCATGCACTCCAGCCTGGGCAACAGAGTGAGACTGTCTCAAGAAAAAAAAAAAGAAAGAAAGAAAAGAAAAGACTAGCCTGGGCAACATGGCGAAACCGCATCTCTACAAAAAATACAAAAATTAGCCGAATGTAGTGGCAAGCACCTGTTGACCCAGCTGCTCAGGAGAACTGCTTTAGTAGCCCAGGAGGTCAAGGCTGTAGTGAACCCAAAATCATGCCACTGCACTCCAGCCTGGGTGACAGAGCGAGAGGCTCTCTCTCTTGCTCTCTCTCTCTCTTGCTCTCTCCCCCTCCAACACACACACACACACACACACACACACACACACACACACACACGCATATGTGTATATATACGTGTGTGTATATATATATAAATGATCATATAATTATGTTATAATCCCTTATCTCCACCTCTGTCCCCAGAGGCAAGCTCTGTTCTGATTTTTTCCACCAAGATTAGATTTGGCTATTTTAGAACCCCATGTAAATGGAATCACACAGTAAGTACATGCTCTGGAGTAAGCCTTTTTTCATTTAGCTTAATCTTTTTGAGATTCCTCTATGTTGTTACATATATTAGTAGCTCACTCCTTTTTATTGCTGAGTAGTATTCCATTTTATGAATATGTCACAGTTTATCTGGTTGACAGTGAATCTGTTTCCAATTTTTAGCTGTTATGAATAAAGTTGCTGTGAATAGTTGTACACAAATCTGTTTTTGGACATGTGTTTTCACTTGACTAAATGCCTAGGATTAGAATTGCTGAGTCAGAGATTAGATGTGCATTTTTTATTAGAGATCCCCTAGACCAGGCTTGTCCAACCTGTGGCCCACAGGCTGCACACAGCCCAGGATGGCTTTGAATGCAGCCCGCCACAAATTCGTAAACTTTCTTAAAACACTATGAGCTTTTTTTGCCCCCCCCCCCCTTTTTTTTTTTAAGCTCATCAGCTATAGTTAGTGCTGTTATATTTTATGTGTGGCCCAAGACAATTCTTCTTCCATTGTGGCCCAGGGAAGCCAAAGATTGGATACCCCCCTGCCCTACAGCTTTTTCCGAAGATGAAGATTGCTTCACATCCTCATTGGTAGGTGTGTGGTGACTGGTGATACATCATTTTTGGCTTTAATTTGTATCTCCCTGGTGACTAATGAAGTTGTATACTTTTTGTTTTTTCAGACAGGATCTTGCTCTGTCACCCAAGCCGAAGGGCAGTGGCGCAATCACGACTCACTGCAGACTTGGCCTCCTGGGTTCGGGCAATCCTCCTGCCTCAGCCTCTCAGGTAGCTGGGACTACGGGTGTGTGCCACCACACTGGGCTAATTTTTTAAAAACTTTTTGTAGAGACAAGATGTTGCTATGTTGCCTATGCTGGTCTCCAGCTTCTGGGCTCAAGCAGTCCTCCTGCCTCACTTGCCCAAAGTACTAGGATTACAGGCAGGAGCCACCGTGCCCGGCCGAAGTTGTATACTTTTTCATATGCTTACTGACCATTTTGTATATCTTCCCTATGAAGCATCTTTTCACATCGTCTGCCCATCTTCTTTAGTTGGGTTATTTTCTTACTGATTTCCTTATGTATTCTGGATGTAAGTAGTTTGTCAGATACATGTTTTGTGAATATTTTCACAAAGTCTGTTTCTTGCCTTTTCATTTTCTTAATATCTTTTGATAAACAGAAGGTTTTAATTTTCATGAAATCAATTTGTCATGCTTTTCTTTTTTGGTTACTTTATGAGGGCTCAAAATCCCAAGTGATAAGGATCTTCTACTTAGTTTTCCTGTAAGCTCTATACTGAGGCTGGGCCTGGTGGTTCACGCCTGTAATCCGAGCACTTTGGGAGGTCGAGGTGGGTGGATCGCTTGAGGCCAGGAGTTGAAGACCAACCTGACCAATATGGTGAAACCGTTCTCTACTAAAAATACAAAAAAATTAGCTGGGCATGGCTGGGCACGGTGGCTCATGCCTGTAATCCCAGCACTTTGGGAGGCCAAGGCGGGCGGATCACGAGGTCAGGAGATTGAGACCATGCTGGCTAACACGGTGAAACCCCGTCTCTCCTAAAAATACAAAAAAATTAGCTGGTCGTGGCGGTGGGCGCATGTAGTCCCAGCTACTGGGGAGGCTGAGGGAGGAGAATGGCATGAACCCAGGAGGCGGAGCTTGCAGTGAGCGGAGATTGCACTACTGCACTCCAGCCTGGGCGACAGAGCGAGACTCCATCTCAAAAAAAAAAAAAAAAAAAAGCTGGGCATGGTGGTGTATGCCTGTAGTCCCAACTACTCAGGAGGCTGAGGCACAAGAGTCACTTGAACCCAGGAGGCAGAGGTTGCAGTGAGCCGAGATTGCACCACTGCACTCCAGCCTCGGCAACAGAGCAAGACTCCATCTCGATAATAATAATAATAATAATTATTATTATTATTATTATTATTATTCTGGGCCGGGTGCAATGGCTCATGCTTGTAATCCCAGTACTTCAGGAGGCCGAGGTGGGTGGATCACAAGGTCAGGAGATTGAAACCATCCTAGCTAACACGGCGAAACCCCATCTCTGCTAGAAATACAAAAAATTAGCCAGGCCAATTTTTTGGCGTGGTGGTGGGCACCTATAATCCCAGCTACTCGGGAGGCTGAGGCAGGAGAATCACTTGAACCTGGGAGACGGAGGCTGCAGTAAGCCAAGATCGCGCCACTGCACTCTAGCCTGGACGACAGAGCAAGACTTCATCTTAAAAAAAAAAAAAAAAATAGCCAGGTGGGTGCCTGTAATCCCAGCTACTCAGCACACTGAGGCAGGAGAATCACTTGAACCGGGAGAGTGAGGTTGCAGTGAGTCAAGGTCACACCACTGCACTCCATCCAGCCTGGGCAACAGAACGAGATTCTATGTAGGAAAAAAAAAAAAAAGCTACATTGAGCCAGGCACAGTGACCCACGCCTGTAATCCCAAGACTTTAGCAGGCCAAGGCAGGAGGATCCCTTCAGTCCAGGAATTTGAGACCAGTTTGGGCAACATAGTGAGATCCCCATGACTACAAAAAATTAAAAAATTAGCCCGACATGGTAGCCTACACCTGTGGTCCCAGCTGCTTGCAACCTTACAGGGCAAGGCTGCAGTGAGCCATGTTTGCACCACTGCACTTCAGCCTGGGCAACAGAGCAAGACTGTAGCTCAAAATTTTAAAAGACAAAAAAAAGGCTATGTAGATTTAGCTTTTATATTTAGATCTATGATGTATTTGAAATTAAATTTTTGTTTGTTTGTTTGTTTTTGAGAGTCTCACTCTGCCACCCAGGCTGGAGGGCAGTGGCACGATCTCAGCTCACTGCAACCTCTGCCCCCCGGGTTCAAGTGATTCTTATGCCTCAGCCTCCTGAGTAGCTGGGACTACAGGTGCATGCCACCACGCTCGGCTAATTTTTGTATTTTTGGTAGAGACGAGGTTTCATCATGTTGGCCAGCCTGGTCTTCAACTCCTGACCTCAAGTGATCCGCCTGCCTCAGCCTCCCAAAGAGCTGGGATTGCAGGCGTGAGCCACTGCACCCCTTCCTGTTGTTCTGTTTTTTGAATCAGGGTCTTGGTCTGTCACCTAGGCTAGAATGCAGTGGCATAGATGACTCACTGCAGCTTCAACCTCCCAGGCTCAAGTGATCCTCCCACCTCAGCCTCCCAAGAAGCTAGAACTATAAGCAAGCACCACCACACATGGTTAATTTTTTAATTTTTATAGAAATGGGGTCTCACTATGTTTCCCAGGCTGGTCTTGAACTCCTGAACTCAAGTGATACCCGTGCCTTGGCCTCCCAAAGTGCTGGAATTACAGACATGAGCCAGTGTGCCTGGTCTTCAAATTAATTTTGTTTGTGGTATAAAAACTAAAACTTTTTTCCCCCCATATGGATATCAAGTTATATCAGCACTATTTATTGAAAAGGCATTTCTTGCCTCTAGTGGATTGCTTTGGTACTTTTTTCAGGTATCAGATGAGCATATAAGCAGGGGTGTCTTACACTTTCTGTTCTTTTTGTTTGATTTAAAAATTCTTATGACAAACGCTAGAATCCTTATAGGAGTAAGTTTAATTTACATGTCAGTTTTGGGAGAATTGACATCTTAACAGCATTTTTGTAGTTTATGAACATAGTATAGCTAGCCGTTTACCTATGTCTTTTATACTTTTCATTGTACAGGTCTTAGACATCGTCTGTTAAGTTTATTCCTAAATACATTTTATTTTTTATGCCATTATAAAGGTAATTGTTTCTAAATTGTATTTACCAATCTTTTGCTGCTAGAATATGAAAATACAATTAACTTTTATATATTAATGTGTCCTTCAGTCCTAAAGACATTTTTATTAGAATTTATTCTAGTAGTTATTTGCACATTCTTTGGGATTTTCTGTGTTAAACAATCATGTCATCTGCAAACAGAGGCAGTTCTTTTCCATTTTTATGCTTTCAGCTTTTTTTTTCTTGCCTTAATACAGTGTCTGAGATCTCCACTAGTGTGTTGAATGGAAACGGTGAGAGCGGGCATCCTTGCTGGGACCACGTATATCTGTGTTCCCGGCTACTGGGGAGGCTGAGGCTAAAGGATCACTTGAGCCCAGGGGGTCAGGGCTGCAGTGAGCTGTGTTCACGCTACTGCACTACAGACTGGGTGACAGAGAGAGACCCTGTCTCCAAAAAAAAAAAAAAATTAAAAGCCATACTGTTGGCTGTCTAGAAGTATTTCATTGTGATTTTTTTGTTTTGTTTTGTTTTTTGTTGTTGTTGTTCTCATTGTGATTTTAATTTGCGTTTCGCTGATGAGTAATGATATTAAGTGCCTTTTCTTCTGCTATTGGCCATTTGAATACCCTTTTCTGGGGAGTGCCTGTTCCTGATTTTTACCCATTTTTATTTTATTTTATTTATTTATTTTTTTTGAGATGGAGTCTTGCTCTGTCGCCCAAGCTGGAGTGCAGTGGCGCGATCCTGGCTCACTGCAAGCTCCGCCTCCTGGGTTCACGCCATTCTCCTGCCCCAGCCTCCCGAGTAGCTGGGACTACAGGCGCCCGCCACTGCGCCCGGCTCATTTTTTGTATTTTTAGTAGAGACGGGGTTTCACCGTGGTCTCGATCTCCTGACCTTGTGATCCGCCCGCCTCGGCCTCCCAAAGTGCTGGGATTACAGGCGTGAGCCACCGCGCCCGGCCTACCCATTTTTTTCTTGGATTCTTTGTCTTTTTTCTTACTGATTTTTGGGGTTGTGTGTGTGTGTGTGTTTCCAGTATTCTGAATATAAGTCCTATGTTGGATAGAAGTATTGAAAATATCTTCTCTCAGTCTGTGGTTCATCTTTTCAGGGTTCTTTTTTTTTTTTTTTTTTTTTTTTTTTTGAGGCAGAGTCTCGCTCTGTCGCCCAGACTGTAGTACAGTGGCGCGATCTCAGCTCACTGCAACCTCTACCTGCTGGCTTCAAGTGATTCTCCTTCCTCAGCCTCCTGAGTACCTGGGATTACATGCACCTGCCACCACGCCCACCTAATTTTTGTATTTTTAGTAGAGATGGGATTTCACCATGTTGGCCAGGCTGGTCTCGAACTCCTGACCTCAAGGAACTCCTGACCTGGAACTCCTGACCCCACCCACCTCAGCCTCCCAAAATGCTGAGATTACAGGCGTGAGCCACCATGCCCAGCCACCTTTCGGTATTAACAGTATCTTTTTATGAACACAAATCTTAGTGTAGTTAAGTCATATTTACAGTTTTTTCTTGGTTGGGTACAGTGGCTCCTGCCTGTAATCTCAACACTTTGGAAGGCCAAGGTGGGTGGATCCCTTGAGGCCAGGAGTGCAGTACCAGCCTGGGCAACATAGCAAGACCCTGCCTCTACAGAAAAATTTAAAAAAAAAAAAAAATAGCTGGGCATGGTGGTGCATGCCCATATGTACCAACTACTCAAGAGGCTAAAGTGGGAAGACTGCTTGGGCCGAGGCAGTTGAGGCTGCAGTGAGCCAAGATCATGCCACTGCACTCTAGCCTGGGCAACACAGCAGGATTGTGTCTCAAAAATAAATAAATGAAATAATAAATAGATATATTTTTATTAAAAGTTAGTGCTTTTTGTGTCTTATTTAAGAAATGCAGCCAGGCACAGTAATCTTGGCACACCTGTAATCTTAGCACTTTGGGAGGCCAGGGTGGGAGGATTGCTTCTGTCCATGAGTTCAAGACCAATCTGGGCAATATAGCAAGACCCTGTCTCTAAAATTAAATAAATAAATAATTAGTCTGGCGTAGTGGTGCACATCTAGCTACTAAAGCAGGAGGATTGCATGGACCCAGGAGTTCGAGGCTACAGTGAACTATGATCATGCCACTGCACTCCAGCCTTGGGGATAGAGCAAGAACCTGTCCTCCCACCTCCCCACCCAAAAAAGAGAAATGTTTGCCTATTCCAAGACAACATATTGGAAGGAAGATATTCTCCTATATTTTGATCGAGAAACTGTATTATTTCACCTTTTACATTTAGGTCTGTGGTTCATTTTATTGAAAGATCAGTTTTCCCCACTGAACTGCAGTGATGTCACATCATAAGTCAGATGATTGTGTGTGTCTGAGTCTATTTCTAGACTGTATCTTCTGCCCCAAAGGTCTATTTATCTTTCCTTGTGCCATTACTATTAAATTTTTAAGTATTAGTTTGAAAGTTTCCAAAGTTTGTGCCTGTTTTCACATTGACTCTTCTAGAAAGATGTGTACCAAGTCCTTAGATTGGTATCCTGTTGAACTGCAATACTTTTTTATATGTGAGGTGATTTTTTTGTTCATCCTTGTTAGGGCCAGTCTATACTTGTTCATATTGACAGTTTAGATGGGCCTCTTAAGATTTTCAGGTGCAGACAAAGGGAAAAGAGGAACATTTGATTTATACTGCCAGTGTTAAACACTCTGTTTGCTAGAGTAGACCAGGTTTCTCAACCTAATGTTCTTATTTCGAGTTTTTTGCCTTTATTAGAAGCCATCCTTCTCAGCTGTGTCTTCTTCTGCCTCATCTGGCCACTCACACCAGCTATCAGTTAGCAGCCACAAAGTTTCTTCCAATACCTGCTGTGTTTCTCATCAACCCTGGTAGGATCCAGTTGTGCCCTTCTTTTTATTTGTTTGTTTGTTTGTTTTATTTTATTTTTGCCCAGGCTGGAGTGCAGTGGCATGATTTCGGCTCACCACAACCTCCGCCTCCTGGATTGAAGAGATTCTTGTGCCTCAGCCTCCTGAGTAGCTGGGATTACAGGCGCCTGCCACCACGCCCGACTGATTTTTTGTATTTTTAGTAGAGACAGGGTTTCACCACGTTGGCCAGGCTGGTGTCAAACTCCTGACCTCAGGTGATCCGCCCACCGTGGCCCCCCCAAAGTGCTGGGATTACAGGTATGAGCCACCGCACCCAGTCCCTGGTGCCCTTCCAACTGCATCACAACCCACCTTGGTTCTTGTCTTAGTTGCCCCAAGATAAGGGTATGAGTGTGGTGCTGCCACTGAGGTCTTGTCTGTATTCTCACTCAGCCTGAAAAGGGTTGAACATCAGTTGTCCATTTTCTCACTCCAGTCCCACCCGCTGTTTGTCTTGCAGACAGTTTCCCAAAGTTTCTGGAATGGGGTTGCCTAGTACTGATGCATGCTTTCTTCATTTTTATTTATTTATTTGTTTTTAGTCATTTTAGTGGGAAACTGGAAGGATAGACAGAATAGAAGCACATTTTAACGTCCTTCTGATTAAACAAATCAATGCTAGTTTTGTTTTTGTTTTTTGGGGTTTTTTTTTCGTTTTGTTTTCAGATGGAGTCCCGCTCTGTCACCCAGGCTGGAGTGCAGTGGCGCAATCCAGGCTCACTGCAACCTTGGCCTCCTGGGTTCAAGCGATTCTCCCGCCTCAGCCTCCCAAGTAGCTGGGACTACAGGCATGCGCCACCACGCCCGGCTAATTTTTGTATTTTTTTTAGTAGAGATGGGATTTCGCCATGTTGGCCAGGCTGGTCTTGAACTCCTGACCTCAGGTGATCCACCTGCCTCAGTCTCCCAAACTATTGAGATTACAGGCATCAGCCACCACACCTGGCCTCAATGCTAGGTTTTAAGAAATGAGCTTCTAGCCTTCCAGATTGAATACTTTGAAGGTCATTGTTCATTTGATTAAGGTAGGCATTGTACATAGAATGTGCTTTCATGGGTTTATGTGCATGGGTTTGTTACTTCATACCTAGTTCCACTACTCTCCTGTGACACTCGGGAGGAGATAATTCAGTGATTTCATGAAGATGCTCCTTAAGTCTTTCTGTGTTGTGTCTCAGCTCTGTAGCCTGGATGTTAGTAGGGACGTTCCCCAAAGGTCCAGGAAAGGAAAGAAGAAAACAATGGAAGATCTCCAGAATGGAGTAGGAATGATTGTTTTGAGGCCATGGGTTTTAGATGATCTACCTGTTTGCTTTCATTTGATAAGAATGCCACACAGCTCTCTTGGCAGCTGTGTAAGAGAAACTGGTCCTGGTAACCCAGAGACCCATGTAAGAATTTTGTGTTCTCGTGGAGTCAGAACCTGTTCCCAGGCCAGCTTCGTTGAAGACCCAGCTGGAGAGGAGGGATGTTTGCTGTATTCTTTGTAACTCTAGTGCATGTTATAATTTTCAGGAATTGGTAAGTAAATAAGAATATTCATTTAGAAATTGGGCCTTAGGCCCAGCATAGTGGCTCATACCTGTTATCTGAGCACTTTGTGAGGCCGAGGCAGGTAGATCACTTGAGCCCAGGAGTTCGAGTCCAACCTGGGCAAATAGTGAGGCCCTATCTCTACAAAAAATAAAAAAAAAATTGGCCGGGTATGGTGGCACGCGCCTGTAGTGCTAACTCTCCACTACTCAGGAGGCTGAAGTGGTGGGGAGGATCACTTGAGCCTGGGAGGCTGGGAGGTGGAGGCTGCAGTAAGTCTTGATCATACCACTGCACTCCAGCCTGGGTGACAGAGCAAGACTCTGTATCTTAAAAAATAAATAAATAAAAGGCTGGGCACAGTGGCTCACACCTGTAATCCCAGCACTTTGGGAAGCTGAGGCCAGTAGATCGCTTGAGCTCAGGAGGTCAAAACCAGCCTGGTTAACTTGGTGAAACCCCATCTCTACCAAAAATACAAAAATTGGGCATGGTGATGCATATCTGTGGTCCCAGCTACTCAGGAGGCTGAGGCAGGGGGATTGCTTGAACCTGGGAGGTAGAGGTTGTAGTGAGTCGTGATTGTGCCACTGCACTCTAGCCTGGGTGACAGAAGGTGACAGAATGAGAGTCTGTCTCAAAAAAAAAAAAAAAATGTTTGGAACTCATTATACCTGGCTTTTTTTTGTTTGTTGTTTTGCTTTTTAATACAGCTAAAGTATGCAGATTTATTTAGCTTTAAGTTTTATTCTCAGTTCTCTAGTGGAAAAAAAAAGCACCAAAAAAATTCAGTTTTTACATTTCAATTCAAATACAAGAACTTGGAACAGACCATAGACTTTTTAAGAGGAAAGTGATAATAGAGAATTTAACCAGGAAGACTTCTAAGCTTCTATTGTAAAGATACCTCCTTTTCCCAAGAGTTAGGCCTAATCAAGACTATACCTACGAATACGGAGCGGGAGGGGGTAAATCACAACTAAAGACCTTGGCACTTCTGTAAGAAATTTAAATAACAGGCAGACATATAGAGATTTGTAAATATGTACTTGCTGCCAGATAAACCACAGAGAAGATACTGTATTTGTGGTCCAGGGAAGTTTAAATATTTGTGGTCAAACTTAAAATTCAACATAAAACTCTCATCTGTGACGGAAGCTTTCCAGAAACTGCATGGAGAGGGTGTGCAAGCTGCATAAACTCTCAGAGGCCTCTTGTCTCACCGGGCTGAGGTAGAAAAGCCTGTTCTCCTTCCTTCACACTGTGTAGCTAACGAGCCCTTCGATCAGAGAAAGCTCCTTAATGCTCCAGCCACCCCACCAAGAAGCGCACTCTAAGGACTTTTCAGGCCAGGCGTGGTGGCTCACGCCTGTAATCCCAGCACTTTAAAAGGCCAAGGCAGGAGGATCCCTTGAACCCAGGAGTTCAAGACCAGCCTGGGCACTATAGGGAGACCCCGTTTCTATAAAAAGTTAGCCCGGCGTGGTGGCAGGTGCCTGTGGTCCCAGCTACTTGGGAGGCTGCATGAGCTATGATCACACCACTGTACTGCAACCTGGGCAGCAGAGCGAGATCCTGTCTCAAATAAGAAAGGACCTCTCTTTTTTGTGGCTTACTCCTTCAAGTCTGATCAAATGTTACCTTTCTTAGGGTCTTCTGTTCACCATCTTGCATATAATGTCTATACTCTTCCCCACCCTGCCACTCTCTGCTCTCTTACCCGACTGTTTTTCACAGTACTCCCCGCTACTATCTGCTTAGTTGATTCTCAGTCTCAGGAAAATGTTAAGCTCCATGGGAACAGGAACATTGTTTTATTCACTGCTGTATTCTGGTGGTTTGAATAGGGCCTGCCACACCATAGCATGTGCTTAATAAATATTTATTGAATTCAGTAGAATACATTTAGAACTCCGACTGTGAGATCAGCCTGAAACAGCTCAAATATCTTACTTTCTGTTCTGTGACAGCTCTGTGTGCTCCTCTGATAAGGAGACTGGCACTGAAGGTGGTGCAGCAGCCTTCAGATGTACCAGGCAGCTCTTGCCATAACACCTAGCCTACACATTGAGATGGAATTAGAACCGTTTAATTTTCACAGTAAATATATATATAGCACTCTTTGTTTCTGGCCTTCAGATTTGTTGATGACCCTCCTGATACTGATTCCTCTGGGGTGGGAGTTCTTTCTGGGCAGCATGCAGACTGGAGCGCATGTATCCACTTTGCACATTATTTTGTGACATGTAAGTGCAGCCCATTTTGCCCACCTTTTTGTCATTTGAGACCCTGCTTGGCTGGGGAGACTGTTGTTGCTGACCACTCCCAGGCCCGTTGGACTTGATGATGGCTGATGGATTTGAGCATATCATCAGGGTCTTTCTTCTCTCTGCTTTCCTTTGCTGCTTTTGCTAGGTCTTTCCGTCAGTCCCCCCAACACAGGGTGCTTTATTGTTGGTGATCCTTAGTATTTGGCATGAAATGTGCTTCACAAATGATGTTGATGATCTTTAAGATACCGTGGTGCATGTGTCATAGTATATCACCACTTACATAAATATATCTATAAAAGGTATAGAGAGAGCTCATAGTTAATCACATATGTCAGTAAATGCAGAAATATGTCTGAAGAACATACCAGAAACTCGCAACAGGGCCTAAAAAGAGGTGGGAAGGTTTTGTTTTTAAAATTCAGCCTTTGTATTGCTTGTTTTTACCATGTGCCATGTTTCTAAACTACACATTACTAAACAGCTTCAGCTTCAGTTTGGCCTGGTACTTGATTCTGAGATGCAACCATATCTTTAGTGCCTCCCAGAACAGACGTTCTCATTGAACTCCTTTGATACTTTGTCAGCAGCAATAGTGGCTTTAGCTTAAGTAACAGAATTAAGTGACAGCTTTTAGTTCTGTGTTGTCTTTTTTTTTTTTTTTTTTTTTTTTAAGATGGAGTCTCACTGTGTCACCCAGACTGGAATGCAGTAGCTCAATCTCTGCTCACTGCAACCTCTGCCTCTGGGTTCAAGCAGTTCTCATGCCTCAGCCTCCCAAGTAGTTGGGACTACAGATGTGCACCACCACACCCGGCTAATTTTTGTATTTTTAGTAGAGACAGGGTTTTTCCATGTTGGTCTTGAACTCCTGACCTCAGGTGATCCACCCATCTTGGCCTCCCAAGGTGCTAGGACTACAGGCGTGAGTCACAGCGTCTGGCCTTGTGTTGTCAATTTTTTAAAAGTTTAGGGTATATATAGGTTTCCTTAGTATAGGCTGGTCCAGAAATTTTGTCTCTGTTTTTATCAATATAAAGCACTGAAACTATACTTCAAAGTAGTTTATAATGGTTTGCCTGTCTATATGTGTTCTTCAAAAGTAGAGTAAGCAGCACATGCAGTTATTGGATTCCTGTCTCTAATCCTATTCTTAATCTACTGCCTTGGAAATATTTAATAAAGAATGAGAAAGGCCATGCACAGTGGCTCACACCTGTAATCCCAGCACTTTGAGAGGCTGAGGCAGGCGGATCACTTGAGGCCAGCAGTTGAAGACCAGGCTGGCCAACATGGCGAAACCCTCTCTCTAGTAAAACTACAGAAATTAGCCAGGCATGGTGGCACGTGCCTATAATCACAGCTGCTCGCGAGGCTGAGGTATGAGAACCGCTTGAACCCAGGAGGTGGAGCTTGCAGTGAGCCGAGATTGCGCCACTGCACTCCAGCCTGGGTGACAAAGCGAGACTCCGTCTCCAAAAAAAAAAGAGACATATTCTAACAGCAGCATTTTGGTCCCTCTTTCAAATCTTGTGAGAATATACTACGTAGACTTGGTAATCAGGAATGGATCAGATGAGAGACGGTCAACTCTAATGCTGTTTTGCCAGGATACCCTGCAGAAAAATACATCTTCCTGTTCTAGATAGATGCCATAGCCTTGATTATGCCTGTGCTAGTCATAAGAAAACTCAAGGTGATTTATTGTTTCTGAGGTTGAGTTTACTCTCTGAAAAATGGGGATGTCATTAGTTATTTCATAACATTTTAGTAAGGATTAAATGAGATAAAATAAGTGAAAATGCCTAGGGGTTTTTTTGCTCTGTCGCCCAGCCTGGAGTGCAGTGGTATAATCCTCAATTCACTGCAACCTCCAACTCCTGGATTCAAGTGATTTTACCACCTCAGTCTCCCCAGTAGCTGGGATTACAGGTGCTCGCCACCCCGTGCGGCTAATTTTTTTGTATTTTTAGCAGTGACGGGGTTTCGCCATATTGGCCAGGCTGTTCTCAAACTCCTAATGTCAGGCGATCCACCCACCTTGGCCTCCCAAAGTTCTGGAATTATAGGGATGAGCCACCACACCTGGCTCAGAATTTTTTTTTTTTTTTTTTTTTTTTTTTTGAGACAAAGTCTCACTTTGTGGCCCAGGCTAGAGTGTAGTGACACAATCTTGGCTCACTACAATCTCTGCCTCCCAGGTTTAAGCAATTCTGCCTCACCCTCCTGAGTAGCTGGAACTGCAGGTGTGCACCACCATGCCCGGCTAATTTTTGTTTTTTTGTATTTTCGCTATGTTGGTCAGGCTGGTCTCGAACCCCTGACCTTAAGTTACCCGCCTGCCTCAGCCTTTCAAGGTCCTGGGATCACAGGCATGAGTCACTGCGCCTGGCAAGATTTTTTAAAATGACAGTTTCAGTATGTGTTTTCATAGTGGGGGTTGGAGAGTGGCTAAGAAGACTCCAAAGAGGTCCAGTTACAATTCAGTCATACACCAGATTCCCATATCTTCTTCTGGATCATCCTATAGTTTCTGTAGCTATTTTCTGTAATTCCTGCAAATTCTCTGTAATCCTTTGTCATTTCCGTTTTCTACCCTCTTAGCTGTTGCCATTATTTCGAGGCATTGGATGTAAAAAAACAAAAACAAAAACCTGTTAGATTTATCTTGTAGGCTAAGGCTCAGAAATTAGGCAAGGTTCAGGTAGCTTTTCGGAAGGCAAGGCAGGTGTACTTAGTTACACTGTTCCAGGATTCTCCCGTAAGTGGAACTCTAAAGTGAGGGCTTGGGTGTCCTTGAAGGAGAACAACAAAATACCATTTTGGAAATAAAATTCTGCTGTCCTGGGTGTTCCAGCCCCTCCCATACTGGCCTCCTTTCGGCACCATTCCTTTCTGCAGTCCCACCCCGCTTGGCCCTGGCACACAGTCCCATGAACATGCCACCTGCCTTCTCTCTCTCTCTGGCCCCATCCATTGGCTGCTCAGTTTATTTTTTCCACATCCTCACCCTCTTCCAGCTCCAAGTTAAATAACCCTCACAGATGGCTTGTTCCATCAGAGCTGTTTAAGAACACAGGACAGTGAACTAGTGCCCAGAGGAGCTGCCCCAGCCCAGGACTGCCCTTCCTATGGAGGCTCATCAGCTACCTAGAGCCCATAGAGAGTGAGCAGAAAGGCGGCAGGTTGAGTGGTAGAGTGTCTCTTTAACACTGTCATCCTCTAGCAGCTAACAGCCAGTTCTCACATAGATTTACAAGTCAGAACCTGGAGCCAGATACACTATATACTCCATTTTCCACAGAAGACGTAGTACTTCGTAGCTGGCATTTCTCCCCACTGTTTTACAGCATGGAAACCCAACAGGAAATGACAGTCCCCGTTTGTGTTTGGGATGGTGATTTCAGTCGTTACTGAACCTCTTTGTGAACTCCTGAGAGGTCTAGATCCCTGCCCTGCCTGACCTGAAGGGCAGGATTCCCAGCTGTCAGCGCACCCGTGGGAAGACAGGGAACGTCACATGCCTATCAGGAATCCTTCATAGAGTCTGGGCGCAGTGGCTCACACCTGTAATCCCAGCACTTTGGGAGGCCAACGTGGGCAGATCATCTGAGGTCAGGAGTTCAAGACTAGCCTGACCAACATGGTGAAACCCCCGTCTCTACTAAAAATACAAAAATCAGCCAGGTGTGGTGGCGCATGCCTGTAATCCCAGCTACTTGGGAGGCTGAGGCAGGAGAATTGCTGGAACCCGGGAGACGGAGGTTGCAGTGAGCCGAGACCATGCAGTTGCATTCCAGCCTGGGCAACAAACTGAGACTCTGTCTCAGAAAAAAAAAAAAAAAAAGACAGAAAGAAAGAGAAATCCTGCCTAGAGAGAAGATCCAGAATGTCACTCTTTGATTCCTGTCAGCAGAGACACGGAGGTTTCCTGTCTGCCTTGTCATCAGCTTTGGAACAGTTTCCTCCTGCATTCCCCCATGTATGTCGTGGCCTGTAAGCTTTGCCCCCTTCATGTTCCCAGCATCCTCCTTCCCTCTCTCATAATTGGCTGGGTCTGGTTAATTTTGCCCTTGTGACAGGACAGCCTTTTCCTTGTCCTCAGAGTTATTCCTGTGGGACATACGACCTCTCTGGTCATGGTCTGCCTCTTTCCCTTCCTTCTCGCTCTTTCCTCTCTAACTATAGCCTTTGTAAATAGACTCCTCTGAGGTCACTGAGGAAGGGTAGCATGTGCCTTTGCTGCTATAGGACTCTCTTTTCCCTCAGTAAGCAGAGTTCCCTTGAGAGACCCCCTCCCTTCCTTTATTAAAAGGCATGTTGGTGGCTTATCGGCTTGAACTCTGGCACAACAGGGCATGGAACAATGGCATATGCAGAGTGCTTTGGCCAAAGGGAAATTAACTTTGAGCCAGAGACAGCACTTTGAAGAAACTTCCCTTGGTCAGAAAAGAGACAAGAAGAAAAGTGATGGGGTGGGAAGGGAAAATTCTGTGGCAGAGAAGGTCTCCCTGAGAACTCAATTAGAAATCAGTGTCTCCTCCTTAAGCCTGGTTTTTCCACTGAGAAGTAAACTATTATTCTCTCTTCTCCTCCTTCATACCTTCTCCAAGATCAAGCATTGCCAAATAAATAACACACCCTGTTGCTTGCAAAGTAAAAGTTACTTGGATTGATAGATTTGTGCAGCCTTTGGGTGCCAAGTATCAGGAGGGAGCTTTGATTTCCATTTTCCTGTCCTCATGATGGACTTTACTCTTTACATTCAGTATAAAAGTTCAAGGCTGTGGTGCAGACAACTGTCAGAGGTTACCCACATACAGGTCTTAACATCTGGCAGTTACTAGTTTCCTGTATTCATTCAGCTCATCAAGTAGTCAGCTGAGGTTTTGCACATATTATGTCCAGTGAAATGAAATGAATCTGAATGATAGAACTCTTTTTAGGGCAGGTATTCTGAGAAATTTTAAATTTCAGTATTTCTTTTCTTGCCTGTAGCTTAGTCAAGCAGCCATTCAATTTGTGTTCCTCTGAAGGCAAATTTGTCAGAACTGTTTCTTTTGTCCTGAGGGCCTTAGGCTACTATAATACTACTATTATATTTACATAATTATAATATACTCTACATAGTATTATTTATTTATTTTTATTAATTTTTTTTGAGACAGAGTTTTGCTTTTGTTGCTCAGGCTGGAGTGCGGTGGCACGGTCTTGGCTCAGTGCACCCTCCGCCTCACAAGTTCAAGCAATTCTTCTGCCTTAGCCTCCCAAGTAGCTGGTATTACAGGCACCTGCCACAACACCCGGCTGATTTTTTTATTTTTAGTAGAGATGGGGTTTTACCATGTTGGCCAGGCTGGTCTCGAACTCCTGACCTCAGGTAATCCAGCTACCTTGGCCTCCCAAAGTGTTGGGATTACAGACATGAGCCACCACACCCGGCCGAGTGTAATATTTTTTAAGTGAGAAAGACTTGAAGTAGGCTGGGTGTGGTGGCTTACACCTATAATCCCACCACTTTGGGAGGTTGAGGTGGGAGGATTGCTTGAGTCCAGGAGTTTGAGACCAGCCTGGATAACATAGTGAGACCCCATCTCTACAAAAAAAAAAAAAAAAAAAAGCTGGGCGTGGTGGTGCATACCTGTAGTCCCAGATGTTCAGGAGGCTGAGGTAGGAGGATCACTTGAACCTGGGAGTTTGAGACTGCAATGAGCCGTGATCACGCCGTTGCACTCAGTCTGGGCAACAGAGTGCGACCCTGTCTTCAAAAACAAAAGATAACTTAAAGTAGAGCCCTTTCTCAAAAGTGCCCTATACTCTTTGTGAAAGTGCCATTTCCTTCATAAGAGGCCATATTATAATACAATGAACTGAGCACAAACTTTGGAGTAAGACAAATCTGGGTTCAAAGCCCAGCTTCATCACTTCATCACTTGCTTTCTCTGAGCTTTAGTTTCCTCTTCCTGTCTCACAGGATTACCATGATAATCAAATGAAATAGCATAATTCCTAGTAACCATCTGTCACCACTTCATCTACACCACAGCTTTCCCAGTAAAATGGGATATTTGGGCCACCAAGAAACTGTGATCAATGAAAATTGCAGAGGATGTAAGATGCTGACTTGCTCTACCTGCCACTACCCTGAACCTTTTTTTTTTTTTTTTCCAATCCCCTTAACCTCTTTAAAGAGCTTCTGGCATGCTCATGAGTTTTTCTTTCTAGAACTTTCCCTGCCCTGAATTTGTTCAGTATGCATTTTCACTTGTGAGGACTTCTTTTGACGATAAATACCCAAGTGCTTTAGAAAGTCTGGATGGTGGCCAGGCACGGTGGCTCGTGCTTGTAATCCCAGCAATTTGGGAAGTTGAGGCAGACGGAACCCTTGAGGTCAGGAATTCGTGACCTACCTGGCCAACATGGTGAAACCCTGTCTGTACTAAAAATACAAAAATTAGCCAGGTATGGTGGCGCACGCCTGTAGTCCCAGCTACTCAGGAGGCTGAGGCAGGAGAATCACTTGAACCTGGGAAGCAGAGGTTGCAGTGAGCTGAGATTGTGCCACTGCACTCCAGCCTGGGCTACAGAGCAAGATTCCAACTGAAAAAAAAAAAAAAAAAGAATGTGTTGATGGTGATTCTCCTGGAAGGCAAGCCTGCTTTGTCTGTGCCACCACAGAGGTGTTGCTGGCAGACTAATCTTGAGACTACTTCTTACCTCTTTGCACCATGGCTCTTACTAAGGGGTCTTTCCTGACTTTAGATCTGGTGATAAGTTAGCCCAAAAGAGTGCGCTCAGTCTCCTGTAGGGTTGACAGGTTTGGTTTATACCCTCCAAGTGGCCCAAAGGGAGCTACAGGGTGTTGGAGATGGTCATGGGAAAGAAACAGCTCACAAGAAGAGCATGGGGCGAGAGCCAGCCATTCCCCACTGCCTGCTGAAGCAAGCTGAGTGAGGCCGCTGACAGGAGTCCTCAGAACACTAACCAGGTGATTAAAACATCAGTATAAGTCTTTCCAAACTTCACAGAAAGCCAAAACTTAGTTTGGACACCAACAGAAATTTTCCGCTCTGGAGCTTTATAAACTGGTCCGCTGTTTCTTCCTCTGCTCTGTGGCCAGAGGGGAGCTCTGTGCTAATGATTCCATAAAACCCTCCAAGTCTTCCTGAGTGGCTTATCATATGAGAGTAACCTGTACCACCCTTTTCCATCAGAGTAATCTCTAGCCTCTCACTGTTAGTTCACATTCTGAATCTTTAACCCTTCCAGAAGGGCCAAGCCCAGCTCTTGGCACTGTCCCCTATGACAGAGCTGAGCTCCTCCGTCAAGCTCGGCGGCAGAACGATCCTTTCCTCCTTTCCAAGACGACTGCCCAGAATCACAGAAACCTGTAAGAATGGAAAGAGAGTAATCCCGATTCTGGGCATTCACCCAAAAGATTTGAAATCAGTTGGTTGAAGAGATGTCTGGACCCCCAGGTTCACTGCAGCATTAGTCACAGTAACCAAGTTATGGAATTAGTCTGAGTGTCCATCAACAGATGAATGGATAGAGAAAAGGTGGGACATACACACAACGGAGTACTATTCGGTCTTTAAAAAGAAGTTCTGTCGTTTTCAGCAACATGGATGGAATTGAAGAGCATTATGCTAAGTGAAATAAGCCAGGCACAGAAAGACACATACCATATGTTCTCACTTACATGTGGAATCTGAAAGAGTCCAGCTTATAAAAGCAGACAGTAGAGTGGTGGCTCCAGAGGCTAGGAAATGGGGAGATGATGGTCGAAGGGTTCAAAACCTCAGTTCCATGGGAGAAAGATGGGTGTGTGTTTTTCTGAGATCTGTTGAACAGCATGGTGAACATAAAAATACAGTACTGTACATTTAAAATTGCTTTAAGAGGTCAGACGTGGTTGCTCACAGCTGTAATCCCAGCACTTTGGGGGCTGAGGCAGGATGATCACTTGAGACCAGGAGCTCAAACCAGCCTGGGCAACATAGTGAGACCCCATCTCTAAATTTAAAAAAAAAAAAAAAAATGAAATTAGCAGGGTGTGGTGGTCCACGCCTATAGTCCCAGCTACTTGGGAGGCTGAGGTGGGAAGATCACTTGAGCCTGGGAAGTCAAGACTGCTGTGAGCTTTGATCATACCACTGCACTCCAGCCTGGGTGACAGCAAGACCCTGTCTAAAAAAAAAAAAATTCCTTTAAGAGTAAATTTCAAATTTTCTCACCACAATAAAATGATAAGTATTTGAGGTGATGGATATGTTAATTAGCTGGATTTAATTATTATACGTTGTATTCATAAAACAGATCACTTTGTACCCTTGTAAATATACACAAATATAAATTGTCAGATTATAATAAAATTTTATAAAGGACTAGGAATATAGATCTTCAGAATTATTAGCATCTTGTAGACAAGGCTCAGGATTTTGCCCACGAGCACACAAGTTATCAGACATAAGAGCAGTAATTACTAGACAAGCCTCAGTAATTTGCCTGAGAGCACACAAGTTAGGAGGCCATGACACTACTGTTCCACTGGGCCCTGCTTGTCCTAGACCTGTGGCTTGTCAGCCCCCCAGGAGGAGTGTACCATGCCCAGAAGAGTTCAGTCTTCAAGAAATCAGCTCTGAGAGGCTGCCTTTTCTCTTCTCCTATGAATTTCCAGGCTAGATGAGAGCTTTCTCCTCGGGGAGATGGTGAGGGTCTCTGTCTGAAACACCTGTGAATGTCCTGGATCATGGAGAGCTGTGGCAGTTAGAGCAGTCCAGCCCCTGCACTTACTAGTTGCATTCCCTGAGCAAGTTACTTCCCTATGCCTTAATTTCCTCACCACTGTAATGGAAGCAGCGACAGTATCTGCTTCATGAGGTTGTGGGGATCACATGAGTTGGTTCGTGTGAAGCATTTGGCACAGTGCCTGGCATGTAGTAACCATTCTCTTGGTGTTCGCTGTGGCTGCGAAGGGTGAGTGAGGCATGCAGCAGGTTTTGTTACGTCCCGGAAGGCTGATGGCACTCCTCCAGGAAGGTAGCCCTGGTGAGCTGGTGAGAGCCCTGAATGAGGAAATCATTTTATCTGACTTTGGATCTTAGTTCTCCTGAGAATGTCATTTAATTTATTTGAATTTTAGTTTGCTCATCTGCATCATCTGGATGTAGTAACTACATCAAAGAGTGCAGAGGATTTTTAGATCCTAAAAGTGTCATGAAAAACTAAGGTAGGCTGGGTGCAGTGGTTCACAGCTGTAACCCCAACACTTTGGGAGGCCAAAGCAGAAGGACCACTTGAGACCAGGAGTTCAAGACCAGTCCTGGCAACATAGTGAGGACCATTTTATACAAAAATAAAAATGCAAAAATGAGCTGGGCATGGTGATACGTGACTGTCGTCCCAGCTACTTGGGAGGCTGAGGAAGGAGGATTACTTGAGCCCAGGAGTTCAAGGTTGCAGTGAACTTTGATCACGCCACTATACTCCAGCCTGGGTGACAGAGCAAGACCCTGTCTCAAAAAATACATAAATAGTAGTAGTGTTTGCACCTTTGAAAAATAGAGTTGCATTTTGAAGAGTCTACTAAAATTGGCCGGGCGCGGTGGCTCAAGCCTGTAATCCCAGCACTTTGGGAGGCCGAGACGGGCGGATCACAAGGTCAGGAGATCGAGACCATCCTGGCTAACACGGCGAAACCCCGTCTCTACTAAAAACACAAAAAAATTAGCCGGGCGAGGTGGCGGCGCCTGTGGTCCCAGCTACTCGGGAGGCTGAGGCAGGAGAATGGCGGGAACCCAGGAGGCGGAGCTTGCAGTGAGCTGAGATCTGGCCACTGCACTCCAGCCTGGGCGACAGAGCGAGACTCCGTCTCAAAAAAAAAAAAAAAAGAAAAGAAAAATAGAGTTGCATTTTGAAGAGTCTACTAAAATTGTGACCATTCTGACCTAACCTTCCATCCTTTAAAGCAGTAATTCTCAAACTCAGTGTTCATGAGTACCTGGAACACTTGCACACATTCTGGCCAGGCGCTGTGGCCCACACCTATAATCCCAGCGCTTTGGGAGGCTGAAGCAGGGGGCTCTCTTGAGCCTACGAGTTCAAGACCAGCCTATACAATACATTCTGGCCAGGCGCTGTGGCTCACGCCTGTAATCCTAGCACTTTGGGAGGCCGAAGCAGGGGGATCTGTTGAGCCTAGGAGTTCAAGACCAGCCTGTGCAGTATCGCAAGACCCCATCTCTACAAAACATTTAAAAAAAAAATTAGCTGGATGTGATGGTGTGCCCCTGTATTCCCAGCTACTCGATAGGTTGAGGCTGTAGTGAGCCGTGTTCACACCACAGCACTCCAGCCTAGGTGAGAGAGCAAAACCCGATCTCATAAAATAAAATGTTTAAAAGTATACATTCTAAGGTCCTATCTCAAGAAATACTGATTCATTGAATTCAAAGTGGAATCCATAGCCAAGGAGTAGTGTTGGGTAAAAAGAAAACCAAGTTGGGCACAGTGGCTTATGCCTATAATCCCAGCACTTTCTATAATCCCAGCACTTTGGGAGGCGAAGGACAGCAGATCACTTGAGGCCAGGAGTTCAAGCCCAGCCTGGCCAACATGGTGAAACCCCATCTCTAAAAAAAATACAAAGATTAGGCCAGGGACGATGGCTCACGTCTGTACTTGAACACTTTGGGAGGCCAAGGCGGGCGGGTCATTTGAGGCCAGGAGTTTGAGACCAGCCTGGCCAACATGGCGAAACCTCATCTCTACAAAAAATATAAAAATTAGCTGGGTGTGGTGGCACTTTTGCCTGTAGTCCCAGCTGCTCAGGGGGCTGAGGCAGAAAAATTGCTTGAATCTGGGAGGTGGAGGTTGCAGTGAGCCAGGATCGTGCCACTGCACTCCAGCCTGGGCAACAGAGCAAGCCTCTGTCTCAAAAAAAAAAAAAAAAAAAAAGGATAAAAATGACCCGGGCATGGTGACAGGCGCCTCTAGTCCCAGCTACTCAGGAGGCTGAGATGGGAGGATCACTTGAGCCCGGAAGTCAGAGGTTACAGTGAACGGAGATCTCACTGCTGTACTCCAGCCTGGGCGACAAGAGTGAGACTCTAAAAAAGAAAAAGGAAAAAATTGGGGTTCTGGAATCTGCATTTTTAATAAGCTCAGTGTGTGATTGTGATACAGTTGGTTTTGAAAAATGCTTTTTCATGTTCAGATGTAAAGAAGAGGGAACTAATATTCATTGAGGTGGTTCTGTATGGCAGCCATTTGTTGACTTACACCTTATCCCGAGCTATGAATAGACTAGTTCGCTTGTGTTGATAAAGCTTGTCTTGTCTCCAACTATGAGGCATGGGTTGTGTTTGTAATTCAGGACTCCAGAAACATAGAACCTAAAAATCCAACTTAAAATGGCTTTCTACCTCAGCCCAAATCTCAGAGAACGTCTCTATACTACATTTTTTAATATGCTGTGGGGGTTCTTCAGATGTGGATGTAATTTTTTTTTTCAAAGCATGACGTCAGTGCTTTGAAGAGCATTAAATCTCACTTCTTAGAGGTATGTGTTACCTTGAGCTGGTACAGCAGCCTCCATGGAGTTAAGATGAAGCAAGACATGCCCAGAGCGTGGCTTCTTGTGGTATCTGGTTTCACATGAGAAACTGGAGGCAGCCCGTCAAAGAGGAGTCCCTATTCCTCATTGAGTCCAAACCTCCATGAGGAGCACCACCCAAACAGAAGGTAGCATCTCCGAGTGTGTCCAGGTGTCTGTGTTGCACAGCTTCAGGGAGTATGATTGACACAGTATAGACAGTATGGCTGCACCCCCTCCGTGATGTCCTCTGGGATTGTCCTGAGGCTGCCGTCTGACCCCCATGATCATTCATCCACATTGTTCAGGTATCCACGGTGCATGTTAAATACTGCAGATAGATTTTATTTTAAGCACACACATAAACACTTACACTAGTGCCTCCCCTCAAGAATCTTACTTAGGAGAAAAAAACACAACAGATTAATGGGAGAAAGTTACTGAGAATTGTAAATAAAGCCAACTGATAAAATTCATGTAACATGGCCGGGCACGGTGGCTCATGCCTGTAATCCCAGCACTTTGGGAGGCCAAGGCAGGTGGATCACCTGAGGTCAGGAGTTTGAGACCAGCCTGACCAACATGGGAAAGCCCCGTCTCTACTAAAAATACAAAAATTAGCTGGACGTGGTGGCGGATGCCTGTAACCCCAGCTACTCGGGAGGCTGAGGCAGGAGAATCACTTGAATCCGGGAGGTGGAGGTTTCAGTAAGCCGAGATCACACCATTGCACTCCAGCCTGGGCAACAAGACTGAGACTCTGTCTCACAAAAAAAAAAAAAAAAAGTATGTAACATAAACCTGAGAAGGGAATGCATTCTCAGATGAAAAATTTAGGATCCAAAGAGAACTTAATAGGTTGCAATGGGAGAAGTAAATGACAAGATGAAATCAAATAAGAATAAATGTAAAAACCTATCCTGGTCCAAAAAGTCAGCCACACGTAGTGCGTAGCATGCAGCACAATGGTAAATAATGAGATTTCTTCAGGCATGGGGAGAAGACCATGGTGAAGGAAAAGACGTGAAAGGGAATAGTTGGTGGAGGGCTTGTACTCCATAAAGGGAGATAGGATTTAGCAACATATGTGAAAACAGTTTGGGGATTTGTTGATTAGAAGCTCACAATTGGCTGGGCACAGTGGCTCACACCTGTAATCCCAACACTGGGAGGCTGAGGCAAGAGGATTCCTTAAACTTAGGAGTTCAAGACCAACTGGGGCAACATGGCGAAACCCTGTCTCTACAAAATATTTAGCCAGGTGTGGTGGCACATGCTTGTAGTCCCAGCTCCTCAGGAAGTTGAAGTGGAAGGATCCCATGAGTCTGAGAAGTCAAGGCTGCAGGGAACCACAATCTCGCCACTGCACCCCAGCCTGAGCGACAGAGCAAGACCCTGTCCCCCACAAGAAAAGGGGAAAAGCAGCTCACAGTTTATCAGTAGTGCAAGGTGGGGACAATGAAAGTAATGCTGTTAAGTCTGTTATTAAAATTGAGTATCCCCAACAGAGATGAGAGGGGATGGGCCACTCTGTGCTCTGCTACCAGGTCACGTGGGCACTCACTGGAGGAGACACATTCGTCTTAGTGAAAGTCTTAGTGAAGGAATAAGCAGGATGTTTAGGAGACAGTTGGAGTGAGGCACAGTTGAAGGAAGTGGGACTGTTTAGCCTAGAGAAGGTGTATAACACAGCAGACCTCACATAATTTGAGGCCAGCCAGATAAAAGCAGGATTAGAGTTTTTGGGGGGTTTTTGTTTTGTTTTACATGGCCCCAGAGAACCAAATTAGAAGCATTGGGAGGCAGATCTGGGTTTAAAAGGTATAAACATTTCTACCAATTAGAAAAATCCAAAACTAGAATGGCCTTCTAGTAGGAAATGTGTCCCCTTACAGATTCAACACAGTAACACACCTCATACAGAATGGTCAGAAAAAAAGTCCGTTAGTGTAGATAATAAAAATTACTAGCTGGACGTGGTGACTCATGCCTATAATCCCAGCACTTTGGGAGGCAGAGGCAGGCAGATTGCTTAAGGCCAAGAGTTCGAGACCAGCCATGCCAACATGGTGAAACTCTAGCAGGTGTGGCAGCTCGCACCTATAGTCCCAGCTACCTGGGAGGCTAAGATGGGAGGATCACCTAAGCCCAGGAAGTTGAGGCTGCAGTGAGCTGTGATTGTGCCACTGCACACCAGCCTAGGTGGACAGAGAGAGACCCTGTCTAAAAAAAGAAAAATTATGTATTTCTTCAATGTTAAGTAATGATTGATTTTAAAAACTACTCCAGGGCCTTGAGTCCTCTCCACCAGAAGTAGTCAAGAAACAGCTGAATCACTGAGGGGTATTTAGAGGAGGTTCTCTTGTGGCTCTGAATGATTATTAAGGTCTCTTCCAACCAAAGGGCAAAATCATTCACTTTGTGACATACACGTAGTGCAGATGTTGAGAGCTGCTAATGGAGTCAGAGAAGATGAATGAAGTGTGGGCCTAGTCCACATTTGCTGAAGGGATACCTGTGTCCTTGGGAGAGGTTAGCGCGAGGTTCCTGTGGAGTCCTTTGCTGGACTGAAAGTCATGTGAAGTCAAGGACTGCATCTGTCTTGTCTTGTCTTGTCTTGTCTTGTCTTGTCTTGTCTTGTCTTGTCTTGTCTTGTGTGCCCAGGATGTCTAGCAGTCCCTGTCACATAGTAGGGAGTTACGAAGTATTTGTGGAAGGTAGGCTGGCAGATTGGACAAAGGCTAACTGGCGTCTTGAAGGACTTTTAGGCTGGGCTGGGCGGCTCACACCTACAACTCCAGCACTTTGGGAGGCCGATGCAGGAGGATCACTTAAAGCTATGAGTGAGATCAGCCTAGGGGACATAGTAAGACCTTGTCTCTACCAAAAAAAATTAGCCATTAGCCAGGTGCAGTGGCTCACGCCTGTAATCCCAGCACTTTGGGAGGCCAAGGCAGGTGGATCACCTGAGGTCAGAAGTTTGAGGCCATCCTGGCCAACATGGTAAAACCGCATCTCTATTAAAAATACGAAAATTAGTCGGGCATGGTGGCGTGCACCTGTGAATCCTAGCTACTCGGGAGGCCAAGGCACGAGAATCACTTGAACCCAGGTTCAAGATGAAGGTTGCAGTGAGCCGAGATTGCACTACTGCACTCCAGCCTGGGCGACACAGCGAGACTCCGTCTCAATAAATAATAAATATATATTTGCCAAACATAAGTGGCGTACCCCTGTGGTCCCAGCTACTCTGGAGGCTGAGGTAGGAGGATTGCTTGAGCCCAGTTATTTGAGGCTGCAGTGAGCCTTGATTGCTAATAGAGTGAGACTCTGTTTCAAAAAAGAGAGAGAAAAGAAAAGACCTTATCAAGCTTAAAAGAAGATGAGGGGGCCGGGAACGGTAGCTCAAGCCTGTAATCCCAGCACTTTGGGAGGCCGACGCGGCTGGATCATGAGGTCGGGAGATGGAGACCATCCTGGCTAACACGGTGAAACCCCATCGCTACTAAAAAAAAAAAAAAAAAAAAAAAAACACAAAAACATTAGCCGGGCAAGGTGGCGGGCGCCTATAGTCCCAGCTACTTGGGAGGCTGAGGCAGGAGAATGGCCTGAATCCGGGAGGCGGAGCTTGCAGTGAGCTGAGATCACACCACTGCACTCCAGCCTGGGTGACAGAGCAAGACACTGTCTCAAAAAAAAAAAAAAAAAGATGATGATGATGATGAGGGAATGAATTGATTGCTTAAATGTAAAATCACTGCAGGTTGAGGGAGTAATATGTGAACTTTCAGAGGTGCCAGAGGAAGCAGACAGCCTGCAGGGCATAGCAAAGGGGGTTGCCTGGGGACTGAAGTTCAGGATTAGGGAATAATAGCCAGAAGTGCCAGTTGTGATCTTTTGGGGGAGGGGTGGGTGGGCAAGGGTTTGCAAGGAGCTTGGGAAGTATTAAGAGAGATTGGGATTTCATTTTATAGGAAGGCTAAGCCCAAAAGAATTCTCCATCCTGACTTCCTCAGGACCCATCAGCCTGAAAGGAATGAAGGCGCAGTGTACTAGGTCTCTGCCAGGAGCTTTTCTTCTCCCTTGGGCTGAGAATTCTGCCTTCCTGAGTATCGCAGGTCATGGCAGCCGGGGAGGGGCGTGTGTGCTCTTGATACAGGGGGTCTTTTGATGTTTCTGGTATGAATGTGACCCAACCCCCCACCTGAAACAGGGATTTTGCCTTGTTCTGTGAGGAGTCCCCAGGGTCTAGAGGACAGTGCCTCACACACACAGTAGGCACTTACATTTTGCTGAACTGCATGTTGCCTAAGTATGTTGAAGACTATAGATGTCTCCGAGAGACCACTCTTGTGCCACACGTAGAATAAATACAATTAGGAGCAAATTTGGTAAAGGAGCCTAAACACAAACCTAAGGGGAGGCCTCCTGGACGTGGCTGTCTAGAAGGCAAACAGTGTGGTTCCGGGTGACTAGAGCCCAAAGTTCAGTGCCTCTGGCCCAGAGCTAACTCGCAGTGTAGAAACAGACTGTGTGGATATTTGCAGACTGAGACAGACGGGAGAACTTTTATCCCCAGGGGCTGAGCCTGCAGCCTCCCCTGCTGGTTCAGTAAGTGAGGGCCCCAGCGCCTGTGTTCCAGGTTTCAGACCAGCTGAAGCCAGCCAGACCTGAAAGGCTTGTGTTGGCAGTGCCAATATCCGTCCTTAACCCCTGCCAATGTGGGTGGCTGCTCTCAGAGCGCTCTGCAGGGGAAGCAGAATTGGACTGAAGCCCGAGCTACTGCTGCCTATAGCTTGCTCTCTGTGACGCTCTTGCTGCTGAGAATGTACCTTTCTGGTACAGCCGGAGCCGAGAGCTCTAGAAAAGAATAGTTTCTGTCCGTGAAGGAACAGTTCAAGAAGAGCAAGCGTACTCTATCTGGCTTTGTTTGGAATATCTAAGCTCAGGAAATGCAGGTGGGTAGAAAATACCGTACTGGGGATCTTCTCATCACTACTTTAATATTGGGAGACATGGGGCAAGGATCCAGCTGGGTCTTATTTAAGAAAGATACCAGGCTGGACACAGTGGTTTATGCCTGTAATCCCAGCACTTTGGGAGGCTAAGGCAGTAGGATTCCTTGAGGCCAGGAGTTCAGAGCAGCCAAGAGCAGCCTGGGCAACAAAGCAAGACCCCATCTTAGAATAAAATAAGATACTGTTGGCCAAGCAAAGTGGCTCACGCCTGTAATCCCAACACTTTGGGAGGCCGAGACAGGTGGATCACCTGAGGTCAGGAATTGGAGACCAGCCTGGCCAACATGGTAAAACCCCATCTCTACTAAAAATACAAAAATTAGCCCGGCGTGGTGGCACATGCCTGTACTCCCAGCTACTTAGGAAGAATCTCTTGAACCCAAGAGGTGGAGGTTGCAGTAAGCCGAGATCTCGCCACTGCACTGCAGCCTGGGGCGACAAAGCCAGACTCCATCTCAGAAAAAAAGAAAGAAAGATACAGTTGCAGGGTTTGCAGGGCCTCCTCAAACCCTCAACAATCCCATTAGCAAAGGCAGAGCCACCGCCCATACCCCACTGTGAAGGGACCTGATGGACAAGGCAATTGTGACTGTATTCCTGATATATTTACTAGTGGCACACTTACTCCGAAGCCCGGGACCTTGGAGCCTCTCTAGATTACTGGAGTCATGCATGTGTACCTCTTAGTTAGGTCCGGAGTCTTTCTGAAGAATAGGGAGAGGGATTGCTGAAGAGAGGCAAGGTCTTCCCTCCCCTACTTGGCCAGCCCAGTAGCCTGGATCTAGCACCTTAGTTCTGAATAAAATATTTCAGGCCCTGAGTGGTGGCTCGTGCCTGTAATCCCAGTGCTTTGGGAGGCCAAGGTGGGAGGATCACTTGAGGCCGGGAGTTTGAGACCAGCAATATAGCAAGACCTCAACTTTACAAAACAATTTTTAAAAATTAGCCAGGTTCCCGCTTGAGCTCAAGAGGCTGAGCCTGCTGCAAGCCATGATGAGGCCACTGCAAACTCCAGCCTGGACAAATTTTAAAAAAATTTTTTTTGCAGTTCCAATAGCCAGGTAAGCATTCCAGGGCCTCTTCCCTTGGCCCTAGGCTATGTGCCAGCCCCATGCTTCCCACCTTGCCTCTCAGACTGGCTTCCAAACAGCTCAGCCGTGTTAGGCAGTGTCCCTCCCACCTCTGAAGAGAGTGGAGCAAAGAGGGAAAAAAAATGACAGCTGCTCAATTATCGAGCACCTACTGGGCCCAGGCATCTCGCTGAGTATTTGATATGTATTCTGTCTTTTCTTTTCTTTTTGAGTCACGATATCACTCGTCACCCTGGCTAGAGTGCAGTGGCGTGCTCATGGCTCACTGCAGCTCTGACTTCCCTGGCTCAAGCGATCCTCCTACCTCAGCCTCCTAGTTAGCTCAGACCGTAGGTGTGGTGCACCACCATGCCCAGCTTTTTTGTTTGTTTTTGACACACACAGTCTCACTATGTTGCCCAGGCTTGTCTTACCTTTTTTTTTTTTTTTGCAATGGAGTCTTGCTCTGTCACCCACGCTGGATTGCAATAGCACGATCTCAGCTCACTGTAACCTCCGCTTCCTGGGTTCAATGAATTCTCCTGCCTCAGACTCCTGAGTAGCTGGAATTACAGGAGCCCGCTACTAACCCAGCTAATTTTTGTATTTTTAGTAGAGATCGGGTTTCAGCATGTTGGCCTGGCTGGTCTCGGACTCCCGACCGCAGGTGGTCCGCTGCCTCAGCCTCCCCAAGTGCTGGGATTACAGGCATGAGCCACTGCACCTGGCCTGTATTATCTTTTAAACCTCAAAAACAACTTGAGCAAACAAAGGCTCAGAGAAGTTAAGTAACTTGTCTAAGGATAAACAGCCAGGAAGTGGCAGTTAGTACTTGAACTCAGGTCTGTGTAATTATGAAGCCCAGGCTCTTTTCCAGCCTCCTGTATTGCCTTGTCTTGCCTCTTGCCAGAATGGCCCCGTTTTTTCTACTTTATTTACCTCATTACTTCCTGTGTATGCTTCACAACTCCCCTGTTCCCCTGGTTCTCCCTTCAGTTTGAACATCATCTCCTTCCTAGTAGCCAAATACCTGTACCTTTTGGGATCTTCAATAACCCTGTCTTGGGACAGTCTCCCCACCAGCACCAGGTCTTGCCATCTGACCACTTGCCAGTTCCCACCTCCCCCTCTCTGAGAGACTTCAGCACACACATGGTGGTTACAGGTGGGAACAGCAAGCATCTGTGCAATGGTGGCTGATGGATAATGGCCCTCGTTGCCTCTAAGAAGAAAACACAGCTGTTGGGACCAGACACATGGAATGATGTGGTTGCTGTGGGGGGAACCAATGATGTTAGCATTTCATCTTGTGACCCAATGACCCTTCAGCTAGCACAGGCCAACCATAGGACGAGGGAGGGTTGGATCTGGACACTGGGATTAGAAATGACTGAGAAAGGCCGGGCGCGGCGGATCACTTGAGGTCAGGAGTTCGAGATCGGCCTGGCCAACATGGTGAAACCCCTGTCTCTACTGAAAATACATAAATTAGCTGGGCATGGTGGCACGCACCTGTAATCCCAGCTACTAGGGAGGCCGAGGCAGGAGAATCACTTGAACCTGGGAAGCAGAGGTTGCAGTGAGCCGAGATCATGCCAGTGCACTCCAGCCTGGGTGACCAAGCAAGACTCTGTCTCAAAAAAATAAGAAAAAAGGGGGGCCAGGTGCAGTGGCTCACACCTGTAATCCCAGCAGTTTGGGAGCCCGAGGTGGGCGGATCACAAGGTCAGGAGATCAAGACCATCCTGGCTAACACGGTGAAACTCTGTCTACTAAAAATACAAAAAAAAAAGTTAGTCGGGCGTGGTGGCGGGCGCCTGTAGTCCCAGCTACTCGGGAGGCTGAGGCAGGAGAATGGTGTGAAGGTGGGAGGCGGAGCTTGCAGTGAGCCGAGATTGCGCCCCTGCACTTCCCCCTGGGTGACAGAGCGAGAAAGTAGCCTGTACTTAATGCTTCACATAGAAAGAGGCCCAGCTGTAGCGGGGTAGGCAGAGAGTGAAACCCTGTTTGAACTGATCCCTTGGACAGTATGCTCCAGGGCGTCAGGAGATGCGCCTGGTCCAAGGACGTGAGCTTTTTCCTCATGCTGTCCCCCTTTTCATTCAGCCCCTGCACAGGTTCTTTCTTCCACTCCTCTCTGACCCATGAGCCTCTTTCCCAATTTCATACCAACTTCTTCTAACTCAAAGTAGGCTGTGAATGTCTGTCTCCCCATCCTAAGCTACTGCCTGTGTCTTCAGAGTGACTGTGCATCCTTGTGGCCAGCTTCACTCCTGCCTTGTGGAGTCTGCTTCCTGCCAGGAGGCCCCTCCCCCTAGGAATGTGAATAAACCATTTCCTCTGTCCTCCCAGCTCCAGAGGATTCCCCGTGTGGTATTTTTTATTTCTCGTGTCTGAACTTCCATTGGCAGACCCCTTCCTAGGCTGGCCCACCCCTGGCTGCTTCCCACCCTTCAGTTTCCTCTGAGGGTGAGTAGTGCGTAACTAGAGGTTCCCAGTTTGTGAAAACACATTAGTCGGAGTTAAATTTCTTGTGGCCAATCCTGGAGGTTTGGCTCATTAAAGATGATAATTAACCCATTGCTAATTGACCTCAGAAGCCAGCCAAGCAGCCTGTATTTTACCAGCCTTGGTGTTGGATTTGTAGGCTATTTTAAGGTTTCTTAATAATGTCAGCAAGACTTCACGTTCCTGTCTGCATCTTATTTGCTCTAAGGACATTCTGTAAAATTAACAAGCTATAAAGTTTGATTGAAGGTTTCAACAAATGTGAGAATAATTGGCTCCATTTAGAGAAACAAGAAAAACAACCTGTAAACTTGAGTTTGTCAGGGGAAACCCATGTGATTGTTCTGTTTAACCAGAGGAGCAGTAGCAAGCTGGACTGTTAAGACTAGAAAAAAGAACTGGCTTATAGTACAAGTTTAAACTCCGATTTCTACAAACCAAAAATTCAGAAAAAGAAATTTTGCAGAATGACTAGTAACCATGGTTGTGCCTTCCAAGAGGGCTGTTTGGAGAAAATGGGGACCAGGTAATGACAGAGCGAGTCCCTCACTTCCTAGAGCTTGCATCCAGGGTCCTGGCTCTACAGGCCTTCCTCATATTCCCTGGCTAGATTTGGAGGTTTTCTCCCTTCCCTGTGGCGTTAAGTCTTGCAGCTCCTTGCTCATCAGTATGTGATACCTGGTGCTTAATTCCCATTCTCTGTCTCACCCTCCCTTCCTTCCATAAAGAGCAGATAGCTCGTTTTCTCTCCCCAACCCACTCCGCCACCCCAGGCATCTCTGTCCACACTGTGCTTGTTCCCTGCTGAGTAGCTGTGAAGAGTCACCAGTTTTCAGAGAACACCATTTTTCTTTCTTTTTTTTTCTTTTCTTTTTTTTTTTTTTTTTTGGAGACATAACCTCGCTTTGTTGCCCAGGCTGGAGTGCAATGGTACAATCTCAGCTCACTGCAACCTCCACCTCCCAGATTCAAGTGATTCTCTGGTTGCTGTGGGGGGAACCAATGATGTTAGCATTTCATCTTGTGACCCAATGACCCTTCAGCTAGCACAGGCCAACCATAGGACGAGGGAGGGTTGGATCTGGACACTGGGATCAGAAATGACTGAGAGTTTGCCCCCAGAGCTGCCTCCCCAGTAGCTGGGACTACAGGCGCGTGCTACCACACCTGGCTAATTTTTGTATTTTTAGTAGAGATGGGGTTTCACCATGTTGGCCACACTGGTCTTGAACTCCTGACTTCAGGTGATCTGCCCACTTTGGCCTCCCAGAGTGCTGAGATTACATTCGTGAGCTACCATGCCCAGCCAAGAAATGGCGTTTTTCTTTACTTCTCCACCTTTCCACCTTAAATACCCCAGAACAGTAACCCAGTCTTCTCTCTTGACCTAGAGGTTTTCTCCTTTGTTCCTCACTCCCCTTAGCTCCAGCCTCTACTTACCCCATGCTTGCATTCTCTCTCTCTAAGGAACTGAGCCTAGGAGAAGACAGCCTCCTGTATCGCCTCTCCACATCTCACTTTCAGTTTTCCTTTCTGCTTGGTTCTTTGCGTGTGGACTTGATTAGAGTGATAACTGGAGCCCTGAAGCTAAAGGTTTCAGTTCCTGCTGCCGTGGTAAGCTGCCTCCGGCAGTCTTCAGGGGAAGGAAAAGGGGCTTTCTTTCAGCTCTTCCCTGACCTAAAGCCCCAGTTTTCTTTCCCAAGCTGATTGAAATGATTTGTATCTGATATTTTGTCAATTAACTTGGGAATTCTTGACAGTCGCCTGCACAGTGAATCTCCCTCCAGAAAGGCCAGGACTGTGACTGAGAAGGTACACCGCAGAGGTCCGTGGGCTCCCCAGGGTGTTCCCTGGCTGGCAGCCCTTTTAGTCGCCTCTAGCCCCAGTCCAGCCCCACGTGCTAATGCAGCCCAGGAAGGGAGCCTCTCCCACCCAGCTCTTTCTCCTCTGGAGGATCCAGAGTTTGCCCCCAGAGCTGCGATACACATGCCACTTACATTCTCTGTTTTTCATTGATACAGAGTGGAAAAATGTGCTCACGAGCAGAGTTACTGTGGGATGATGTCACAGACTTCATCTGGAGTCCTTCCTCTCCAAGCAGGGAGTCCAGCTTTAACCCCTGTCTTACCAGGAAGTCCTCCTAGACCAAGCAAAGCTCATCTTGGAATCGGCCTAGGCGGTGATTTAAAAGGCTTCTTCCATTACGAAGTCTCTTATTAACCATGTTTAAACTGTTCTGTGCTGTTCTTTCCCTGACTCAAGTGCTGGAGGCTTTGTCTAGGAGAATGTTCCCGTAAGTCTCCTACAGAACTCCGGCGTCAGGAGAGCTGTGGTCCTCTTCCCAGTGGGCCTGTCCCCCACGTTAAGGCAGAATGCTTTTGCAGACAGGCCAGTGAGCTACAGACAGGTTTCTCTGTGCCTCTGGGCAAGCCCTGGACATTCTGCCTCTCAGTTTCTCCATCTCCTAAAGAGCTCAAACTTCGCCCTTCTCACTCCCACAGTACACTTTACACAGCTTTGACCATCCTCCCTGCTGCTTGGATTGCAAAGGACAGAGGACACTTTTCCAAGACAGACAACCTTGCTCTCTCCAAGCAGGTAGAATCCTTTTCAGGCCTGTTAACACACGGTCAGAGACCCCAGTGGATCACAGCCTTTTGCATATCAGCCAGCAGTGTCCTTGTCCTAGAGGAGGAACTAATGGCTATGGCAGACACAATCCCCAAGGAAACCAACTTCCTTCTGAATGGGTGGAAGTGAAAACCAGGAGAGGGCTACTCCTCGTTGCTTGTGTGTCCGTGGAATAGACAATTCCCACTGACCCTGTAAGGATGTGCTGCAGGCGGCCTCAGGATGTCCACATCCCTGGGTCCTGCTGTGCCCTGGAAATCCCCATCTCCAGGAGTCCCACGTCCACACATGTGGCTTTTCTCCCTCTCAGCCGGGAACCACGCTTTCTTAGCCACTCAGCGTACCACGTAGCCCATGCTCCAGCGGCAGCAATGCTCCTGCCCGCCTGTCTGTGCATGCACCTGTGGCACACTCCTGTCCTGGGCAGGTTTCCTCTGCGCACTGAGCAGGGGTGCCATTGTACCTCTCATCGTCCAGGTGAGGCCAAGGACCATTGTAAGCTTTTCCTCTGTCCTCTTCTCACCCCTTAGCTCCCCTCTCCTCTCCATTCAGTGGCAGCAGCCTCACACCAAAAAGGAAAGTCCTGGACCCGTTACATAATTCTCCATAGTGCAAGCAGTAGCTGGGGCATAAGGTCAGAGGTCGTGGTGGGGTCAGGTGGCTGACACACACTGTAACGACAAGGTGGTTAAAATTAGACCACAGAGAGGAAACTGGCAGTCTTGTGGAAATGCAGAAGTTTCCTATGCAAGTGAGAGGCTGGAGATGCAGGGAGCCACTGTGCGTGCTGCCTGCCAGGCTATTACTCATTTCGGCTCTGTTCTTTAATGCCTTTTAGCCCCTGCTTCTGTATTTCTAGCCTTCCTCATCACATGTTTGAATACACGCAATGGAACCATGGTTACCTGCCCTGGGCCAAAACAAGCTTTCCTTCTCCTTCACGGAGGTAAGCCCAGGACCGGGCACCCCAAGCTCAAGGGGCCGAACTTTTTCTATGCCCTTCTGGGAGGCCGAGAACCTTTTATGTCAACCTCTCAGGTGAAGGTGGTCAAAGTACTTAGCTTGAGATTCCAGCCTATAATGGTAACAGGGCCAATGGTGAGAGAAAGCAGAGAACACCCCTAGACGGGGTAGGAAAGCGGGGTTGGCTTTTGGTGAAGGTGGCAGAGGATGCAGCCACGGAGCACACAGTTGGCTGGCGTGTGCCGCAGTTGCCTGGGCAGCCAGCCTGCAGAGCGGTGCTCATTTATTTCCACTGTCTTAGAGAACATGGGTCATGCCTGCTTCATCTGCTGTCTGTGGTACCCAGCTGAGCTTCCCTGTGCTGTCTTTACTGTGAGTCTACTGTGTGCACAGCTTGTCCTTACAATTCTTGCCAGTGACGTACAAAAACGATGAGATTTAGGCGGCTTTGCCAGCAGATGGGTTGCTGTCCACGTGAGAGAGAGAACACCTGCACCTGTAAAGTGGTGATCATTTGTCTCCAGATCAGTCCCTCCCTGTGTGCTGCAGATAGAAGGGCCCTCTTTTTTTTTTTTTTTTTTTTTTTTTTTTTTTTTTTGAGACGGAGTCTCGCTCTGTCGCCCAGGCTGGAGTGCAGTGGCCGGATCTCAGCTCACTGCAAGCTCCGCCTCCCGGGTTCATGCCATTCTCCTGCCTCAGCCTCCCGAGTAGCTGGGACTGCAGGCACCGCCGCCTCGCCCGGCTAGTTTTTTGTATTTTTAGTAGAGACGGGGTTTCACCGTGTTAGCCGGATGGTCTCGATCTCCTGACCTCGTCCGGCCTCCCAAAGTGCTGGGATTACAGGCTTGAGCCACCGCGCCCGGCCTGAAGGGACTTCTTAATGTGAAGTTCCTTTCACATTAAGAAATGAGGATGCATTAAAAGAGAGGCCGGGGCTAGTCAATGAGGATGAAGGGGCCGTCCCGTGTGGCACATCTGGCCACTAATGTGTGTTTCCCATGTGGAATGGCCTTCAGCTTTCAAGCTCCAGATCCAGCAGGGCCCCTCTCCCTTGCTGAGCACTCAGCCAACAGGGAGAAGAGGATGCTGGAGGCTAGAGATGAAGAGAAGGGCACAAAGGGGCAAGCATGGCGGAGAGTGCAAGCCAAGCAGACGGGTGTGCAGGAGAGGGCATACGTGTGTGGTGCCTCCGGGAGGGGGCCCGACAGGTGTGGAGGAGAGGGCATGCATGTGTGGTGCCTCCAGAAGGGGCCAGACTGGGGGACGGTGGACCCTTCATCTGAGACACTTACACATTTGACTGTTGCTCAGGATACTGAGTTTCATCTCAGCTAAATCAGCCCAGGCTTCTCTGACAGCATGACTTGTGTGCTCACATGGCCACGTGGGAGCGGCTTGGCGTAAACGTCAGAAAGAGCAGAGCTTTGGTGAAACATCCCCACTTGTCTCTCTCCTGACAATTTCCTGCCTGACTCCAGTCTCTTGAGCATGAGGAGCTCTTAGATAGGGCAGGCACCTGTCAGGGGAAGTCCAAAATGATCTGGTTGAAATGAAACAGCCAAGAAAGCCCTTAGCATTCGTTTTGCACTTGGGCTGAAAATTCTCCTTTCGGGAGTCTGGAGCAGGGGTGCTGGGAGAGGCGTGGAGAGTGGCAGCGAGGGGCCCCAGAGAGCTCTATGCTGTGAAAGTACTCCGCTCTTCCCTCTGCTGATTCTAGACCAGACTTAGAAGAATGTCATGTATTCTGTTTTGTATCAGGACTTTAGTCAAATAAATGTAAGGCACCTGTTACTGGTCCCTGGGGTTGTCTGCTGCCCCAGAGATAACCTAAGGAGAGACTGTGGGACCTTCCTTCCCTCAGACAGTCTTGGTCCTCGACCTGCCCTGGGCCCTCACTTATCACCTGACATGACCTGGTGCCCTCCACACCCTGTCATTCATTCTGACCCCCTTGCCTGGTAGCTTTGACACACTTCCCCTGTGCCCCTCAGCCGGCAAGCAACATCTCGTCTCCATCTTCCCTTTCAGAAAATGCTGTTTTTCTTCTCTCCCTCTCACCCTGTAGGTTATTGCAGCTGACTGCAAAAGGGTCACAGTGCTGAAGTATTTTCTGGAAGCCCTTTGTGGACAAGAAGAGCCTCTGCTGGCATTCAAGGGTGGAAAGTATGTGTCAGTGGCACCCGTCCCAGACACCATGGGAAAGGAAATGGGAAGCCAAGAGGGAACACGACTGGAAGATGAGGTACTATGCAGGAAGAGCCCGCTGTGGCAGAGGGAAGGCCCCCTCCCCATTCTACCCGTGGCTTCAGCTTCTACTCCTGCTTATTTATGAGCACAGAGAGCAGTGTCTGTGTTAATATGACCAGCCACCTTCTTGAGAGTGTGCTCTCCTGGTGCCCCTTCCTGCCAGTCCACCCCGGTGCCTCCATCCCACTCCGCTACAAGTTCCAGATGCTTCTTTTAATGCTGCATTGAGGAGAAGGGAGGAAAAGAAAGAAACAAGGAGTTGAATAATGTGCAGCTCTCGAGGCTTAGGAAAGGGAGAGAGAGGAGGGGTCAGGATCAAGTTTATAGATGTGTGGAGCCCAGTGCAGCACAGGCCTGAACTCCAGCCTGCAGCACACGTACAGGAAGAGCTGACATTGCTGGCCCTGTGTGGAAAATCACCCCTCCCCCGGCCTGCCCTCCCTCCTTGTTCCCTCCCTCCCTCCTGCACATCCTGATGTGATTAAGGAATTCTCCTCTTGTTTGTTTGCCCTTGGTTGTTCCTGTAGCCCTTGCTTCACTCCAGACTCGTTGTGTGTGTCTGTGTGTGTGTGTGTGTGTGTGTGCGCGCGCGCACATGCACGAGCCTGTGTACCCGCCCCTGCAAAACTCCACTGGCAGTTGCCCTGCCCTATATATTGCTATTGCATATACGTGTCTTTCTGGGGGTGATTGTTGATGTGGGTTTGTGTGTCAGTTTGAGTAAACACTGCTGCCAGCTTCCCTGCTGTCTGTGGGTTCTGAGTGGATGTGAGTGTGATGTTGTTGGAGCATGTATGCATTTAGTATCACTGCCAGCTGCCCTGCTGTGTGTCTGGGTGTGGGTAATTCTGTCTGGGTGTGTGTTCACACACACCTCACTTTTGCCTGAAGGTTGACTCTTTTTACCACACAGTGTTAAAGACAGGAGACTTAGGTGGGAAGGAACATGGGACTAAGGGAAGGGACGGAAGCGATTCTAGCCAGGGGCCAGGTCACCCATAGGCCAACACAGTCATTTGGCCCGCAGCAGTCTCAAGCGCCCGGTAGAGCAGGGCGGGGTACAGGGATGAAATCAGCAACAGGCCAAGGAAGCCAGATGTCAGCTGGAAGCTGTCGTTTGTGATCTGAAACAGTGATAGAGCAGCCACCTTTGGATCAGAGACGGAGAGCAGCAGAGTCTTGGACTGGCTTCATTAGAATAACTGGAGAGCCCCACCCCACCCCTGGTGACATAGAACTCAGCTTCCAGGACAGAGGTGGTTCCAGGGATAAAGCTGAGCCTGGGATTCCAGACTCTCCAGATGAAACCTGGGCAGGGAATAATGGGAAAGAATGAGCTGTTAGCATGGGAGGGGACAGCAGGCTTGCTGAGCTGGCAGGGTGTCCAGGCTTCAGGCAGGGCAGAGCAAGTGCCACCCAAGCCCTGGGCACTGTGTGGGGAAGCACCGGTGGGCAGTGCCTCCATCAGCTATTTCACCCGCACTTGAAGGCTGAGGGCAGAGCCAGGTTAGTCCCAGGCTTGCCCCAAGATGCCCTCTGGCCAGTGGAGCCTGCAGTGCCAAATACAGTGAGGCAGGTGGGGCCCAGAGAGGGCCACAGCATCGAAGCCAGAGAAGGCCTTCTCTGCCCTCACAGGGAACAGATCACTTCTCTGGTCCCAGATCTTGGTAGTGCCACACTTTTTTTTTCTCGTTCTAAGGCTTATTGACCAGACAAAGGTTGTGACCCCCGCCAGGCTGCCCACTTCTTCCTTTTCCCACGAGTCTCCTGGGTTCCTTCATGTTAGTGGCCTCTGGGAAACTCTACTTACCCTAGTCTGTGTAATTTCATAACCTTGCACTTCCTCGTTTACTGTGAGAGCTGAGCGAACCTCAGACAAGCCTCTCTGACCCTGTTTTGACCTCCGTCAAGCTCACTTCAAGCCCCGTGATAACCTTGTATATCCCTAGTCAGAGCAGGCAGAGGCAGTGTTTCCCCACGGGCTAGGCAGGCATTCTGTCCCACTCACTGCAGTCGGGGTTAACCCCATGAACAAGGAAGTGAATGCGCAGTTTTCCTCCTTTCCATGGTCTGGGCCTCTCTGGATGTGAGTCCTGTGGCACTGTAGCATGCCTGTGTCAGATGAACGGTGACTGTGGACAACATCCCAGACTCCTGACATCTCTTAGGATAGTGACAGTTCTGGCCTCATCCTCAGATCTCATCTCTCCCCAAACTGCGAAACTGAATCACTTCAGCAGATTGGGAGAGGTAGGGAAAGATGTTTCTTCAGACATTGTTCTTTGTGAATAGAACACAGTTTAGTTGCTTCGGGGTGTTACCAAAAAACCCCTAGATTCTGCTCCCAAGACAAAGTATACCTCTGTCATCTACCCAGCCCCCCACCTAAGTAATCCCTTTCAGTCAAGCTGGACAGTTAGAGGAGAGAGCAGTCTGTACTCAACAGGTCTAGGGTGGCCTACAGCAGGTCTAACAATGCTGAGCCACTAAGGGCCGGATCTGAGCTTATGGTCTAGATTCAGGATGGCTTGGCTCAGTATTACTGGCAAGAGCATAAACTTCGGAGTCAGATTCACTTGGGCTTGAATCTCTGCTCTGCCTTTACTCGCTGTGTGACCCTGAGCAAGGTGTTGACTTCTGAACCTCAGTTTGTTCATGTATAAGATAGGGATGGTGATAGCACATATCTTATCTCACAGGCTGTTGTGAGGATTAACTGAGTTAATACATGAAAAATGCTTAGCCCAGTACCTGGCCAATAATAAGCACTGAGTAAGTGATACCTGTTGTCATCATTGTCATTATTATAATCCAGTTAGAAACAGGAACTTTCTACTAAATTATTCCCCGTGTACCCATGCTGACCCTGTCCCTCAAGGGAAGCTATCTTGGGCAGCTGCATGTTCTCTGTTGACCAAGGCCAAAAGTAAGAAAGCAAGGAATGGAGCCTAGGACCACCCAGGGAGTGATGGCTGCTAAGAGCTGAGGCTGCAAGTAGGGAGGTGCCATCCCTGGGGAATGCACCACCAGCCTGGCAGGAGACTCCTTAAGCCAGCCAGCCACCTCCTACCCTGCCCAGGCCCTGAAGGGCAGCTGAGCAAGGTCATGTCGTGTGAGTTGCTGTAAAGGGGTCCAGCAATCCTCACACCACCGGGCTGGAGTCTTAAAAAGAAACCAGGGCAAGGTCTGCTGAGCTGCAGCATCTGTCCCTGGTGCTGTCTGGGGCAAGGGAACTTCCACGCCTGATTCCCAGCTGTTGGCTAGAGTTGATTCCTATCAGATCGTTAGCATGAATTAGATTTAAATTGGGTGGTTTAACTTTCTCTATTGTTTCCCTCTTGAATCATTGGTGACTTCAGAATGAAAATAGGCCTAAAGTTTGACTTTGTGAGTGTGTACGAGGGAGAACACAGAGTGTGAGTACAAGCACGCAGGTGTACATGTGTGATTGTGAGTGACTTACGGTGTAACTCTCTGTGTGTACGAGGGAGAACACAGTGTGAGTACAAGCACGCAGGTGTACATGTGTGATTGCGAGTGACTTACAGTGTAACTCTCTGTGTGTACGAGGGAGAACACAGAGTGTGAGTACAAGCACGCAGGTGTACATGTGTGATTGCGAGTGACTTACAGTGTAACTCTCTGTGTGTACGAGGGAGAACACAGAGTGTGAGTACAAGCACGCAGGTATACATATGTGGTTGCGAGTGACTGATGGTGTAACTCTCTGTGTACGAGGGAGAACACAGAGTGTGTACAAGCACGCAGGTGTACATATGTGGTTGCAAGTGACTTATGGTGTAACTCTGTGTGTACGAGGGAGAACACAGAGTGTGAGTACAAGCATGCATGTGTACATGTGTGATTGCGAGGACTTATGGTGTAACTGTGTACGAGGGAGAACACAGAGTGTGAGTACAAGCACGCAGGTGTACATGTGTGATTGCGAGTGACTGATGGTGTAACTGTGTGTACGAGGGAGAACACAGAGTGTGAGTACAAGCACGCAGGTGTACATGTGTGATTGCGAGTGACTTATGGTGTAACTCTGTGTGTACGAGGGAGAACACAGAGTGTGAGTACAAGCACGCAGGTGTACATATGTGGTTGCGAGTGACTTATGGTGTAACTGTGTGTACGAGGGAGAACACAGAGTGTGAGTACAAGCATGCAGGTGTACATGTGTGATTGCGAGTGACTTATGGTGTAACTGTGTACGAGGGAGAACACAGAGTGTGAGTACAAGCACGCAGGTGTACATATGTGATTGCGAGTGACTTATGGTGTAACTCTGTGTACGAGGGAGAACACAGAGTGTGAGTACAAGCATGTAGGTGTACATGTGTGATTGCGAGTGACTTATGGTGTAACTCTGTGTACGAGGGAGAACACAGAGTGTGAGTACAAGCACGTAGGTGTACATGTGTGATTGCGAGGACTTATGGTGTAACTCTCTGTGTGTACGAGGGAGAACACAGTGTGAGTACAAGCACGCAGGTGTACATGTGTGATTGCGAGTGACTTATGGTGTAACTCTGTGTACGAGGGAGAACACAGAGTGTGAGTACAAGCATGTAGGTGTACATGTGTGATTGCGAGTGACTTATGGTGTAACTCTGTGTACGAGGGAGAACACAGAGTGTGAGTACAAGCACGTAGGTGTACATGTGTGATTGTGAGGACTTATGGTGTAACTCTCTGTGTGTACGAGGGAGAACACAGTGTGAGTACAAGCACACAAGTGTACATGTGTGATTGCGAGGACTTATGGTGTAACTCTGTGTGTACGAGGGAGAACACAGTGTGAGTACAAGCACACAAGTGTACATGTGTGATTGCGAGGACTTATGGTGTAACTCTCTGTGTGTACGAGGGAGAACACAGTGTGAGTACAAGCACGCAGGTGTACATGTGTGATTGCGAGTGACTTATGGTGTAACTCTCTGAGGGAAGAGGCCCAGAGTATAAAAGAGAGCAGCTCCGGGGGAAGAGTGACAGCTTCTGTCTACCTCCCTTTGCCTGAGTAGAGGGAAGCACACACCAGGGGACCCTTTGCAAGGGATGGGCCCAGTCTGCATGGGTGAGGGACCACAAGGGCAATGTCGGGTTCAGTAAGTGCCGTGGATTCAGCTAACTGTCTCCTCTTTCTCCTGGTCGGCTCCACCACCCAAAGGAGGAGGATGTGGTGATCGAAGACTTTGAGGAAGACTCAGAGGCTGAAGGCAGCGGGGGCGAGGATGACATCAGGGAACTTCGGGCCAAGAAGCTGGCTCTGGCCAGGAAGATAGCTGAGCAGCAGCGTCGCCAGGAAAAGATCCAGGTGAAGTCGGCCTGGGGAGCGTGGTTCCCACGATGGGGGTTGCTGTCCAAGGCATGAGAGGATGTGGGCAGAGAGCAGAGCTGAGCAGGACACTAAGGAAGAGTTGCAGTGTTCTCTCTAGCTCTACCCGTTTTGTACTCTACCACTAAATTCTGGTAGCAAGTTTGGTGCCTAGAGTCTCCCTTGTCCTGGGCTCCAAGGCAGGGGTAGGGTCTTCTGAGAGCATCTGAGAGAAGCTGCTTCCCCAGTGAGAATCTACAGATGCACACCACACATACATGATCTTTCACACAATTTGAGCGTTTCAGAGTCTCCCTGAGCCTTATCCAGATATTCCTGGAGAGGCTGTGGATTCTCAGTTCAGAACACCTATTCTCAGGGAGAGGATGTCATGGCCGCAGTCTGCTTACCTGGATTCTCACTGAAATGGAAGACCCCTCTGGACAAGATACTCCCTACACCCTGGCAGAGAGAAACGCCTTAGTCTCCACAGAGGGACTTTGGCCTCTCAGCCCTCTCACGGGCCTGCGTCTTCACCCCCAGCAAGTGTTTCCTCCTGCCCTTCCTAGGTCTGTTCCCTTGTGCCACAAGCGCACTTCCCGTCCTCTAGGGCTCGGGGCAGACAGGAAAGATGCAGTCCCGCTCCCCGTTTAAAGGCAAACCATGTGCACAGGGAAGCGTCAAGCCACCCACTCAGCCTCTTTAAGGATGCCCATTTCCAACCCTCTCCTTTGGCACAGGGTTTGATGCACGTGATCAGGCAGACCCGGTGACGGTCTAGGCCCTGCTGCCTGAGTAGCTTTGTAACGTGGGGCAAACTCTTCAGCTTCTCAGAGCCTGCTTCCTCGTCTGTAAAAGTGCTGGCCAGGCACAGTGGCTCACCCTGGAATCCTAGCACTTTGGGAGGCCTTGGCGGGCGGATCATAAGGTCAGGAGATCGAGACCATCCTGGATAACATGGTGAAACCCCGTCTCTACTAAAAATACAAAAAATTAGCTGGGTGTGGTGGCGTGTGCCTCTAATCCCAGCTACTCAGGAGGCTGAGGCAGGAGAATTGCTTGAACCCGGGAGGCAGAGGTTGCAGTGAGCCGAGATCGCGCCACTGAACTCCAACCTGGGCGACAGAGCGAGACTCCGTCTCAAAAAAAAGTGCTAGTGGCACCTATTTCCCAGAGTCACTGTGAGGCCTACATGGGATAGTGTATGTAAAGCACTTAGCATAGTGCATGGCACTTAGTATGTGCTCCATAAAGGGCCACCTTTGTCTGATATCTGTCTCATCACCCTGGCCAGGGAAGAGGAATGAATGCCAGTTGAGATCCGTCTGTCGCCCAGGCTGGAGTCCAGTGGTGCGATCTCGGCTCGCTCCAACCTCCACCTTCTGGGTTCAAGCGATTCTCTTGCCTCAGCCTCCAGAGTAGGTGGAATTACAGATGCCTGCCACCATGCCCAGCTAATTTTGTATTTTTAGTAGAGACAGGGTTTTGCCGTGTTTGCCAGGCCAGTCTTGAACTTCTGACCTTAGGTGATCCGCCCGCCTCTGCCTCCCAAAGTGCTGGGATTATAGGCATGAGCTATCACACTGGCCAAGATCCATCATTCTTTTGTTTTCTTTTTTTTTTTTTTTTTGAGATGGAGTCTCGCTGTGTCTCCCAGGCTGGAGTGCAGTGGCATGATCTCGGCTCACTGCAAGCTCCGCCTCCCAGGTTCACGCCATTCTCCCGCCTCAGCCTCCCAAGTAGCTGAGACTACAGGCGCCCGCCGCCACGCCCGGCTAGTTTTTTGTATTTTTAGTAGAGACGGGGTTTCACCATGTTAGCCAGGATAGTCTCGATCTCCTGACCTCGTGATCCACCCGCCTCGGCCTCCCAAAGTGCTGAGATTACAGGCTTGAGCCACCGCGCCCGGCCCATTCTTTTGTTTTCTTTTGTTTTGTTTTGAGATGAAGTCTTGCCCTGTTGCCCAGGCTGGAGTGCAGTGGCACAATCTCAGCTCACTGCAACCTCCGCCTCCCGGGTTGAAACGATTCTCCTGCCTCAGCCTCCCAGGTAGCTGGGATTACAGGCGCCTGCCACCATGCCCAGCTAATTTTTGTATTTTTAGTAGAAACGGGGTTTCACCATGTTGGCCAGGCTGGTGTCGAACTCCTGACCTCAGGTGATCTGCCCGCCTTGGCCTCCCAAAGTGCTGGGATTATAGGCATGAGCCACTACGCCCAGCATCCATCATTCTTTAGACAGATCCACGGCCCTGCTGCCATTGGCGGCCCTGCTGCCATTGGAATCAGTGTGTAATACTGATCATCCATGTAATACCAGCATCATCCATTGTTGTGTGGCTGCCTCCCCAGCCCTGCTGTGGGTCTGCATGTAAACTTATGTGTGACCCTCAAAACAGCTTCATCATGCTTTTTTTTTTTCTTTCTTTTTTTTTTTTTTTTTTTTTTTTTTTTGAGATGGAGTCTTCACTGTCACCAGGCTCGAGTGCAATGTCGTGATCTCGGCTCACTGCAACCCCTGCCTCCTAGGTTCAAGTGATTCTCCTGCCTCAGCCTCCCGAGTAACTGGGACTACAGGTGTGCACTACCACGCCCAGCTAATTTTTTGTATTTTTCATAGAGATCAGGTTTCACCATGTTGGCCAGGATGGTCTCGATCTCTTGACTTCGTGATCTGCCCACCTTGTCCTCCCAAAGTGCCCTCATGCTGCTTTTCTTGCTCTTCTTCACCATCTGTTTTCCGAGAAGTTCTGTTTCTACCTTCATTTCTTGACTCTCAACCCAGCAGTTACGGAAACTGTTGTGTCAAAAATCACCAACATGGCCAGGCACGGTGGCTCACACCTATAATGCCAACATTTTGGGAGGCCATGGTGGGTGGATCATTTGAGGTGAGGAGTTCGAGACCAGCCTGGTCAACATGGTGAAACCCCATCTCTACTAAAAATACAAAAGTTAGCCGGGTGTGGTGGCGAGTGCCTGTGGTCCCCACTACTTGGGAGACTGAGGCAGGAGAATCTTTTGAACCCAGGAGGTGGAGGTTGCAGTGAGCCAAGATTGCGCCACCACACTCCAGCCTGGGCAACAGAGCAAGACTCCATCTTAAAAAAAAGGGAAAATCACCGATGACCTATCTTTATGAAAACTCAGTCTGTGTCGTATTTGACCTCCTTTTGTCTTTGGGCCCTAAAGCCAGCTTCCTTCAGCTTCACTTTAGCATCAGTGAATGACCCCTTGTCTTCTCTCTGTTCACCAGACCACCCTCCTGGGCTTCCTCACCACCATTGTTTTTTTGGTCCCCTCCATGCTTCCTTTTACTCATTAGCCTCAGCAAGCTGAGTTAGTGTTCAGCAGACATGTATTCAGTGGCCAGGCGCGGTGGCTTGCGCCTGTAATCCCAGCACTTTGGGAGGCCAAGGCCAGCAGATCACTTGAGGTCAGGAGTTCAAGACCAGCCTGGCCAACATGGTGAAGCCCTGTCTCCACTAAAAATACAAAAATTAGCCGGGCGTGGTGGCGGGCACCTGTACTCCCAGCTACTCAGGAGGCTGAAGCAGGAGAATCGGTTGAACCTGGGAGGTGGAGGTTGCAGTGAGCCAAGATCGAGCCACTGTACTTTAGCCCTGGGCGAGACTCTGTCAAAAAAAAAAAATGTATTCAGTGACAATAATAGTAGCAACTAGAGCATCATCTTAAATTCCACCCTGGCTTTTAATCCCTAGTATCTAATTTCATATTAAATACTGTTTATTCACACATTTATTCCCTCCTTTCCTCTCTATTTCTATTGCCACTACTACTACTCTAGGTCAAGTAGCTGCTTAGAGGGTAGCAATCAAGGCCCCTGTGTTGCACAGCCCCACAAGGTGCCATTTCCCTTGTTTCTGTGAATGGCACTTCCTGGAGTTTGTGGCACACAGTCTGCCCACTGGGCTTCTGTTCACTGCGCTGCCTCCATCATTCTTTTCCTGAAGGAGCCACTCCCCTGCTCAGAAATCATCAGGCCTTTGCTTGGCTTGTAAAATAAAGTCTAATTCCCTATTATTGGCATTTAAGGCTTTTCAATCTGTTCCCAGTCTGTTTTCCAGCCTCTTCTCCCACTACCCCATCCCTCATGAACCCTTACTAGTTATATGACATTGGGCAGATTATTTAACTTTTCTGAACCTGTTTCCTCATCTGTATAATGAAAGTAATGCCGGACACAGTGGGCACGTGCCTATGGTTCAGACTACTCAGGAGGCTGAGGCTGGATGATAGCTTGAGCCTGGGAGTACGAGGCTACAGTGTGCAGTGATCATGCCTGTGAATAGCCATTGCAGCATGGCAAAACCCCACCTCTTAAAAACACTAAAAAGTGAAAGTGGTAAAAGCACCAACATTAGAGCTGTCGTGAAGTCTCAGAATGAATCACAGTGCGTGTAAAATGCCTGTCCAGACACCAAGGCCCTCCTGCCTGGACAGTGACACTAACCTTCCTTTCCACTCCCTAGACATGCTCTGCCCTTTTCCACTCTTGGGTTTTTGTTCATGCTGTCCTTCAAAGCAAAGTGCCCTTTTTCTGCTCCATATATCTTGTTACCTGTCGAAATTCTATTCCTCCTTCAATCCCCAGATGAAACTCCATTTCCCCAGTGAGGCCACCCCTGGTCTCCCCCAGGAGGGATCCGTCTGCCTTTGCTTAGTGTTCCTTTGACACTCATCAGACTTCATTTGTGGACCTGCTATCATGTCTCATGTTACAGTTATTTCTGGACTTGTTTCCCACATTGTACTGTGAACTCCTTGGAATCGGGAGGCATGTCTTCAGCTCAGTTTAGCAAGTGGCACTGAGCATTTACTATGCTAGTGTCTGGGGGACACAGAACTAATCCCATTCCAGAGTGTAGTACAATGGTACAATGTGGTGGAGTCCTTGACAAGTGATTTGAAGTGTGAACGAGTGTCCATACAAAACGGAAGTCCAGGATGCCGAGGAAGCACATGCTGCCAGAACCCATCCCCTTCTGGAGCTTCGTGTTTAGCTTTTGCCTCTCCAGCGACCAACAGCACCTTCAGGATTGGAGGTCTCCTCCAACACTTGACTTCCAGTGCCCCTGGCAGGCCCTGTCCAGGCTGCCTGTTCTCCCGATGAGCTCCTGCTGAGGAGGCTGCTTAGGCCCAAGCATGGAAGGCCTGCTGCGGGCCAGCTGGAGCTGGGGTTACTGTGGCCCCTTTAAGAACAGGCCCCACATGCACCAAGCTGGCGGCCCTGCCTCCTGTCAGCCTCCTTCCTCCAGCCTCACAGCCACAAGAGGATTTCTCAGCAGAGGAAAAATTCCCCCCTTCCCTTCCCCCCCCTTTAATGCCCGGGGCCCTTCACTTCCATAATTCTTCATTTTCCAGCCTTGAACGTAAGCCAGACACATCTGTCTGGCCATATGCGTGAACCCTGGAGTCTGTGCCGAGGTGGCTGTAAAACAGGGCCGGTGAAGGCCCTTCTGGGAGAGCACACACATGTGTGCCCTCAGGCCATTGGCTTCCTGCCCAGAACCACGGGGGCTTCAGTGCTCCAAACCCATGCTAACCTTTTCTTATTTTTCCTCTTTTTGTTTAATTTAAGGGGGGAAAATCCAAGGAAAAGGTATAAATTGTCCTGGGAGTGGGGGAGAGGCTCCTAGCTAGAGAGGCCATTATTGTTGGCAGGTACCTGGGTCACACTAATACAATAAGGAAGAAAGGAGCATCGAGTGAATTAAGATTGGAGGGATGGGCTGTAAATTACACTGCTCTGAACTCCATCAGTCTCCAGGGTGTTAACCGAGAGGTGTAAGGCAAGTCCCCAGTTCCCAGCGCCTTTCACAGATGTAGCAAAACAGGAACCACACATGTTTGGGGAAGGGGATATGAAGATGGGGTTGAAAAAAATCCTCCTGGCCCCCAGGATAGCTATAAAGTCCAAGTGAGATCTAGGGCTGTAACCACACCCCCACTTCCCTGCTCTTACCTAGACCCCTGGGCCTAAGCTCTTCTGCGAGCATGGGGGAGGTGAGGCCTGGCCTCCCTCTGCAGCCTGTCCCTCCCTGCTTCCGGCGTTGCACAGAGGCTGGTGAGTGGGGCCGACTGGAGGTCAGAAAAGGGGTGTGGGGAGCTCTCAGAGCCTGTGCAGCTGGAGCTGCAGCACCCAGGCAGGCCCCTGGATGCTGGGGGCGCCAAGTCCGCCCACCCAGGGCTTTGAGGCCACACTCTCCGGCTCAGCCCACGCTCTGCCTTGTTGCCTGAGACAGCTCCTCCTGTTGGTGCTGCCCACCTTGCTGCTTTTCTCCTGAGTTCTTTTCGTTCCCGTTGCCGTTCTTTGGAGTTGTTCAGAGACCAGGGCAGGGTACATGGTTTGGGAAGTTGGTCAGAAGTGCTTCATTCCTAACCAAACCCCCAGGGCAAAGCAGTCACTGAAAATGCTCCTCCAGGCATGAGGCGTGGCCTCTTGGCACCTCATGCTGGCGCTGGCCCTGTGAATCCCCCGCTTCCTCACTGCCTCTCTGAGGCTCTGCTGTGATTTGTGCTGCTGTCGGGCGGGGTCAGGTTTCCTGAGCAGTTGCAAACATCCCACCTGAAACATAACAGGCTCTTCCTCTGGCCACATCTATTGTTTCCCTCGGCATTATGGCCACAGTCTTGCTCTGTGGCCAGCAATGACATGTGTTCTGAAAATAGCTTCTCTCCCCTGTCCCTTTCCCGCCCACCCGCCCTCCTGAAGATGTAGTCCCTCCTTTGTGGAGGCCCCAGGAGTTCCACTCTAAATTTAGCTGCCGTCCATTCATACTGCCACCCAGCTAGGGGGGCTGTTGTGGAACAATGGGGTATGCACAGAGCCCCCCACACCTGTATGGAAGCTGGCGGAAGGCAGACACTCAGCCCTGGCTCCTGGCTGTCGGAGACAGGGTGGGAGCCAACACACCACCAGGCCGGGGGCACGTTCACGTCAAGGCAGGAAAGCACATCAGCCTGTAGAGTGGGCATCCGCCCTTCCCACCCAGGCCCGCTCCAGCCTCCCCAAAACCTGAGTGCTGGGCCTCCAGCTTGCTCCAGCACCATCCACTGGGGACCTGTCTTCCCACAGAGTGGCCAGGCCACTGTTTGAAACGCCCTCAGGCTCCTGCTCGGAGCAAGCTCAGAGGTGCCATGCTTAGCCCTGCCACTCCCTCTCCTCCATCAGGAAAGGGCCTTTTTAGATCAAGTTAGTTAAAGTTCAATCAGATTATCTTTAAGTGCCCTTCAGCTCTGAGACCCAGTGACTGAGCCCACTGTCCCCTGAAGTCCTGTGATACAACAGGTGGTATGCGAAGTATGACAGTGGAAACCACCAGAAAAGCAGGCAGTTCTCCTTGAGCACTTTACAGTCTAGTTTGAAAATAAGATCAGTCTTCCTGAAACAGTAAGAAATAGCAAACAAATTGCCATAGTTATATTTTAAAAGAATGCAAGAATATATTAAGTTCTGTGGTACATTTGGACATCCAGAAAAGCTGTTCTACGCAGCACTTTTTTTCATTAGCAGTGTACCCCAAACAAAGATGCTCTTCCTCCTGCTCCCCGGGGATGCTGCTGGTGGCTCTCCCCGGGGATGCTGCTGGTGGCTCTGCCCGCCTTCTCTAGCACACTTAATATCTGCCCCCTTTGGCTTCTGCTGGCCCAAGATGAACCATCAGCCAGTTCTTATCTCACTCACTGTTCCTATTTTTATTTTATTTCCAATTTTTCATTTACACATCCACATAGTGAAGATATATATATACAATAAGTCTTTTAATAGAAATCAGTAGCCAGGCATGGTGGCACATACCTGTAGTCCCAGGTACTTGGGAGGCCGAGGCGGAAGGATCACTTGAACCTGGGAGTTTGAGGCTGCAGTGACCTGTGATCACACCACTGCACTCCAGCCTGGGTGACAGAGTTAGACTCTCTCTTTTTTTTTTTTTTGAGATGGAGTTTCGCTCTTGTTGCCCAGGCTAGAGTGCAGTGGCATGGTCTCGGCTCACTATAACCTCTGCCTCCCAGGTTCAAGCAATTCTCCTGCCTCAGCCTCCTGAGTAGCTGGGATTACAGGCGTGTGCCACCATCCCCGGCTGATTTTTGTAGTTTTAGTAGAGATGGAGTTTCGCTATATTGTCCATGCTGGTCTCAAACTCCTGACCTAAGCAGTCTGTCCACCTCTGCCTCCCAAAGTGCTGGGATTACAGGCATGCGCCACCATGCCCGGCTAATTTTTATATTTTTAGTAGAGATGGGGTCTCACCATGTTGGTCAGGCTTGGATGAGACTCTCTCTTTTTTTTTGTTTGTTTGAGACGGAGTCTTGCTTTGTTGCCCAGGCTGGAGTGCAGGGGCACCATGTCGGCTCACTGCAACCTCTGCTGCCTGGGTTCAAGCATTTCTCCTGCCTCAGCTGTCTCTCTGAGGCAGTGATTACAGTGGCCGAGATTACAGGCATGAGCCACCACATCCAGCTAATTTTTGTATTTTTAGTAGAGACGGGGTTTCACCATGTTGGCCAGGATGGTCTCGAACTCCTGACCTCGTGATCCACCCGCCTCAGCCTCCCAAAGTGCTGGGAGTATAGGCGTGAGCCACCGTGCCTGGCCTGAGACTCATGTCTCTTTAAAAAAAAAAAAAAAAAAAGCTGGGCACAGTGACTCACGCTTGTAATCCCAGTTCTTTGGGGGACTGAGGCAGCAGATCACTTGAGGTCAGGAGTTTGAGACCAGTGTGGCCAACATGGTGACAACCCATCTCTACCAAAAATATAAAAATTAGCCGGGCGTGTTGGCTTACGCCTGTAATCCCGGCTACTCGGGAGGCTGAGGCAGGAGAATTGCTTGAACCCGGGAGGCAGAGATTGCAGTGAGCAGAGATCGTGCCATTGCACTCCAGCCTGGGCATCAGAGCAAGACTCCATCTCAAAATCAGTAGTCCTCTACTCCACCCCTCCTCATCCCCCATTCTGTTTCCTGGTGGTTTCCCCCAGATATTTATCCTCTGGATGTGTAGAAAATGAAAAACAGAGTTGGGAAGGAAGAAAAGAAGCTGGCATTTGTTGAGTTACTAATATGTGTTGGGCACTTTGCTAGGTACTTTCATATATAAGGTGAATGTGGAAATTTCCTGTGTTACAAACCTTCTAATTTCTGTTGAAGAGATTGCTCTGGCCAGAGAGGCTCAGGGATGAATGATTCTTCACCCTGTAGAGGGAAGGAAGCAGCCACGGTCCCTATGGGAGCCCCTAAGCAGAAGGAAAACCTCAGAAGGCCCTCTCCTGGTCTTGCTCTGCTTCATGGTCCAGGTTCTCCAAGTGCCACACCTCTTGTGTCAGCTCATTGAATTGCTGTTTGTAATGCTCAGTGTCTCAGCTTGCAACAGTAAGCATCATAAGATCATCTCCACTGTAGAGAAGGAACTTAACCTGCAAGAGTTTTTCTGGAGACCCAAGCCTGTTAGCTTCCTCCTTAGGTATTATTGTGTATCTGTTTCCCAGTTCTCTGCCAGCTTGCTCCAGGAAACTCCCATACCTCAGAGAAAATTGGTTACTTAGCACCTTCCAGAAACAGAATTATTTTTCTCTCACACATTTTATGCCAACTCAAGTCCTTATTGCCACCAGTCTGATTGAGAGTGTCCATACGTCGCTTGAGTTCCAAGTGCACTATCCAGGGATCACTGTGGCCCAACCTTAGCTGCCGCTAGAAGGTTCCTGTGGAACTCTCCTTCCGGGTCAGCACACTTGACTCCATGCCAGGGCCAGTCTGTCTGAACCACAGCATTCCGATTGCACCCCCCTCACCCCCACCAGAGGCTTCTGCAGCTTTTTACTCATACAAACAAAAATAAACCTCACTACCGGCCTCTGAACTCCACAGCGGCATGCTTCCCTTGCTCCCCAAGTGTCCCATGGCTGCGAGTGGGGACTTGGCAGTCTCCCCACCAACATCACTTTTTCACTCCCTGCGCATCCTGTGTCCTCCTCTTACCGTGCGACCCAGAGATCGGAATGGGACGTGACGGCCGGCACAGGCGCCGTGCACAGCTGCCAGGAATCTGACGGGTAAAATCTGGAAAAGTTGGGAGGGCAGATGCTAAACACACACACACACACACACACAGCGCCACTCAGAAAGGGCCGGAAATGCAGACACCCGTAGAAGGGTGCCTGTGGACTCCAAAGCCCTCGTCGGCCTGCTGCTCTTTTTAAGGGGACTGAGCCAGTCTTGTGACCCAGGTGTGACCCCCCCCCAGAGGCCCACCGGTACCCCAGGAGAAGAGGGAGCAGCCTCATCTCATCTCCTGAGACTCCGTGAGGGCATGCGGGGAACAGGAAGCAGTTGTTTGGTGACTCACTGGGCAGAGCCAGGTTAAGGGAAGTTGTCTGCAGGCGTCCCTGGGACCGGATGATGGCAGTACAGCTCCGACCACCCTCACGGGGCTTGGCCCCACCCCACCCCCAGGGAAGTGGCAGGGCTGCCCTCTCCGAAAGGCTGCGGCCTATTCACCTTTCTAGCCGCAAGCCAGAGCTAAGAACCCGGGGAAGTTAGAGTGTCTCTGGACCTTGCTTCTAGATTTTTCTCCTGTCCTGCCATCAGAACACACAGGTAGGCTCAGTTTGTCCCCAGCCTCCCTCGACCACTTGGCTTCAAGGCCCTCCTGCCTAATTGCCAGCAGTAGAGGTAGAATGGTACCAGAGCTTAGGAGCTGACTGTTCACATAGGGTAAAAAAAAATAATGGCAGCCAGTTCCACTTCCTTGATAGTCAGACCAGGCTGGACAGTCGTTTCTCAAGGCAGGAGAACTGAGATGGAAGTAGACTTGCGGGGCAGAGGCACAGTGCAGAGCTGGACCCCCCGCCCCTGTCACTCCACCTGCCACTGCTCCTGAGTCTCCCTGAGCCATGCTTATTCTGTCCCTGCTCACCCAGAAAGACAGATTTGAGAGCCACGGTATCAGGAAAGCATGCCTGGCAGCAGAAGAGCTGGACGGAGAGCGCATGGCCTGGGAAATGAGGAACGAGAGTGCTGATGCTCCTCCGCAAGAGGAGAAAGGGCAGAGAGGGGTTTACTGAACCTGAGTGGGGACCATTTCCTGTTCTTACAAAATGCCCAAGTCAGGTTTGTTGGAATGCATGTCACCCTGTAGGTGGCAGCCCTATGCAGAGTGTCAGTGAGCCGCCTGCCATGGGAAGGTAGCCCACAGTAGTGGCACCTTGCCCTCATGAGGTGAGACCAGTAGGAAGACTTTAGCAGAGCGGGCCCCTGAGCTGCATTTCTCATGCCTGCCAGCGTCCTGTGGCCTGTGCCTTCACCAGCTGTGGTGGCAGTGGCAACAACAACTTACTCATAGGGAGAGGTCCCTGGCAGGTCACAGAGAAGCCACCCCCATCATTTGAAGGCATGCCCTTTCAGTTTTACTGTCATTGTCAGTGAAACCTGAGCAGCCTCCTCACTGACTGTTGGTGGCCAGGACCCAGCACTGTGGGCCCCATCTCAGTTGGCACGCACGTCCACTTCCCCTGCCCTGTGCCTGCATCTGGGTCTCTGCAAGTTGCTCTGTGGCAGAAGGCCATAAGAGGGTGTGACAGGGCTGGGACCTGCCCTCCTGGCCCGGCCAGGTTTGTGTGGGTGCCCTCTACCTCCCTGCTCAGGGAGCATGCTGTCTGGGCAGATGCCAGCAGATCAGTTCGAGTCTTGGCCATGGTCCTCAGAAGAGGAAGCAGTACAGTAGTGGCCATGTTTTGTAGTGACAGACACCCAGAGCCTGTCTCGAAGGGCCGCTACCACACGCGTAAGGCTGTCAAGAGAAGAAAATCGGACTTTCGCAAATGTGCATCTCTCGGGAACTTCCTGAGATGTGAAAGTCCACAGGGAAGGCAAGCGCTGGGCCACGCGCTTGGTGAGAGGTGCTAGAGGAGGTGGTGGGTCAGTGGGGCCAAGGAGACTCTCCTGCTTTTACTCTTTTACCTACTTTTTGTTTGGTAGTTTAGCTTGCTCTAGTAAGCATATGACTAGGCTGTCAGTTGCTTAGTACCATGATATGGTTGCTGAAGAAGAGGCTAAGCAAAAAAAGTGACCAAGTCAGTTTAAAGAAAAACGTTGAGCCAATAGTAGTGTAGCTTGTACAGATTCGTGGCAAAGGAGCAGAAGTAGAACAGAAAAGACCAGTGTTTAGGAAACCACGCTGGACAAGGGCAAGGTGGTGGGCCGTTGTGATCAGCCTGGGTGTTGCTGTTTGCAGACACATGAGTTGGGTCTTCATCCATCACATTGCATGGTCTTCGGCTGCTGCTGCAGGAGAATCTCGTATTATTAGCTGTCAGTATCACTTTTTTGTATAGCCTTTGAGTTTAAACTTCATTGTTCGTTGTTTTTGTGTTTTGAGACAGGGTCTCGCCGTCACCCAGGGTAGAGTGCAGTTGTGCAGTCTCAGCTCACTGCAGCCTCTGCCTCCAGGGCTCAAGCAGTCCTCCCATGTCAGCCTCCCAAATAGCTGAGACCACAGGCATGTGCCACCACACCCAGCTAATTTTTTTTTGTAGAGACAGAGTTTTAGCATGTTGCCCAGGCTATATTTTGTTTTGTTTTGTTTTGTTTTAGCTGCACAGTGGAGTAAATCAAAATAACAGATTCTGTTTGCATATTCATGTCTAGATTGAAAAGTACCCCCTCTGTAGGCTTTCTAGATAATATATATGAAACCACTGTCATATCTAAGGAACCTAATTCTCCCTTGTTGAATTTTAGTCCCAGTCTTACTTTGAGAGACCTGTTATTTTGAATATCCTTAGGATCCTTTCTCAGCCCTAGGCAGGGTTTTACCATGCCTTTCCTGGGGCCACTTGATCTCTGTTTTTATTGCAGTGCTGTGCTCAGCCCTTAGGCCTGTCCCTCAGGCCTGACTGGGGCTGGTTATTACTCTGGAGGGGAAGAGGCTCCTAGGGGCAGGATGCTGACACACCGTAATATCAGGGCCCTGGCTCACCCACCTGCTTGCTTGCTCACTGCCTGGCTCATTCACCACTCTGTGTCCCCGTAGGCTGTCCTGGAGGACCACAGTCAGATGAGGCAGATGGAGCTCGAAATCAGACCTTTGTTCCTCGTACCAGACACCAATGGCTTCATTGACCACCTGGCCAGTCTGGCGCGGCTGCTGGAGAGCAGGAAGTACATCCTGGTGGTGCCCCTGATCGGTGAGTCAGGCGGGAAGGGCAGAGCAGCCTTGCACGTGCACAGCAGCCCCCTCCACACACGCCCCACGGCCTGGGGGCCGGGCAGGCAGAGCCCTGCTGTGCGTGTGTAAGACGGGATTTGCAGGGGAGTAGGGAATGCGTGGGGCAAAGAAAATTGTTTAATAATCAAAGCAGTTCAAATTATCATGGCTGATCCATGGCTTAAACTGCTTGAGCAAATGGACTCCTGTGTCCCAGCAACCAGAGGCTGCATGAGCCCAGCCCTTGTTTTTATCCTTATAAAGCTTGCAGTAAAACAGCAAAGCTGGTTCCCGTTATTGGTAAACACTCAGCCCTGGCAGATAACGGCGGTGCTGCTGGGTGGTCTGGCAGGGAGGCTGGGAGGATTTTGAAGTGGTTAGATGCCTTTGGTCTGATTGTCTTGTAGCTTTTCATGATCATTCTGTTGGTTCGAGGTAGCATTCTTCTGGCCAGTGTCACCCTAAGGCTAGGCCAGCAGGAACCCTCCCGAGCAAGCCCTTGGCTCATGCCTGTGGATTCCTACCACTTGGGCCCTTCCACTGTCTGGGCCTTGGTGCTGGTGCAGGGTCAGCATCTCAGGACCCAGCTAGCTTGCTTTCCCACCCTCTAGCCAGAGAGGCCCAGCTGGGCCGTCTCCACGGGACCGTCTGGGTACCCTTAGTTCTTGGAGCTCTGTGGTGGGTCAGCGTCAGGGTGGGCTCTGGGCTCGGGGCTCTGGGCTCTGGGCTCGTATCTAGCTGATGGCCTCTGTGGAGGGAGAGGGTCTAGGAGATTATTGGGAGGCCCAGGCGTTTACACGTCCCCTTCTCAGCAGCTACTTAGAGCAAGTTTGAGAGCCTTGTCTTCTGGAAAAGCCACCAGACTGGCAGTCTGCCTGCCAAGCCACCTTTGACATCCATGCCAAGATGTTCCATTGGGCCTTCCCTCCCAGTCCCAAGTGTCTTAGTGCCAGATGGGGGTGGAAACAAAGGGCAGGAAACATCCGCCCCTGCAGAGGCTACAGAACCCTGGGGGGTTGTGGGAAACACGTTAGCACCACCTGAGAATGTTGGCACTGAAGCAGCCCTCCTCCCTGCCTCCACCCTCCCCGTCTTCCTTCCCCTCCCCATGTGGCCTGGCCAGAACCTCTTAAATCCAGGCCCTTAGACCTAAGGGAAGGCTTTCTGCTCTTCAACAGTAGAGCGGTTTCTGTCACCAAGGCAGGGCAGCAGAACAATCACGTCCCAGGCTTTCCCTTTTCCCTCACTGGGTCCTGGGGCGGGGTGCCTTGCTGGGTCATATGTCTCTCTGCTTTCCTACCCAGGAGTTTTTCAGGGGAAAGAAAGTGTTTTGCTAGATGGTCAGGAAATGGTACAACTGAAAGAGGCTGCGGACATCTCAGGAGCCCCCTAAGAGCCGGCAGGTGCCTCAGACACCATTCCAGGCTACCAGGGTTTTTGGTCACCAGCACTGATTGTACCCCCTACTGTGGGCCAGTCTCCTTGTTCTTGAGAGATCCAGTGAATGGCAGAGCTGTAGCCCTGAGGAGCTTAGCGTTTAGTAAGGAAATCCGGATTTGGTGGGGAGGGAGCAAACGTATGAGAATACCCAGCAAATACATGCAGGACAAAGAGACGCTGCCTGAGGGTGCTGGGAACTGACGGTTGTGCAGCCACCATACAGGCCAGCCTCTCCGAACCTGCCTCAGCTGGGCAGGTCCCTGGACTCTCTCAGGGGCTCTAAGAGGAGGGCTCCTGTTTACTGATGCTTTCCTTGGTGGACTCACGCCCTGTGCCCAGAGCAGCAAAGGGTTAAGCCGCCAACTTTCCCTTCTTGTTTCTGGTGCTCTTTAACCTGCTCTGTGCTCCATAGACCTGACCCCAGCATGGAGAAGCCCCGCCTGGTGCAGAAGCACAAACAAGCTTCCTCTTTGAAGCCTGTTTAGTTTGGAAGCAGGAAAGCAGATTTTGGGATAGAATACCCGTTTTTCCTGTTTGATGTTGTTTGCTGTACCGTACACCCATCTACCACTGCTTCCCAACCTCAGCCATGCATTGTGTGGACACTGCAGCCTCAGGGTGCTGAAAGCATGGGCACTGTGTGTGTGTCTGTGTGTGTGTGTGTGTGTGTGTGTGTGTGTGTGTTCCCACGTGGGCCCTTTCCAGAAAGTGTCTCCGAATACCCAGACAATGAGTGCCAGGCTCACCATGGAACAGCATGCTCACGCCGGCTCCCTGAGCCATGAATCACTGTACTAAGGAGAGGCCTCAGACCCCAAACTCTCCCAGAGCCCCCAAGGAGTACATATTTCCCACTTGACCTCAGGCTTTTGGCTGGAATTTTGGAAAGAATCTTCACCAGAAAATGAAGCCATGTCCCAGACACATAGGCAGGCAGACAGGCACATACACACACACACACACACACAGAGAGACATGCACACACATGCATACACAGACACATGGATACGCACACATACACACACACACGTGCAGTATCAGAGAAGGTAGATATGCCAAGGTTCTGGTTTTGAGGCATACTAGGGCCTTGCAGATGAGGCTGTGACTGCCCCTTCCTCCATGGTGGCCTCCCTGCACTCCGCCAGTGGGGTTGGGGGTAGAACTTTACCCCTCCTGGACTGCTGTGTGTGGGGGCCCAAGAAGTTGAGGAAGGACTCCTCCCTTTCCCTTGAGCCGCTGCGTACCCTGGCCTCTCCTGAGGGACCCTTCCACGTCGGTCTTACAATCAGGGAATGTAATAGAGGAACCAGATTTCTTCCTCTAAATACAGCAGCTCCAGAAGATTCCTTTAAGTTCCTCCCAAGAGGAGGGCAGGGCCCAGGAGAAGAGACAGAAAGGGGGAAGAGCCCTGTGGAAGTTTCAGACACTTGTTGCCCCCACAAGCTCCCCTCCGGCCCTGGTTTCATTGGAAGACTCCTGCGGGGGAAGGATGGATTCTGGTCTGGGAAGGTGCTGGCTGGGAAAGTGAATGGACCGAGGCCTAGGATGAAAGCTGATTGCTGAGGCTGATGTCTTGTGGGGCTCTGTCTCATCAGTGATCAATGAGCTGGACGGCCTGGCCAAGGGGCAGGAGACAGACCACCGGGCTGGGGGCTATGCCCGTGTGGTACAAGAAAAGGCCCGCAAGTCCATCGAGTTCCTCGAGCAGCGATTCGAGAGTCGGGACTCTTGCCTGCGAGCCCTGACCAGCCGTGGCAATGAACTTGAATCCATCGCCTTCCGCAGTGAGGACATCACTGGCCAGCTGGTGAGACCCCTCGGCCGGAAGGGAAAGCCCACAGCCAGCTTTCAGAACAAGGTCTCCAGGAAGGAAGGGCTGAAGGAGACCCATCAGCCCGGGCAGCTGAGGGCCAGCCACCATGGAGGCCCAGGTGGGGGAGCTCCTTCTCCCCTAAATCACTCTTAGCACAGACCAGGCCAGACAGGGCCAGGGCATGCATGGGAGGGATCTCGGAGGTGGCCCTGCCCAGGGCCCCAGAGGCAGAGGATCCCGCCTCCTCCTCTGCATGGCGCCCCCTTCTGCCCAGTGATGCTTCTCACACGTGTCTTCCTCCAGGGTAACAACGATGATCTCATCCTGTCCTGCTGCCTCCACTACTGCAAAGACAAGGCTAAGGACTTCATGCCTGCCAGCAAAGGTACAGCTTTGCCCCTCTGCTTCGGGATCTCCCATCCCCCTGCCCTGCCTCGTCCTGCCCATCCTCAGCCCCTGAGAAGGGCTCCACTGACTCTGGCCTGGGAAGTCTAAGGAATCGGTGCTCAGGGCTGATGCACGCCTGAGGCCCAACCTCCCTGTCCTGGCTCCCCCAAGCCCCAGGGAATGCCAGGGCACCCTGGGCCAACTAGAGATGAGCCTAGCCCAGGAAGCCCAGCCCTAGGCCGTAAGGTTCTTCACCCAGCGTGCATCCATTTCCTTTCTTGGGTGTCCTCAGTGAGTTCCCTCTGACAGCAAGAATGTCTTTATGATTCACTGTAGCTGGTTCTGGCCGTGGTCTCCCGAGCCCAGCCCTCTGCAGCTCTGAGGGCAGCCCCCGGGGTCCCTAGGGCACACTTCCCTTTCTTGGCCATGCTCACCTTCCTACCTTCTCAGTTCACCACTGAATGTTTACCCTATTTCAGGCCTGAGGCAGAGGCACTTCCCCAGTGAATAGTGGGCTTTGCTTTCTGGTTTCTTTGGTCACGAGTTATAGCACTTTGAAGGCTGGCTAGAGTTGGAGGTAGGTGAGAGCTTGAGGACCGAGCCCTCAGCCTGGTTTTCAAGACCTTTTGGGGTAAGCAGAATCTCATCTTTGGGCCAAAGGCCCACTCTGGAGTTCTCACCCAAGCACTTGACCACCTCACCCTCAAACTGAGCTGGCTGGCCTTCATGAATCACCCCACAGGTCAGTGACACTCAGGTTTTCTGCTCCTGGCTCCCAGGATTCTGGCATTTTTTCATTTGGAAGGAATTCCTAGGACCTGCCAGCTCTGTGTCATCTGCAGAGCTGGCAGTTCTCACTTTCGTTTCTGTCTACCTATAAGTGGTCTCTTGTCGTTGCCTTTCCATCTCTGCTGCTGTCTCCTTTCTGTCGGTGTTTCTAGCCCTCGCATTCAGGCTGCTCTGGGAGCTGACTCTCCCTGCGTCTTCTCTCCACACTGACACAGCGCCTCACTCCTGCATGAGTCTCTTTACTAGGGGCTGGTTATGAGCCCACAGCTGCTGCTCAAGAGAGGTCCTGTCCTGCCACCGGGTTTGCATGCCATCTCCCTCAGGACCAGATAGGAGCATTAGAGTGATAAAAGGAGACCTGGCTGAGCCAACAGAGGAGCTTATGTTCTATCCCCGGCAGCTGAGTGGTCTCTGAGCATCCTCTCACCCAGGGCCACCTTCCTCTCCCCTCTGCCCACCACAGCTCCTTGCCTGCCTTCACACTCTCCTTCCTCCTGTCCTCTTCTCTCACCAACACCAACCCCACAAACCTCTCCCTCCCGAATCCTCCAAACTCCTCCCCAGGCTGAAAGCCAGTTCTCAGACTCTCTGCCTGGAGCTGGCAAGCCTGAGCTTCCAAGAGGGGTACCTCCTGAGAAAGAGGTAGGCAGGATTGCTGAAGGCCTTGCTGGGAAGTGTGGTTCCAGGACTGCTGGGCCGCACCCCAGCCTCAGAACGTTTTCTCAGAACGGATGCATTTTGGCTTTGGCCCTACTAGTCCTCCCACCCCTGACTTCACCCCAAACAGCCAACAGGAACCCATTGCCATCCTGGGGACCGCCTCTATCAGAATTACATCAGCAATGGCTGGTGTAATCAAACCTCATTTGTCAGTGTGAATTCTTAGCAGATTAACTTGTCAGATTCACAGAGAAACCGTCACTAAATGTTTATGTGTAAACGATGTTGAATTTTAAAATCATGTGGATTATGGCGGATGGAGCCTGACAAGATGACAGTCTCTGGTTTCTAACAAAGTGAAGTCACCAGTGTCAAAACAGAGGATGTTTATTGTGAAAAATGTCTCCGAGTATCCACAGAAACCCCTGCAGACCCCTGCCAGCAACGTCGGGCCTTGGTTGGCTGACCTAAGGCCTGGGACGCTCCTGGTCTGAGGCCCAGGGCAGGAATGGTGGGGCTGGGACAGACGCAGCCAGCCAGCTGGGAGCCCCACGCAGCCCTGCATACCACCACCCCAGCCACACTTATCTGCAGAGGGGCCTGGCCCCGGCAGCTGAGTGGTCTCTGAGTATCCCCTCACCCAAGGCCACCTTCCTCTCCCCTCTGCCCACCACAGCCCCTTGCCTGCCTTCACGCTCTCCTTCCTCCTGTCCTCTTCTCTCACCACCACCAGTCACACAAACCTCTCCCTCCCGAATCCTCCAAACTCCTCCCCAGGCTGAAAGCCAGTTCTCAGCCTCCCTGCCTGGAGCTGGCAAGCCTGAGACTGCTCAGGTCAGACATGGATATTTGCAGCCCCCCACCCCCGCCAGCCCACGCAGTCAGTGAGCACGGCAGGACGCTTCCTGTGCCTTGCTGTCTGCCGGACCTCCGTCAGGAAATGCCCAGCCTGGGACTGAGGAGTAGACCTGCCACCCAAGCAGGCATGCCAGGGTAGGCATGTCACTTGTGTGAGTGCTCGTCCCTGGCTTAAATTCTCTCCAATGTGTTAAAGATTAGGGAGTTAGGGAAAAAGAAGTAGTGGAGAGACTGTGCTAAAAAAAAAAAAAAAAAAAAAAAAAAGTCATCTAAAAAGAATGAAAGATATCTGTGCCACTATAGAAAGATCTTTTAAGTATATACTCTGAAAGTGTGGCTAATACGATCATGATGATGTAGGAAAAAAAGCTTATACATCCAAGTGTCTGTACTTGTAAATGTGCCTAAAGAAACCTGGAAGGATACACAGATCTTCCCTGGGTTGTGTACAAGACGGAGAGCTGGGATCATCATCCTACCTCTGCTCTTCCTTTTTACTCTTCTGTTCTCTTAGAAACTTTTGCCTGTATACATGGATTACTGTTACTTAGCAGGGGTGATCAGCTGGCCAAAGCCTTGGTGTGCCCTTGGCACAATTCTGCAAAGACCCTTTCCCTCTCCTCTCCTCTCCTCTCCTCTCCTCTCAGGGCTCCCTTGAGCTAACCCCTCTCCCCACATCTGGAAAACCCTGGAAACATTTTCTGTTCCATCTTTACTGGATGCTTAAAGCATCAACCTGCTGGCTTTCAGAGGGAGAGGACTTGTTAAAAAACAAAACAAAAGTGGGGTTTGGGGAAAGCAGTGTTGTGATCTGGGGGCCAGCCATGTGGTAAGGAGGAGTAGAGGGCAAGGGCCTGCTTCTGTTCCCTCAGTTTAGGGTCCTGGGAAACGGGTCTTTGGAGGCTGGCAGGGGTGGGCCGCTCTCAGGAACTAGGCAGAAGAGAGTCCTGTATGGGAGGCAGGAGTCAAAGCAAAAGGCCAGTGCAGCCCTCTCTAAGCCAGTAGGGGAGGGGCCCCCAGGGCTGAGAGCCCGGATAGAGGAAAGGACTTGTAGAAGGGCCAAAAAATAGCTAGCGTGGCACCCCCTCCCCAGGACCACATTCTCCCCAGGGTGAGAAGAGCAGCCAGTCCTCTGCCTCCTGTCCTCAGTGACAGCCGTCTGCTCTCTCGTGCCCACAGAGGAGCCAATCCGGCTACTGCGGGAGGTGGTGCTGTTGACGGATGACCGGAACCTGCGTGTGAAGGCGCTCACAAGGAATGTTCCTGTACGGGACATCCCAGCCTTCCTCACGTGGGCCCAGGTGGGCTGAGGGAGCCACACTGGGGCCCACCCCTGTGGAACCGTTCCTGAAAGGCTACCAGGCGCCCAGTGTAGCACAGAAGATGCCCACGTGCCTGAGCCACCAATCCACCCAGACAATAAACCATCCTCTTCCAACCCACACCGTGGCCATGCTGTGGGGGAGCTGCTCCTCACAGAGCCCCTGCCAAGGATGGGGCGGAAGCTGCTGGGACCCTCCTGGGCTGCCAGGATTTAGCAGGGAGGTGGCTGGCTACAGCGACAGCAGCTGGGCAAGCCAGATAGGCCGCCCATGCTCTCAGCCTTTCTCCCTCCCCCGTCTCATTCCAAGGCTGGGGGAGGGCCTTCTCGCCTGGGGACGCAGCCACTTTCTCCAGTGGAGACAGGGCAGGGGTTCAGTTTCCATCAGATGCAGTGAAATCACAGGTCCCTTTCATCCTCAGAACCTCTGTCCTGAAATGTGTTCAAGAGGCTTTGGTTATGTCAGGAAGAAGTGCCCAGGGCATGTGTCCCCATCTCCCTGAGGCCTGGACTCGCCCATGGACCCAAGTTGGCTTTTAGACACCATGTCCCTAACAGCAGCCCTGGGCCCCCACCTCTTCTACCATCCACCCCAGACACACCGCACACCCTTCCTGCTGCTCTTCTTCCTGCCTTTATCAGCCTGGGTCCCTCACACTTCGCCATTTGTTTCCCCTTGGACAGCCATGGGTCGAGAGGAAAGGGGCATCTGGTCTCAGGCCCATGCTCTCGGGTGGCCTCCACCTGCTCCCTCTCTCCTCACTGGCCTTTCCTTCAGTCTAGCTTCCTCTTCAGGAAATGCCCTCAGACTCTCCTCAGCTCCCCCTTCACCCCTCTCTGCCTGCCTACCCTCCCTCCAGAATAGCCCCTCATCCTCCTTTCCCTTCTAGTTGATCCTTTTCACCTCCCTGATCCACTTCATTTCTTCACTGCGGTTCCTCATCATAGGGGTTCTCACTCTGAACCTTCCCTCTCTACTACCCATGGCAGGAACTTAGTACACACAGCTCTCCCACCCAGGGCCTTCCACCCTCGGCTCCTGTGCTGCGAGAAACTTCCAGGCGTGGACAGCCCAGCCTGAGGCATTCCAGTGCCTGGGGCAACATCGCCTAACCTGGTTTCTAGCTTTGCCCTCACTTCCGAGAACGGACACAGGGGCCCTTTCCTTGCCCCTTTAGCTGGTACCTCAGTGGGGAGGCTTCCTTACCGGGAATGAGTTCCTCCAACCCAGAGCCAGAGATGAGGACAACTTAGGGGAAGACAGGGTTTTAGGTGGAGCCAGGGGCAAATCTTAATGGGACCAGTGGGGGATACCCCAGAGCCCGTGGCCTGACTGCACAGCTCTGCCCTCCCTGAGGCCTAGGACTATGCCAGAAGCAATGGGGTACCGTGCAGGGGGGCCAAGGCCAATAGTTTGGGGTTAGGAGTCCCGTAGCGTCTCAGAAGACCGGGCTCTTTGGAGTACAGGGTCCCCGGCCTCTCCTTTAAGATTCTCTTCCCAGCTGGAAGGCCGATGACTGGGTGGTTGGGAGGGAGACCCATCTCTCCTTTCTGTCCCGTTTGCAGCACTGGTTTTGTTTCCTTAATAAATTTTTAGTTATGAAACATACCTGACCTCTTGCTGATCTGTTTCTGGGACTGGGGAGGGAGGCAGGTCCAAGCCTCTGTACCTGCATTGAGGGCGGCCCTTTCTGGCCACTCCACCCAGCGGGCGCAGCCCATCCAGGTCCTTGTGCAGAGGCAGAAGAGAGCAGCGGGGTCGGGGTCCTTGGTTACTGCTTTATTGCTGTTTGGTTCGAGTATAGAAAATGGAAGCGGCTCTGGAAAGAGCCTGTGTACAAGGTAGGAAATATACAAACGAAGAGGAGGGAGCTAAAGAGACCGCGTTCCAGCCCAGCCCAACCTGGGCTCGGGATGGCGGGGCCGCCGGGGCGCATGCAATAAATATGGTCCGGGGCCCCAGGGAAGGGAAGGGAAGGGGGCACCGCGGGAGTGGGAGACCTGGCAGGCCAGGGCTCTTCGCCCTCTTGACTCCAGAACTCCCCGCCCTTGGTGGTTGAGGAAGGAAGGGTTGGCCCTGGGGCTAGTGCCACTTGTGCAAAATGAGGAACTTCACATTATCAGTCCCGGGGTGGGTGGGAGTGGGGGTGCGGGGGGCCCTCCGGCCGGCTCAGTCCCCTCCCCACTCCCCAACTCTGCCCGATGCTCCGACCCCAGCGGGGAGATTCACAGTGAGAATGGGTGTGGTCGCAAGGGCCGGAGGTAGGGCTAGGAGCGCCCCGACAGTGACACCCCTCCCCGCCTAAGAGCAGCGCGGAGCCGGGGGAGGGGGCCGACGAACCACAGGAAGAGGCGGGGAGGGGCCTGGGGTCTCCTTTGGTCAAAGCTGATATCAAAAATATAAATTTCCCTTACCCCGTCCCACCCCCGTCCCGGGGTTTTCCCCGGACCCCCGAGCTAAGGCACGAAGCAGTGAGGCCAGGTGAGGCCGCCGAGAGGTGGAGCCGCCACCGCGGCGACGCTGCAGTTGTCCCGGGCACGGCTGGCCTGCGCCGCCCCCAGCGCTCCCTGGGGTGCGGGCCAGGGCCGCGCAGCAGCGACAGAGCGGGCTGGCGAGGGGCGCTCTAGGTGGGAGAGAAACGGTCGATGGTCCGGCCGTCGGGCCCGGCCGCCAGGTGAGCGCCCTGGCTCAGCACCTCGGCGGCCTTGTCGGGGCTGAGGCCCAGCTCGGCCGTGAACTTGGCCAGCGGGTAGAGGCTCTCCAGCGCCACCTTGGGGTCGTGCAGGAAGTGCGTGGTCTGCGCCAGCAGCTCGGCCGCGGCCGCCTTGTCCTGCTGCTTTAGGCTCAGCTGCTCGGCCGTGAGGCGGGCCACAGCAAAGACGCCCTCGGGGAAGTCGAGCTTGCCCTTGCCGTCGGGGCCGGGGACGCCGGGGAGCCCCCCCAAGCCCGCCAGCGCCCCGGCCGCGCCGGCCGCGCCCCCCACGGCGTGCATCTTCATGTGGCTGATGAGGTTGCGTTGCTGTGCGAACTTGCCGCCGCACACCTGACACTCGTAGGGCTTCTCGCCCGAGTGGATGCGCATGTGCTCGGTGAGGCGGTACTGGCGCGTGAACCGCATGCCGCACGCGTCGCACGCGAAGGGCTTGAGGCCCAGGTGACTGCGCATGTGGCGCGTCATGGTCCCACGCTGCGTGAACTTCTTCCCGCAGATGGTGCAGGGGTAGGGCCGGGTCAGCCAGTGCGTCTTCTCGTGCTGCCGCAGCGTGGCCGGGTCCTTGTAGCTCTTGTCGCACGACGCGCAGCGGTAGGGCCGCAGCAGCTCTCCCAGGCCACCCGGTGTCCCGGCCACCTTGTCCCCGCCGCCTCCAAAAGGGGGCCCTAGGCCGGCAGCCCCAGCGGCCACTTCGGCCGCCTCGGCCCTGCCGTACAGTGCTTCCTCCTCCTCCACGTGAGCCTCCACGTGCGCGTTCAGCTGCTCAGAGCTGGGGAAGCCCTTGCCGCACGGGATGCACACGTACAGGTTGTCACCGAAGCTCTCGGGTTCGCCATAGGCCAGGTGCGGGCATGGGTAGCCCTCGAGGTGGCCGCCGGGCGGGCTGGGGTCCTCGCTGCTGCCGGTCTCCTCGCTGCTGCTCTTGTAGTCGTCGCCGTCGCCGCCCGCGCCGGGCCCGTCCAGGCTGCCAGGGTAGCGCGGCGGCGGCGCCAGGCCGAGCGGGGGCCCCCCGGGCGAGATGGCCGCGTCCCCACCACGCTCTTCGCAGCGCTCGCTGGGGGAGCCGCGCTCCCGGCCCAGCTCGTCGCCATAGCTACCCAGGCCCGGCTCGTGCTTCATCCAGCGATAGAGGAGACTAGGCCCGTCGGGGCGGCCGGGGGGCTCGGGTCCCGGGCTGCCGCTGCCGCCGCGAAACGGGTCGGAAGGCGGTGCGGCCTCCTCCAGCTTCTGGAAGGGCAGCGGCGGCAGGGACGGCAGGGCGAGCGGCGGCTCCTTGTAGGCGGCGGGGCCGGCGCTGGGAGGACTGTCCGGGCGCGGGGGCAGCTCGCGCTCAGCCAGCGGCCGCTCTGGCGCCGCGGAGCCCGGGGGGCTCTTCTTGGACAGGTCCAGGCCACAGAGCGGGGAGCAGCGGCGCTCGGAGGCACAGAGTGCGGCGGCCGGGCCGGGTCCCGAGGCGTACAGCTCGGCGCAGTGCGTGTTGACCCCGGCCTCGGGGCCCGAGGGCGGCTCCGCGGCAGACGGCGGCGGAGGCCCGGCCGGGGACGGGTAGCAGGCCTGGATGACCGGCGTGGCGGCCCGCAGGCCCCGTCCCGGCCGACCGTAGGGCGCGTAGCCGCCGCCGCCGCCGCCGCCGCCCCGCAGGTGGCAGTACTTGCCGTGGCGCTTGAGGCGCTTCTTGCACAGCGCCACGAGGTCGGGGATCTGCAGGTAGCTGGCGGCGGCCAGCACGGCGCCCAGGCTCGGCTCAGCCCCCGGGGCCACGGCCGCGGCCGCAGCCGCCTCTGCGCCGTCAGCCAGGCGGCCGGTGTAGATGAAGTCCAGCACCAGGCGGAACACGGCCGGGCTCACCATGTCATGGTCCAGGTTGAGCAGGTTGTCATGCACCACCAGGGACTTGAGGTAGGCGCTGCTGGCCGCCAGCACGTTCTTGTGCGCGCGGAAGAGGGCGTTCTGCACCACGATGATCACGTCGCACAAGAAGCCCTTGGTGCGCTGGTTGTTGAGCTGCAGCAGCAGCTGCCTGGAGTGGCCGGGCGCCTCCATCGTGTCCAGCATCGTCTGCCCAGCACACTCTCCTGCGGGGACACACACCGGCCGGGTGAGAGCCGTGCGGCGCCCTGGCCGCCTGCCCCCTGCCCGGCACTTCTCCCCCTCCAGTTCCCCTTCCTCAGCTGAGCGGGGGCATCAGCCCTGCGGCCTGGGCACCGGCGAAGGACCGGCCGCCCTCTGGAGTGGGAGCCCAGGCCGGCCCGCCCGGACCAGGAGAAGGAGCGGGAGGTGAGCGACCGCCGGTGGAGGGGAGGCCAGGCCGGCCTGCATGCCCCAGGGCACCTGGCTGGGTGCTGGGGCTTCCGAGGAGAAGACTGTTCAGGCGAAGTGACCCTTTGGGAGACAGTTACCCGATTTAAGTAAAATGTCCGCTTCAGGAAAAGTCATTCAGGGCGGAAAAGTTTGCCCAAGTAGGGAGAAAGGGAGCCGAGGAACCAGCGCCTCCCGCCTCGGGAGAAGTTGCCCCAGTTGGGGGAAGTGATTCGGAGGAGGGGAGCGCGGTGCCCGCCCTGGCGCCGCCCTGGCCGGGGGCTGTCAACCCTTGGTCGGGGCCCGGGCGGCGGCCGCGCGGGGAGCAGAGGCAGCGGCTGCCGTGGCGGGCAGAGCGCGAAGGCCGGGCCCGGCGCGGGGAGGGCGTTATATCGGGGCAGGAGGCTGAGGCAGGAAGCAGGTGGGGGGGAGGGGGGAGCCACGCAGCTCCCAGGGGAGGGAGGGGGCAGCGCCCCGGGCGGGCACGGCGCACAGCCGGCTGCGGCCCTGACCCGGGCCTGCGCCCCACCCGCGTCCCGGCCTCGGCCTGGGCCCTACACGCGCGGGCCCGGCGCCTCCCTCCGCGGCTCCCCCGGCCCCTTCTCCCCCGGAACTCCGCCGCCCCAAACTTGGGGAAAAGTTTTCCAACTGCAGACAGGGCGGGAGGAGTGCGCCGGCCCCAGGCCCTCGGCTCGCAGCTCTTCCTCGCGGCCCCCAAATCCGGCGGCAAAGCCCGGAGCCGAGCCCTGAGCTCCCCTGCCCGCTGCTCGCCCGCCCGACCCCGTTCCCCTCCTGGCCCGCGGGGCCCCGCGGCCCGTTACCTGCGGCCCTGGAGGGCCGGGCTCCCCTCCCCGCGGCGGTGGCAGCTCTTAGCCGATGCCCCACCCGCCGCTGCCAGGCCCCGAGCTGTGCCAGGGCAGCGCCCCTGCCAGCCCCGCCCGCCAGCTCCCCTTCCCTTCCCTTCCCCTCGCCTCTCCAGCCCATGTGCGGGCACAGCCGGCCCCGGGCCGCTGACCCCGCCGTGAACCCGGCGCGGAGCCGCGGCCCGGCGGTCCCGAGTCCGACAGGGACGACACCCGGAGCCCTGAACGCCAGCCGCCAGCCGCGATGGGGCACCCGCGCCAGAGGATGCGCCCGAGGCGGCCGACGCACGAGGACCGGGCTGTCCCGGGCCCCCCGTCCCTCCCGGTCCCCGGCTCGAGGACCCACCTGGGGGGCATGTCGAAAGCCCCGGGCCCGGCTGCCGGCGGATCCAGGGGGGATGTGGCTGCGCTGCCCTCCGCCCGCCGGGCCCCCGGTCGGTCTGTCTTGCTGGTCCGTCCTCCCCGCGTCCTGGTCGCGTCTCAGCCCTGCCGCGCTTTCCGCACACTCTTATCTGGAGCGGCCCGGGCCGGCGGGCGCTGCTGCGGCTATAGCGCCACCTCGCGGGCGCGCGGGGCTCTGCGGGGCAGGCCGCTGCCTTCCTCCCGCGCACCTGAGCTGGAGGCGCACAGATGCTGAGCCGGCGGGGAGGGGCCCGGGCCCACCCCATCCGCAGGTTCGCCCTCCCACCTGTGCCCACCAGGGACCCCGACCCCCCACAAGCGAGCCCCGGAAACCCTGGGGCTTTCAGCTGAGCGCTCCCGTGTACGTATTTCTAGGCTCACAGCCCCAGTTCGGAAAAGTCCTGCCCGCAAACACCGGACTCGGGTGGTGGGGGAGAGGTTATCCTGGGCAGGAGTAGCCAGGCTCTCCTGGAACTCTCCGTAGACATTACTGTACACAGCACTGTCCACTTGGACGCACTCCCCAACACACCCACCCTCACTCAGGCGCATGGATTGGGTGTGCGCGGCATAAACCGGATTGTCCCCAGCCCTCTCCACGCACTGGTACTAGCAGGCGCGCACGTTTCCAGACGCACACCCGCCCCTTCCCGCGGCCCTGGCGCTCTGGGATACTCCAGGGGCAGCCACCTGGTGCCCTCCGGGAACCTGGGCAGAGGTGTTACCCACACAGCCCGCCCTCAACTTTCGGGTCTCCTAAAGGAACCCACGACGAGTCATCAGGGCGACTGGAAATGGCTGGACAGCGCCTCCGGGGGTCCGCAGAAGTAACCCCGGGGCCCTAGAATCCCCATGTACGCCGTTTTGAAGAATCCCACGTGAACTTTTTCTCCAACCCACCCGCCCGAAGGAAACAACAGGGGCGCCTGCGGCTGGGACCCCGCAAGGCCCCGCACCCCACGTGAAGGTCAGGTTTGTGTGGGTGACGTCTCTTCTGGGAGGAAGGGGACCCCGAATGGCGCGCCGCTGCCCGCACTACTATTCCGGAAGTGGCCCCGTGCGGCCCCGCCGCGCACCAAGCCTCCTGCGAACGCCGGATCTCCGCGGCCCACGCTCCGCCTCCGCCCCGCACCTCCTGACCCCCGCCCACACGCGGCGTGGAGGGGGGGGGTCCCCGAGAACTCCGCCGCTTCTGATTGGCTGCGCCTCCCTCCGCCGCGGAGCGCGAGGGGCTGGGGCGCAGCGTTACCATGGCAACCGATGAGGTGCGCCCGAATCCCGTCCCTCTGAGGCCTTGGAGAGCTTAGCAACCGTGCTCGCCGCCCCCCGCGCTGTCCTCTGGCCCTCATGGCCCCGCCAGAGGTACCGGCTGAGTCACCCGGCGAGGGGCAGCGGGCGCGGCTACCAGCGGCCCCCGAGCGACACCAAGGTCTCGGGCGCCCCCCGGAGGCTCCCTTTGCAGCGCAGGCGACTTCACCGCTTCGGTGCCTGGCGGAGGCTTCGGTCCAAACGAGTCCGCCTGATTCCCGCCGCTGCCTGAGTCCGCCCCATGTTCTGGATCCATCTTACCCACGCCCTCTCCCATGTCTCCTCATAGCATCCTCACTTTAGAAGCAGTGAGGTCCCAAAGAGGAAAACGGAGGCCTCCGGAGCTGCCGGTCTCTAGGGAAGTCGGACCCCGACATCTTGGCCGAGGGACGTGCGGCGGCCTGAGGTGGAAGTTACGGAAGTTACGGAGTGCTGAGGGGAGGTGGAGAGGCTCCTCAGAAGTGCTCCTAGAGCTGGGCTTTGACGGATGAATAGGAGTTCTCCCACCGCGCAGGAAGGCATTTGTGAATAATAGAACCCGTGGGACAAAGGCTAGCGGCAAGAAAACGGGAGCTCTAGGAGGCTAAATCCAGACTATGCAGGGCCTCTCTGACCCCATCTCTTTTATCTTTTCTCCTTTTGATAGAGTCAGATCCCCCCCACTTCCAAAGAGCCCCTCCGTCCCTTATATCTTTGTGCAGTGGAGTCTGTGCATTGCTCACCTGCCACAGGGGTCTGCCGTACCCACAGTCTTTATTCTTCAGCTCCCCAAGTTATCTTACTATCCCTACCCCCCATTCTCAAGCCCTAATTGCATCTGTAAAGGAGGGTCTCACAGTCCTGCCCCAGCCCAGGCAGTGAGAGTACCTCCTTGCCCTCCCGTGGACTTAATTCTTCGACCCTTCTCTCCCTGCCCCGCTCTTCCGGCCATGCCATGCACAGCCCTCCGCATCCTGGTCCAGCTCCTCGTCTGAACACTCTCCTCCCATTTAGACCCTTCCTCCATCTCGATGGAGCCAGGCTGGGCCAGGACCATGCATTTCCCTGCTCCCAACCAGGGGAACTGCCCCACAAGTCATGGGCTCTCCTGCCAATTCTGGCATCCAGGAACACTAACTCCTCCAGGAAACGGTCCTCCTCATCTCCTGGGGGCCCCTCTTGGCCAAACTGCTGGTCTCCTTCACTTTCTATCACCCTAACATGAGCTCTGGGAGCGTCCGTCGTGCCACAGATGGTCCGAATGTGGGTCCTAGCTGCCAGGCTCTGGAGCGTGGCACTGACAGCCTTTCCTCTCTCCCTTGCTGAGGCTGCCCATTCCTCTCACTCCTACCTCGGGCGCGTTCCCCCAGCTCCCTCATAGAGGATCCCTTTGCTCATCATTTCTGGGGAGGTTGGCCCACCTTCCCCAACTTCTCTGCCTTCCCTAGGGTCTCCACTTCCTGGGTGGTACCCAAACCCCCGCTGGGCCTTCCCTCCCAGGCCCAGGCTCCTCCGCTAAAGACTCCTGGGCTACTCGGGCTCCCCTGCTCTTCTTCTCCTGGCCCCCGATGCCACAGCCCTAGCTGCGCCCCAGGCCCCCAAGGGAATCCAGCTTCCTCTCCTGCTCTCCTGCCCACCCTGCAGGACAAGAGGGTGGCGACACCGCAGTGGCCTTGCGGGGTGTGACGGCAGAGCCCTCAGGTCCAGGAACTGAGGAGGGGGAAGGGGCTGCCAGGTGAAGACCCCCAGGAGCCGCGGGGCTCCGGAAGGAGAGCGTGAATAAGCACGAAGGGCCCGCCGCGCCCCCCAGCGCCGCCTCCCCGGCCCCCTGGCCCGCGGTTCCGGAAAATTAACCCCTTGTCAGCGGGGCAGGGGCGCGGCTCCCCCCACCCCGCCGCTGCTTCCGCGCCCCTTCCTCCCCTCCCGGTCGCCTCGGTCCCCACCCCCCGCCTCGCCACTATAAATAGCCCCTTTTCCCATTTCCTAAATTCCCCGCTGACGTCGGCAGCGCGTCAGTGTGTAGGAGCCGCGGCCGCATGAATGAGCCGCCGCACGAGTACTACGCGCGCCTATAAAAGCCGCCGCGCCGGCCAGGCTGCGGGAGGCGACCGGGCAGTGGCGACGCGGCCCGCCAGGTAAGCGGGACGGACCGGCCGCGGAGGGACAGATGTGCGGACATGGACGGGAAGGCGAGGAAGGGACGGGCAGGCGGCGGGTGGGGCGGCCCCTCCGGGGTGGGGACGGGGGCGGGCGGGGGGCACCGGGGTCCCCTCGCGGCTGTGGAGCCGGGGCCAGAGACGACACGAGCCCGCGCAGCACCTGCCGGCGCCCGATGGAGACGCAGCTACTTCGGAGGAGCATCGACTGGAGGACCGACCTCGGAGACCCCCCTGGCTTTCTTGGGGCTCCTGCGCCATCCTCCCGGGAAAGTGGGGCGAAGGTGCTGGCGCCCCAGGAGATGCGCCCCTCCTCTCCCTCCCTGCGGCGCGGTGACTCAGCCTCGCTGCCCGGGCCGGCTAAGCCGCGGTGCAGGCGACAGACGGACGCCCACCCCCGCCTCCTCGGCCCTCCTGGGACCCCCGCCCCGCATGGCGCCGGGCGCCCCTCCCCGGCCGGTCCCGTGCAGCGGGTCCCGTGGCGCCCACGGCTTCCCGCCTCTGCGAGCGGAGCTGTCCTCTCAGGACCGGGGGGCGGGGCCTCGGCAGGGCCCGCCCCGCCCCCGCCCCCGCCGGAAGTGCCCCCTCTGGGACATCTTTGACGTCACGGCCCTCTGACGTCAGGGGCCGCGTGCCTGGTCGCGAGCGCCGGGCGGGACAGGGCGGGAGACGCGGGGGAGGCGGAGCAGCAGCGCCCCCAACCGGGGCGACCGGGGCACCCCGCCCGGACAGCGCGCCGGCACCTTGGCTCTAGACTGCTTACTGCCCGGGCCGCCCTCAGTAACAGTCTCCAGTCAGGGCCACCGACGCCTGGCCCCGCCCCAGGACCGCGGCCCCGGCCGCCGCCGCGCCCCGGGACCCCCAGTCCCTGTCCCTCAGGGCCCCGCCCCCGGCCCGCTGCCTGCGCCGCCGCTGTCCGCGGTGCTGATCAACGCAGACGCCGCCATCGGGCCGCCCCGTCCGGGTCCCTAGGGACTGCGAGGGGCGGCGGCCCACGCGCGCTCCTCAGCCCCCACTGCCCCGCCCGGCCCCCCGCGGCCCTGACGTCAGCCCGCCCCGCGCCGGCGCCGTCCGCGCGCCCCGCCCCCGCGTCTCCAGGGCAACCGTGGCTTTCGATTGTTACTGTGGGAACTGGAGGTAACAGTCTACAGCCATGGTCGCCCCGCAGCACGCCCACGCGCCGCGCCACGCCGCGCCCCGAGCCGCGGGCGGGGGACGCGGAGCAGGAGGAGGCGGGGGCAGCGAGTCAACATCCCACGTGCCCGCGCGGGTGGCAGAAGGTGCTGCGCAGGGAGGCGGCCTCCCGGGGCTGGCGGCGGAGTCCACCGAGGCTCGAGCGCGCGCGCGGCCTGCGGAGTGCGTCTGGCGGCCAGACTGAGGCCGTGCTGCCCTCCCGGACAAGGTATCCCAGCCAGGGCTCGGCGAGAGAAGGGGTCGGGCTGGGACTCGGGTTCTTTCGATTTCGGTGGGAGGGAAGCCACTGGGACCAGGAGGCTTGGAACAAGGTTTGTCTCCTGGGGCCTGAAGACAGTAGAGGGAGGAGTTTTCTGAAATACTCCACAGCCCCGTTCTTCCAGGAACCCCCAGCTGAAGTGGGCGTTGGGCGAAGAGTAAACCCTTGAATCCCTTTCCTGATAGAGCCACAGCCTCTCCTCCTTCCACCCCCCTTTTCCCTCTGAGCTAGGAGGATAAGAAGGGTCCCTCTGGAAGCCAGTGCGCTTGTAAAGTTAACCTGGTCCCCGAAGCGTCTCAACAGATAAGCATGCCCACCTCAGCCTGTCTCTAGGTGTTGGATTCCAATTTGAGACAGTTCCTCAAATTAGCCCTAAAGAGGAGTGAATACCACAGGGGCTGAAGTCCTCTGGTGCAGGTGAAGTGTGAACAAGGACCCCTAAAAATATTGTATGTGTCGCCTGCCACTGCCAACATCACCCACTGCAGGGGATGTCTATTGAATATCAGGTGTGAGACTTGCCCGGAGATAGTGTTGGGAATGGTTAATGCAACCCAGCCCACCACACAGTAATCCAATTTTTCTTAATGTCTCACGCCCCACTCCCCCCGCTTCACTCCCCACCCCGCGCCTTTGTGAAGGACTTCTAAGACACTCGGTGCGGGTTTTCCAGTTAATCAACACCCACGTGCTAGCCACCCCACCTCCCCAGGGCCCCGAGGTCTTGCAGATTAAAACGCACTTCTTTCTGGGTTCCAGTGGATGTCAGTGGGTGGACTGTAGTGTACTGCTGGGTATAGTGCTCTGGGAAGCCGGAGGTTCAGCCTGGCATCAGCAGCAGCTGGTGGTTATTTAAGGGGCCATGTTCTGTTTCCGAGCTTTCTGTAAAACGGGATAATAATCTCTTCTCCTCGGCAGGTGCATTGTGAGGATTAAGTAGGATCATGTGAGTAAAAATCCGAAAACAGCAGAATGTTATTTTGATCTTAAGTATTCCGTTAGGCGGCCGGGCGCGGTGGCTCAAGCCTGTAATCCCAGCACTTTGGGAGGCCGAGACGGGCGGATCACGAGGTCAGTAGATCGAGACCATCCTGGCTAACACGGTGAAACCCCGTCTCTACTAAAAAATACAAAAAAGTAGCCGGGTGAGGTGGCGGGCGCCTGTAGTCCCAGCTACTCGGGAGGCTGAGGCAGGAGAATGGCGTAAAACCCAGGAGGTGGAGCTTGCAGTGAGCTGAGATCCGGCCACTGCACCCCAGCCTGGGCGGCAGAGCAAGACTCCGTCTCAAAAAAAAAAAAAAAAAAAGTATTCCGTTAGGCTACTACATGTTTGTGAGGGGGTGGTGTTGGGAGGGTACCCCAGCTCTGGGCACTTAGGCAGAATGAACGGGATGCGGGGGGTACACCTTGAGCGTTAGGCTATATATATTTATTGTCTTATATATATAATCTATATTATATGTATGTTATACATACACTTTTTCTTTTTTCTTCTGAGACGGTCTCACTCTGTCGCCCAGGCTGGAGTGCAGTGGCACTATCTCGGCTCACTGCAAGCTCCGCCTCCCGGGTTCACTCTGGGCCTGGGGCTTTTGAGGGGTTCCTTGCTAAGGGGGCTCTCTTTCCTAAGAGCTTTAGGAATTAAAGGAGGAATCAGAGGTAGAAAAGAGAAATGGTTGGGATGTTCTGAGAAGAGGTCAGAGTGTGGTCAGAGGGGAAAGAACCAGAGGATTGACCGTGCAATGTCAGGGTTGTTTAGCATCTTAGAAATCATTTAGGGGCCGGGCATGGTGGCTCAGGCCTGTAATCCCAGCACTTTGGGAGGCTAGAGGTGGGAGGATTACTTGAGCCCAGGAGTTCGAGACGAGCCTGGGCAATACAATGCAACCCCTATCTCTACAAAAAAGAAATAAAGAAGAAGAAAAAAGAAAATTAGTTTTGCACACCTGTAGTCCCAGCTACTTGGGAAGTTGAGGTGGGAGGATTGCTTGAGGCTGGGAGGTTGAGGCTGCAGCAAGCCATGATTGCGCCACTGTACTCCAGCCTGGATGACAGAGTGAGACCCTGTCTCAAAAAAAAAAAAAAATCTTTAGGGCTGGGAGACATGGTCATGCCTGTAATCACAACTTTTTGCAGGGGGAGCCGAGCCTGGAGGACTGCCTGAGCCCAGGAGTTCGAGACCAGCCTGGGCAACATAGTGAAACCCCATCTCTTTAAAAAAAAAAAAAAAAAAAAAAGGCCGGTGTGATAGGTGGCCCCTGTAGTCTCAGCTAAGCTACTCAGGAGGCTGAGGCGGGAGGGTCACTTGAGCCCAAGAGGTTGAGGCTGCAGTGGGCCATGATCCTGCACCCGGTGACAGAGGTAGACCCTGTCTTAATAATAATAATCCAGCCTGGCCAACATAGTCAAACTCTGTCTCTACTAAAAACACAAAAAATTAGCCGGCCATGGTGGTGTTTGCCAGTCATTCCAGCTACTCAGGAGGCTGAGGCACTAGAATCACTTGAACCTGGGAAGCGGAGGTTGCAGTGAGCCAAGATCTCACCACTGAACTCCAGCCTGGGTGGCTGAGTGACACTCCGTCTCAAATAACAATACTAATGGTACCTACCTCGTTAAGTTGTGAGATTAAACATGAAGTTGTGAGGTTTAAGCTATATATATATATATATATATATATATATATATATATATATATATCTCCTAATATATATAACATATGTTTTATATATATATGTGTGTGTGTGTATATATATATAATTTTATTTATTTTTTTTCTGAGACATAGTCTTGCTCTGTCGCCCAGGCTGAAGTGCAGTGGCATGATCCTGGCTCACTGCAACCTCCCCCTCCCAGGTTCAAGCAATTCTCTGTCTCAGCATCCTGAGTAGTTAGGACTACAGGTGTGTGCCACCACCCACAGCCAATTTTTGTAGTTTTTTTTTTTTTTTTTTCTTTTGGAGACAGGGTCTATCTAGCTCTGTCTCCCAGGCTGGAATACAGTGGCACAATCACAGCTTACTGCAGCCTCAAACTCCTGGGCTCAAGTGATCCTCCCACCTGAGCCTCCCAAGTAGCTGGGACCAAAGGTGCATGCCACCACACCCAGCTAACTTTTAAATTATTTGTAGAGAGGGAGTCTTACTGTGTTGCCAAGGCTGGTCTTGAACTCCTGGGCTCAACTGATCCTCATGCCTCAGCCTCCCAAAGTGCTGGGATTACAGGCATGAGCAATTGCACCTGGCCCTAAATTAGGCAACATTAAAGCGTTTGCTTATTACAATGTCTGCTGTACAGTTAGTACTCAATAAATGCTATTCTGGCCGGGCGCAGTGGCTCACGCCTGTAATCCCAACACTTTGGGAGGCTGAGGTGAGATCACTTGAGATCAGGGGTTCGAGACCAGCCTGGCCAACATGGCGAAACCCTGTCTCTACTAAAAATGCAAAAATTAGCTGGGAGTGGTGATGCACACCTGTAGTCCCAGCTACTCAGGAGGCTGAGGCAGGAGAATCACTCGAACTCGGGAGGTGGAGGTCGCAGAGAGCGGAGACTGTACCACTGCACTCCAGCCTGGGTGACAGAGCGAGACTCCGTCTCTGAATGAATGAATGAATGAATGAATGAATGAATGAATGAATGAATGCTATTCCTATTTCTATCCTTCGGACCTAATTTTCCTTTGCTATAAATTGAAAATGTTTAACCAGTGATTCTTCTGGGGAGCTTGCTCCCCTCCCTGGTGGGTTGCATGAGAGTCACACTAGGGGTTTTTTCAAATAACACCCTCAGCAGAGACTTTTCTTCAACTCCTAAGGCAGTGGTTTTTCAAATACCCTGCTTGGGAATGATGGGGGCAATTTGCCAAAATACAGATTCCTGGGTCCCAGTGATTCTGACTCAGTACATCTGGAGTTGGCCCCGTAATTCAAGTTGGTTGGTTTGTTTTTTTGAGACGGAGTCTCACTCTGCCACCCAAGCTGGAATGCAGTGGCACAATTTCAGCTCACTGCAACCTCCGCCTCCCGGGTTCAAGCGATTCTCCCACCTCAGCCTCCCAAGTAGCTAGGATTACAGGTGCATGCCACCACACCCAGCTACTTATTATTATTATTATTATTATTATTATTATTTTGAGACGGAGTTTTGCTCTTGTTGCCCAGGCTGGAGTGCAACAGCGCAATCTTGGCTTACCGCAACCTTTGCCTCCCAGGTTCAAGCGATTCTCCTGCCTCAGCCTCCCAAGTAGCTGGGATTACAGGTATGCGCCACCATGCCCAGCTAATTTTGTATTTTTAGCAGAGACAGAGTTTTTCTCTGTTGATCTGGCTGGCCTCAAACTCCCGACCTCAGGTGATCCGCCTGCCTCGGCCTCCCAGAGTGCTGGCATTACAGGCATGAACCACCGCACAGGGCCAGAATTCAGGTTTTAACAAATGATCTGGATGTAAATGGTTCACAGACTCTGCGCATTGAGGGTGGGGAGAGGGCACAACCCCCTAAGAGTCTCTCTTGCTCCTGGACAACATGATGGGAAGTGACCTGTTCCACTTGTTGAGAACTAGTGGATCCCATGTTTCCCTCTAGCTTGGACAGTATAGTTCTCAGGAGGAATCCTCACCCCGACCAGGAGCCCTTCTGCTCCACCTGCTACTGCTGGGCTGTACCCACCCCACTTCTAATGTTAAGCCTTGGCTTAAAATTTACTCCCCAATATTTCTCCCCCTCTCTACTTTCATCCTCAATAATCCCAAGCAGCTGGGGTATGCAAGTCATTTTCACCTCTTGGGACTGTGCTCAAGAGGGCAGCCTATGATTGCCATGAGGATATGGGAGCCCTGAACTGCAAATCTATCATTTCCAGAGAAGCCAGAAATCTGAATTTTTCTGTGCAATTTCTGAAACTTTAAATCAGAAGTTTTTCTAAAATTCAATGGGTCAGATACCACAGTCTGTGTAATCAATCAATTCCAAAGTCTCCTCCTTTTGCTGAAGGAGAAGATTCCTTAAAACAGCAAGGCAGAAGCCAACTGAAGCAAGGGAGAACCACCTCCCACCCCTCCCCACACACACTTTCCACACCCAGTAACTGGGTCTCTGGGTGGATAATTCCTGTTTCTGTTTTTTTGTTTTGTTTTTAATTTTGGACAGCTACTACTCTCTGTAGTGAGGAACCTGGAACTTTCGGTAACCTAAGGGATGTCGGTCTGGTTGTCAGAAAAATGGGCTGGAGTATTTGTACTGTGTCCCTGACCACAATTGCCGCTCAGTTGCTTAGCTCCCTGGCAACTATGCCTGAGGGCTAAACAGGAGTTGGTGTGATCATCCAGAAAAAGAACAGGCTTCTTGTCTTGCAGAGGCAGAAGTCAGAAAACACAGTGTGTGTGTGTGTGGGGGGGGGGGGGGGGGCTGTCAGGTGGCACCGGACATGGGAGGCAAATCATGAAGAGTGGGCAATTGGCCAGGTGAGGTGGCTCACGCCTCTAATTCCAGCACTTTGAGAGGCCGGGACAGGTGGATTGCTTGAGCTCACAAGTTGGAGACCATCACACACAAGATGGTGAAACCCTTCTCTACAAAAAATACAAAAATTAGCCGGGCATGGTGATGTGCACTTGCAGCCCCAGCTACTTGGGAGGCTGAGGGGGGAGGATGGATGGCCTGAGCCCAGGAGGCGGAGGCCATCAAGACTGTGCCACTGCACTCCAGCCTGGGTGACAGAGTCAGACCTTGTCTTTTATTGATTTATTTTGAGACGGAGTCTCCCTCTGTCACCCAGGCTGGAGTGCAATGGCACAATCTTGGCTCACTGCAAGCTCTGCCTCCTGGGTTCGAGCGATTCTCCTGCCTCAGCCTCCCGAAGTAGCTGGGATTACAGGTACCCACCACCACGCCCGGCTAATTTTTTGTATTTTTAGTAGAGACGGGATTTCACCACGTTAGCCAGGATGGTCTCGATCTCCTGACCTTGTGATCCGCCCGCCTCGGCCTCCCAAAGTGCTGGGATTACAGGCATGAGCCACCACGCCTGGCCCAGACCTTGTCTTTAAAAGTAAAGAGAAGAAAGAGTGGGCAATCCTAGCTAGGTGTAGTGGCTCAGGCCTATAATTCTAGCACTTTGGGACGCTGAGGCAGGTGGATTGTTTGAGCTAAAGAGTTTGAGACCAGCCTGGGCAACATGGCAAAACCCTGTCTCTACAAAAAAATATAGAAATTAGCCAGGCATGGTGGCGCATGCCTGTAATGCCAGCTACTCAAGAGACTGAGACAGAATTGCGTGAACCCAGGAGGTCGAGATTGCAGTGAGCCAGGATCTTGGCTACTGCTCCCCAGCCTGGATGACAGAGTGAGCCTGTCTCAAAAAAAAAAAAAAAAAGAAAGAAAGAAACTGAACAATCCTCAAAGTATCCAAGAACAACTAACTACACTCCCCAAAGAGAAAACCAGCTGGATTGCTTAGGCCTTGGCTGTAGTCACTAAAGAATGGCATCAATCTCAGAAACCCTGAAGATGGGATCAATTTAGGAAGAGGCTGTTTGTTCTGTACTGTCTCTGGCCTCCACCCAAGGTCTGGCATCAACCACCCTTCAAGCTCATAGTTCAGCGAGGTTAGAGCACTTAGGGAGAAGTGGGGAACACAGCCAGGTTTTGAGAGAAGACCAGCACACAGCTCTCAGGGATCTGGATAGAGAAGACTAAATTACTGTGGTTCAGGCAGCCTTGCCAGGTGATGTCTTCCCAAAACTTCTCAGATGTATATTCCTCCCTGATTGTGCCACCGAGGCCTCCTTCCCTTCAGTTTGGGCCTTCAAACTTCCACCAATAACGTGTGAGTATGTGCCCCCATGCAGGAGCTTGTCCTGGGACTCACAACTGGAAACATCTCCCTGCTTGGTGCTGCCCAGAAGACCATGTAGATGGCCAAGAAACCGACTTCCATTATAAAATTGTTTGTGTGTGTACCAGGAAAAAGATGCTCAAAATCCAAATCACCACTTTATTATGTGGCAGTCACCATGGTGCCAGCCTCTGTCTTCCCCATGTCACCCTCTTAATCCAGGGCTCTCCAATCATTTTCTTTTTCTTTTTTTTTTTTTTTTTTTTTGAGACGGAGTCTCGCTCTGTCGCCCAGGCTGGAGTGCAGTGGCGCGATCTCGGCTCACTGCAAGCTCCGCCTCCCGGGTTCACGCCATTCTCCTGCCTCAGCCTCCCGAGTAGCTGGAACTACAGGCACCCACAACCGCGCCCGGCTAATTTTTTGTATTTTTAGTAGAGACGGGGTTTCACCGTGGTCTCGATCTCCTGACCTTGTGATCCGCCCGCCTCGGCCTCCCAAAGTGCTGGGATTACAGGCGTGAGCCACCGCGCCCGGCCTTCCAATCATTTTCATGTTTGAGTTTCACAAGTCAATGTCCATTAAGGCCTTGTGCTCCCCTTTTCTTCAATACAAGGCAGGGTCCATATAATTTGGGTCTCAAGAATTGATAGTTGTCTCTTAACTGGTCCTGGTGAGGCGCACTCACAGCAGTGGAGGGCCCTGGGAGGGCACAGATGAGGGAGGCTACCCCAAGAGGGGCTGGATGTAGGAGCAGAGACATTTCTTGATCTTTCACTCTGCAAACTGGTCCAAGAACTTGAGGTAGGCCTGACGCTGGGCTGCAGCTGCTGGAATGAAGTGGCCACCAGAGTGGGTGAGGGTGATGGCTCCGGGGAATCGGCTGGCCAATTGCATACTCTCCGGAGAGGGGATGACTTTGTCAGTGTCCCCGAAAACATGGAGTGAAGGCAATGACAAGGGCCTTTGCAGGATGGATTCCTTGAACCCAAGGCCCCGGGGACAGAAACCAGATACCAAGATGATAAACCGTGGCAAGGGGAAGCGGGGATCGCCTGCCTGGCCCAGGGCACATATAAAGGCTGCTAGCGCAGCCCCTTGGCTGAAACCAAGAAGGCCGTCAAAAGGCCCCAGCCTGCTGAGTGCCTGCGCCACCATCCCCAGGGATTCCTCCAGGCCCCTGCATACGGCGGGCTCTTCCAATGCGGAGAAAACGTCCGCCTCCTGCTCTGAAAACCACCAGCCTCGAGGCTGCTCCTCTGGAGGGCAGGACCCTACAGCGGTATGGGGAAAGAGGATGGGATTAGGGCATGGGAGGCTCCAGGAAGGAAAGAAATGAGAAAGGGCGGGAGGGTTCCAGATGACAGGAAAAGAGGGAATCGAGGCGAAAGTCTGGGGGAAATGAGAGGCGGGGAATGGATTGGCCTGAACAGGAGACAGCGGAAGACGACGACGAAGGCGGAAGCCTGGGAAGACAGGCTGCAGTTTGAGCAAGAGGGTATGGGCCGCGAGAAACGAAGGGTGTGGACTGGGTGGGAGGAATGAGGGTGGACGCAGGGTGGGGGATGCTGAGGGGTGTCGAGGGGACGAAACATGAGGGAGAAAACTGAGCGTATTTCCGGAGCAGGGCTCGTCTCACCGAAGTCTGATCTGGCGCCCTCGGGGCCCGGGGCGTCGGGGACCGGGTGCGGGCCGCTGAGGCACACGAGCTCGGCGCGGGCCCGCAGCGCCTTCCTCAGCGCCCCGGTCTTCTCGCGGAAGCCCCGCTCGCTCTGCCGGAAGCCCGCCAGGCACAGGACCCGCAGGGGTCGCTGCGCGGCCATTATGACCGGCAAGGAGCGACGGAAGCACCGGAAGCGGTCTTTCCCCGACCGGAAGTAGAATGCAAAGGGCGGAGCCAATAGTCCGCAACACCCTGAAGGCGGGCCTTGGAGCGCCAAGGCGTTCCCATGACAACGGCAAAGGGCGGGGCGCAGCCAGAGCAAGGGCGGATACCTGAGGCCCCGGAGCTTGTCAAGGAGCAAGCGGCGCCACCTTCTTGTCTCTGCAGCTGCAGTCCTCGCAAGCCACGGCTGAAGGGGGATGCGTGGACCCCTCCTGCACCTGAGGTTGCAGACTTTGGTCAGGGTCTCGTTTCTGCGACCCTGCATTTCCCTCCGCTCCGCTCCTGTGCATTTCCCGTCGCGGTCGCAGGGCGGCGGCCTCGGCTCGTGTCGCCAGGGAGGCGGCCAGTGCCCAGGCGCGGTCTCTCCTCCCTCCGGGCAGCCCCCGCCTACCTTCCCCCGCGTGGGTCGGCCCGGGGTCTGGGGACGCCGGTCCAGGCCGTGGTTCACCGTCCAGGGCCCCAAGGAGCTGCCAGCGTAGAAGTCCATCGGGTAGGGCTGCTGCCAGGAAATGTCCCTCAGAGCCACGGCCGCCTAGGGGAGGGGAGCGGACAATAGCATTCGCCAGTGTTTTTCTGCTCCTGGATTACTGAATTCAGTCCTCACGACGACGGCCTGTGAAGGGCACACTGTCCCCCACCACAGAAGGGAAATGTGTGGTTCGGAGAGGTTCAGGGCCTTGCCTAAGGCTACACAGCTAGGAGGTGACTCCGTTGGAGAAATCGAGACAGTCAGACTCCGGAATCTATGAACATAGCGAAATGCTGCCCACCCACACCACTCCACTGCAGACCTCGCCTTTGAGAACCACGTCTAAAGCCCACTCTCTCCCAGAGCTTGGTGTTACCTCATAGGGTGTCAGCAGAGGCTTGGGGAAGGCTGTGCCCCAGTCAATGGAGAGACGTGGACATGCCACCTGCACCCACCTGGAAAGGGAAGCCAGGTCAGACCCTAGGAAGGGCCTCTTCTGCCAGCAGCATGCTGAAGACCATGACAGTGCCCCAGCACACCCATTCATTAACAGGCTTTATGAATCCTAAAGTAAAGACAGTGACCCACTGCTGTTTGGAATACCGTGTTGTTGCGTGTTTTCTCCTGTTTCCTCTGCCGACAATGAGCTTTCCAGGGCAGCTCACTGGTGATAGTACCCCCAGAACCAAATTTAGTACCTGGTTCAGGGCAGGTGTCAGCCACCACTCAAACGCATCTCACAAGGACAAATGTGATGGTGCCATTGCCTGTGAGCCCCAGAGTCCCAAAGCAGGGATGACCCAGTTAGCCCTCCCAGGGAGGTTTCTGTAAACATTAAAATTCCATGGCCATGGAATCAATTCCTGTTGGCTCCAGCCTTTAAGACGAAATGGGCAAGACCCAGCTTCTAAGTTTCTTTAGCCGATCATAGCCAAGCAGGTAAGGTGGGGGAACTCACACATCCACCTCGGGAAGTAGGCCAAGCTTGCTGGGGAAGATCTCAGAGAGCAGCAGCCTCACGAAGGAAAGGCCCAAGGCTCGGAGTCGAGATTCCAGGTGCTGTTGGGAGAGGGAGACAGGGTGGGGGTCACCTAATCAATCAGCCAAAGGTGAACCTGTGGCCTACAGGTTTTCCCAGCTGTGTTCCCAGCCACTGCCCTCCTCCAGAGGCTGTCCTGAGCCCACTGACCTCCAGGATCTTAGGACTGCCCTGGCGGCCCAGAGTGCCCAGAATAAGGCCCCAGGACTTAGCGGAGCGGGCGGTGGCTATGGCTTCCTGGCGAGCAGCCCGCATGCGCTGGTGGTCATAGTGCTCTCTGGACAGGACTTTGCTGTACGGGTCATACCTGGAAAAGCAGCAGTCAGGGTCACAGTGCAGCCACTGTGGGGACTACGACTGTGCACAGCTCCTGACTCAGCCCCGTGGGCTCCTGAACCTTTAGGCCCCACGCAGGTAATTAGGAACAGAGGCAAGAGCGGGGATTGTCATTAGGAAGACCTGTCCCATAGCTGAGCAGACACAAGAGACGGCGGCTTTAGGATCTCAGTGGAAACCCCAGGAGACGGGTAGGCAACAGTAGCCCTGGAGCTAATGCCCAGATCCAGGGCCCGAGTGCCTCAGATCCTTAGGGCTGGTGGCTCAGTGGCCAGGAAATGGGGATGCAGCCCATTGAGGGCCTCGGTGGCGGGAGTCTCACCCCACACTAGCTGGTCAGCCCAGCCCGGCCCAGCTCATACCGGTAAGCGGGGACATTGGGGTTGGCAATCATGACAGACTCCAGATGGAAGCGGCCATCTCCAAGATACCTGCAGGGGTGGAAAGGAGGCTGTGAGTGTGGTTTGGGGCAGCAGAAGAGGCACTTGCTGGCTGAGAAGTCCACAGGGCTGGCGGGGCACGGTGGCGCACGCCTGTAATCCCAGCACTTTGGGAGGCCGAGGCGGGCAGATCACGAGGTCAGGAGATAAAGACCATCCCGGCTAGCAAGGTGAAACCCCGGCTCTACTAAAAATACAAAAAACTTAGCTGGGCATGGTGGCACGCATCTGTAGTCCCAGCTACTGGGGAGGCTGAGGCAGAAGAATCACTTGAACCTGGGAGGCGGAGGCTGCAGTGAGCCGAGATCGTACCACTGCACTCCAACCTGGGTGACAGAGCGAGACTCTGTCTCAAAAAAAAAAGTCCAGAGGACTGAGTTCCCGGCTGGCTGTGCTGTGACTCTGTGTGAACTGGGACAAGCCATCATTTCACCTCTTGGAGCCTTGGTTTTCTCACATGTGAGATGAGGAGTTTGAACTGGATGACTCTATTTACATAATGCAGAATCGAGGAACTGTCCCACCCCAAGCTTCTGGGGAAGAGTGAAGGAGCAGCCCGGCCACGCAGAGGCCACCTGGGGTTCTAGAGATCCTCATTTGGAAGTTGGGGAACAGCTTCTCCTTTACAAGCTCCATACAGATGTGGACAGTAGTGTTCAAGTAACCAACATTTCTGGCACTGTGGAAGACAGTTTTTCACAGACACGGGTGGGAGTGGGGGATGGTTTCAGGATGAAACTGTCCCACCTCAGATCATCAGGCATTAGAATCTCAGAAGGATCATGCAGCCTAGATCCCTCACAGACACAGGTCACGGCAGGGTTTGAGCTACGAGAATCTCACGCCGTGGTGGATCTGACAGGAGTGGCGCTCAGGCGGTCATGCTGGCTGGCCCACCCCTCACCTTCCACTGTGCGGCAGGGTTCCTAACAGGCCATGGGACCAGGGTTGGGGACCTCTGATCGATGCTGTACATGAGGTCGCAGGGCATACAACGGCTACTTTCTGCCCAAACTAGCTCTTGGGCCCAGTTACTGAGTTACAACAATAGCTACCTCATTTTCATTTTGTTGTTGTTGTTTTTTTCAGACAGGGTCTTAGTCTGTCATCCAGGCTGAGTGATTCAGTCACGGCTCACTGCAGCCTCAACCTCCCAGGCTCAAGCGATCCTGTCACCTAAGCCTCCTGAGGAGCTGGGACTCCAGGCATGGACACCATACCCAGCCAATTTTCCTTCTTTCCTTTTCCTTTCTCTTTTCTTTTTTGGAGAGAACAGGGTTTCATGATGTTGCCCAGGCTGGTCTCAGACTCCTGGACATATGCAATTCTCCTGCCTTGGCCTCCCAAAGTGTTGGGATTACAGGCGTGAGCCACCACACCCGGCCAACAGCTACTGTGTATTGGACTTGTGCCTTCTATGTACCAGGCACAGACTAAGTACCTGAAGTGAATTAGTTCACGCAGTCCTATCTACTCATCCTCCAAGATACGTATAGTATACCTATTTTACAGAAGATACAACTGAGGCTCAGGGATGTTAAGAAACTTGCCTAAGGCCGGGCGCGGTGGCTCAAGCCTGTAATCCCAGCACTCTGGGAGGCCGAGGCGGGCGGATCACAAGGTCAGGAGATCGAGACCACAGTGAAACCCCGTCTCTACTAAAAATACAAAAAATTAGCCGGGCACGGTGGCGGGCGCCTGTAGTCCCAGCTACTCAGGAGGCTGAGGCAGGAGAATGGCGGGAACCCGGGAGGCGGAGCTTGCAGTGAGCCGAGATCGCGCCACTGCACTCCAGCCTGGGCAACAGCGTGAGACTCCGTCTCAAAAAAAAAAAAAAAAAAAAAGAAACTTGCCTAATATTAAACAGCTAGGAAGCAGTGTATCTGAAGCTCAGCCCCAGGCTGTACCAAGTGTGCCCGTAGACATGCTGTCCCTGACAGTAGCTTCCCAGCCCTGCAGACTCCAGAGTGTGGAAGATAACCTGCCTGTGGCAGCTCCTTCTCTCCCTCTTGGAGACCACACTTCATTCTGATGAATGGCTAACACTCAGGGTGTCCCTCCCTCCAACATACACTTTGAAGCCCCCAAGGGTAGAAACCGAGTGGTGCGGGCACAGGGGGAATGCAGCTCAGGGAGCAGGGCTGCCAGGTCTGGGCTGGGGAAGGCCCTGATGTGGACCTGTCTAGGGGCAGGGATGTCAGGCCTGTGGGAACAGCCTCTGAAGTCCCAGACGTGGGACTGAGCCAGGGAGTGCCCCTCCCTCCCAGACATTAGTAAGGAACAGGGCTCCCTTCCCTGGTCCCAGCCGGGGGAGCTGTCGGCTCTCAGGCTGGCTGCATTCACACAACATTAAGCATTTCCATTACCTAAAATAATTAGGCGGCAGGAGACACACTGCTTCTGCTTGTTAGCTGTCCGGATGGTAAATTAATGGGGCTGCAGCCTGGGCGTGCCCATCCATCTTCTCCAATTATATTCCCACCATTTCCAGCCCACCCTCATCCCCCGCATCAGCCCCTCTGACTCCTGCCCCCACCCTGCACAGCTTTCTGGGTGGTGGACTGGGCAATGGAGAAAGCGACAGTAAACCTGAAGTCTGGTCCCTGTTTGGTCCCCACCTTGCAGTGTGACCTTGGGCAGGTAAGGAACATTAGATTTGGTTTCTTTCCTGGATGATGAACCTCAGGCTCCCTCCCAGGATACGCTCATGTCTCTAGGATGTACTTGGCCCCCATTTTTAACTTACACAACGGCCTCCACCTCTTCGGGCAGTCGGGGGGATGTGCAGCCCAGAATCTCTCCAGGGGACAGGGGCTTGCACTGTGGGACACTCACACGGTACTCAGCTTTCAGCTCCTGGGCGGCTGCCTGTAGGAATGACGAGGGAAGGGAAGCCAGTGGCTGGGGCGGGAGAGCCAGGGCTGAGAAACAGCCTGGAGCACCTGGGGATCCAGCAACAGCCAGAGAGCGGCTGCTGTCCACCCTGCGGGAGGCCGAGGATCCTCGTTCCACTCACCTGCAAGGTCGACACAAACTGAATGGTGCTGACCAGGGCAAGGGCAGTGGCTGGTGGAAAGGTGAGGCGGAGAGAGTCCAGGAGGTGGGTAGTGTCTATCCGGATGTCCACAAAGACGTACAGCACCCGGAAGTCTTGGGCCGAGGTGTCCATGGGAACTGCGGGAGGGAGGAGTTCAGGGGCTGTTTGGGAGGCAGGAGCAGCAGAGGGCCCGGCCCAGGCTCAGGTCTCTGAGCAACCAGGCCCAGTGGCTTCAGCCTGGGGGTAAAAGGGCAGGGTAGGAGAAGAGGGGGTCACGGGTCCCCAAGAAGCGCCTTCTCAATCGGACTTCTCTGTCACCCGGCCAGGGCCTGGCCTGCTCTACGACCAGCAGTCTTTCAAACACCCGCATCTGGGACAGAGCAC